>NW_023605083.1:42289268-42889268 GCF_014898055.3 Talpa occidentalis | reverse complement strand
AGCATACCTTGCTAGGATCCAAGAATCAATACAATACTCCTACCTTCAAGAAGTTTTATAACCAAATAACACACTTATAAGGACCTGCACCCTAAGTAAAGAATCTTTTTAAAATATAAGTTTTAGGAGTAGAAATATCTAAGAGTAAACTCAAGGGACAGAGGAATTCTTGATTCCACGATTAACTTTGTAGTTCTACTGCTGGCTTTGTGTGGCCCCAGGCAAGAGGCTAACCCTCTCCAAGTATCAATTTTTCATTAGCAAAAGGTAGATTCATCTTGGGACAGTCAAACACTTGGTTAATGTAAAGGCATGGAAGGCATGGTGTGAAAATATTTGACTATTGTTATGTACCATTTGATTATAATATCACTTCCAGCAAAACTGGGTGAAAAAAGGTTAATTTAATCTCATACTAAAGGAAAAGATGTGTTTAGAGTGAAAGTCTGCACACTTTCAATGGGAAGGTGCCACACTATCAAGGTTCCAGTGTGTTAGATGCTGTTTTTATTTTAAGCTTCTATTTTCAGCAGTTTGAGAGAAGTATTTGGAATTGTATTCCTGTGTAAGAAATTAAATATTTTTAAAAAATATAACAACATAAGCCTCCTTAGGGTATTAAAACTAGAAAGAAGGAAACTAAAGACAATCAAACTGGAAAGATTCTCTACGAGCCATTTTAAGTACATTTATAGCGATCAAAAACAAAAGGACCTGATATTTACATTGAAAGTATCTTTCCATATAGATCTTTATTTTTACTGTGTTAATTCTTTATTCCTTTAAAATTATTTATAACATGTAACAGGTATTTTGTGGAAAATGGTGGCAAGATTATTTTGGAGTTAGAGAAGGGAGGTAGAAGGTACAGAAGAAGGAAGAAGGGAGAAGGAGAAGAGGTAGAAGGTACAGAAGAAGGAAGCAGGTAACCTGATTATTATCTTTTGATCCAGTGATTTTTCTGGAAAACCATAGGCTGGAGACAATAAAACAGAAGACTCTGGAATCACACAGATCTGGGTGGATCCCAGATTACTCTGAAACACCCCTTAAATTCTCTCCACCTTATAGTCCTTGAATAAAATGGTCACAATAATAGCAGCCCAGTAAAAGAATAAACTATATATATATATAAAGTTTCGAGTTTAGTATCATGTCCATATTCAAGGACCAATAAATGGAAACTAATAGTATAGGGACAACTCATTCAAAATTTCTTTTATTCTTTGACCTACTTGGGAATGATTAGAAATAATGGTTTTGCTCCATTACTTTGCTTTATTGGAAGTGACAGATGACTTTAGGTAATATAATTGTCTTCAAACTACTGCATTAGGCCAGTCTCCTAGTCTTCCTCTAGTTTTGACAAAGCCACCCCTTCTAGGTTCTCCTTTGTTACTGAGACTTCCATGATCAATAGCTAGCTTCCATGAAATATGGTCTGATTTGACTTCTTATTCATTGCCAGTGAGCAAGGATCACGTTTTACAAAAAATTTATAGTAGCTAGGACATTATTATGCATTTTAGTTTTTCTTTATGTCATGATTTTTCTAGTGCTACCATGTCAGCCAGGACTCTGAAAGACCAGCCTGATCCCCTACTCTTCTTTTGCTTTTATTTCTTGAACTGCTTGTCATTGATGACTAGAGATGCTAAGCCAACATGTCTTTGAACACATACTCTCTGCAAAGCATCTTGTCCACCAGCACACTGCAGTTGGGAGGGGGGAAGGGAAGCTCATTTCCCAGTATAGATCTGTTTCCTAAGTTTTCTTTCTTTAAAAAAAAAAGATTTATTTATTTATGCATACAAGAGCTGGGATGTAACCCAGAGGTGGAGGTTGGTGGTGAGAGGATTCACCAGAGACAGAGTGGAGAGCAGAAGAGGCAGATTTACTGAAATACACTGCTGAGGGGAGCAGCTGGCGAGACAGGAGAGGTCTGCTGTGCCATGTGGGTTAGCTTCCTGGCCAGTGATTGAAGTCATGCTGCAGTGGCTGGTGAAAGCTTGATAGTGCTGCCTTTAACCCCTGTGCCACCAGGGAGGCCCCTGTTTCCCAAGTTTTCTATAATTGAAGTTAACCTCTAACTTTAAATCTGCAGTTTACTAAATTACACTCAGTTAATAGCAATCAAATGGGGGCTCAACCTCCACCCCCAGTTTTTATGTGTCTGGATTTGGGACATGTTCCTAGTATCTTCACCTGTCAAAACTGACATCTGCTGAAGTATCTTCATATAGTTGTGGTTCTGAGAATTTGGTCTAGAAAGGTCACCAACTGGATCTTTCACATTGCTCCTGGCAAAACCTCTATGTGTGAGTTCAGGTCTCTGAGAACCCAAGGCTCCCGGAACATTCTCAGCTGCCTCTTTATCACTTTAGAGTAGGAGCTCTGTTTCCATGTGTATCTCAGGTACCTGAGCATCTTCCTTTGCTGTCATTCAATCCTAACAAACCTGATAGGGCAGACTTAATTAAATTTATTGGTGAAGAAACTGAGTCTCAGAGAGGTTCAAGAACTTGTCATGTATTTTACAAGAGAAGGAGCATATTTTTAAAGCAAAGTGCAACAGACTTTATGACACAAGTCCCTTTCACTATACTTGGTGACTTCAGAGTTAGTGTTAATTTTTTCTAATCCCTAACCTAAAATATATCTTCTAGTACCAGTTTTTCATAGTTTAACTTATTAACTTATTAAATTAAGTGCACCTGTGAAACAAAAGGTTAGGTGTTTGAAGACAAGTCTCTAAAAATCCAGTATACATCAGGATTATGTGGACTGCTTATTAAAAATGCATATTTTTTTTTTTAAATATTAAATTTTATTTTTATATTCCCCCATACAATTGCAAACGCCCCATTCTGACCCCAATCCTTCCCCTAACGCCCCCCACCCCCAAAAAGTGTCTCTGGTTCATAGTTTTTTGTTGATTTTGATTTTCACTTTCTTATATTCATTTTCCTGGTCCCTTATTTAAGTTTTCTAGATTCCTGCTATGAGTGAGACCATCCGGTATTTTTCTTTTTCTTTTTGGCTTATTTCGCTGAGCATGATCCCTTCCAGTGCCATCCATGTTGCTGCAAATTGCATGTGTTTATCTTTTTTGAATGCTGAGTAATATTCCATGGTATATATGTACCACATCTTCTTGATCCAGTCATCTATTTTTGGGCATTTGGGTTGTTTCCAAAGCTTAGCTATTGTAAACAGTGCTGCTATAAACATAGGAGTGCAGGTGCTCTTTGGAATTGATGTTTCTGTGTCCTTTGGATAAATACCTAGGAGTGGAATTGCTGGATCATATGGAAGCTCTATGTTTAGTAGGTCCAGAAATCTCCACACAGCTCTCCATAGTGGTTGGACCAGTTTGCACTCCCACCAACAGTGCACAAGAGTTCCTTTTTCTCCACATCCTCACCAACATTTGTTGTTGCTAGTTTTTTTAATATGTGCCATTCTCACTGGTGTGAGATGGTATCTCATGGTAGTTTTGATTTGCATAAAAATGCATATTTTGGGTCCAATCAAAGGTGCACAGAATCTGTATCTCTAGTAACTGGACCATGGAATCTGCATTATTAATAAGGTCACTGTGAATGTCAAAATTTGCAGGTCATTGCTTTTAACATGTATAAACAAGTTTATTGTGATCTTGGTAAGGAGAATCAGGAAATTCTGAAAGATGAGGTGCTCCCATTTTTTGAGCTGGAGTATTAGGCCAGCTAACTATCGAAAACTTTGCAGTTGGAGGACTAACTCTGATACTGGGGAAAAAAGAAGAAAACACATAGAAAAAATGGGTTCCCAAGACATATAGCCTGCACGCAGCCCTATGTGAGCATGTATGAGCTGATGAGAAAACTTATTTGGAATTTAAACTTCAAGTAAGTTATGGGTTAAGAACTATATTCCCAAATGAAATAACTTTGTTATTATTTTTAATCCCCCCCTGCCCAAATACCCCAAGGCATTAGCTGCTGGATATAGCAGTCGAGGTGCTGAGGTGCTAGTACACTTTCAGAACCAAAGTAAGTTTTTCTATTTTATTCTTCACATCACATTAAAAATGTGTTAGATGGGTTAAATGTCTGGTTTCAAAATTTCAAAAATTTGCAACTAAATTGCACCTGTAAAATACGTCCTACACACATATAAGCAAGTCATTTTACTTGCAAATTATTGTTTTGCATAAGCAATTACTTGCTTGCATCTGGATATACATTTTGTGGGACAATTAAGTGTTTATGTTAGAAAATTAGATCACTAATTTTATGTTCATTTATATTAAAACTTAGAATTTAAACTTCTAAATTTTTTTTTAGGGAGAAAGATCAATATATGCAGCATATAGTCTGAATGGGGTTGGGAGAATAGTCGGTCATTTGTTAATTCAACCAATATATCCTAAATGCTTACTGTAACTAGGCCAGATGCTATAGTTGCAGTGGTAAACCAACAATCCCACAAACCACCATATTGTCTGATAACTTCAGAATAAGCAGTTTTCATAATTTGTAGTCATCTAAATGTCAAGCTATTCCCTAATATGTACCATTTTAAGTTGAATTTTACAGGTGTCATTTATTCTGCACCACCTCCAGCTGATGGAGTGAATAATAAAACAATTCTGAATCCATTTTGTTTTCTAATTCACAAAATCACTATGATAGTTTATGTGTTTTCTGTGGAAATGTTGGACACTACAAAGGACAATATGTGGATGAATCAAAAAGGCACAATTTTTTTTTAAAATTAAAGGTTGGAAATAGTCTTGGAATGAGTTCCCTTCCTAAGGGATGATATGTTGGGGCTTTGTAACAACAATGCTGAGGCTTTTGTACTTGTCTCTGGGCATAAAACTACTTTAGAGGACTCAGTTGGAAGACTAACTGCATTTTCATGTAGATTTTATGATTAGAGAGAGATGATTTTGCACACTTACGTATTGCTTCATGCATAAAACTATATAGATACATATGCATATGTGTATCTTGTTTTTATAAAAGTCTATGGGAAAATAATGGTTCATGAAATACATTCACTTTTTCACTCAGAACCTAATAATGCTAATACATTTGTAGATTGTGGGTGGAAAGAACCTTGAAAATATCTTTGGTTCTCTTGTTTTACCTAAAAAATGGGTAAACAGGCTTAGGGAGGTATAATGATTTTTAAATATGCTCACATAGAAGCTAAGGCAGAGTAAAGATTAAAATCTGTTATACAGGTTTTCATTATTTAAAAAACAAAACACAACAAAAGCTTTTGTTAAGAAATATAATTAAAATCAGCTAACATTATCTCTGTAAATCCTATGGTGATGCTGAATGTGTATTCTTTAAAATAAATGAAGGCAGGACCTCCCTGGTGGCACAAAGGTTTAAGATGCAACCTATGAAGCTGTCCGCAGCCTCTGCAGCACGAGTTCGATCCCTGGCCAGGGAGCTACCCTCATGGTGCAGCAGATCTCTCCTGCCTTGCCTGCCACTCCCTGCAGTAGTGTGCTTCAGTCAATCTGCCTGTTCTGTTCCCCACTCTGTCTCTGGTGAATCCTCTCACCCCCCATACCTCTGGCCTGTACCCCAGTTCTTGTGTACATAAATAAATAAATCTTTTAAAAAATAAATAAATAAAGGCAACATTTAATAAAATCAGAGAAAAGTCAGAAAAGAATGGTAGTCCATTCCCTCTCTGAGTTAGTGTTCTTTTTAATAATCACAAAGCTTGACACCCATCAAGGGCTAATAAAGGGGAGAGTAACAGGGGTAGTCAGGGAAGGAATATGGGCAAAGCTATGCAGGCATTTAAATATCTACACTGTCCTTTTTGTTTTAATCATAGCTCCAAAAGGAAACACATGTCAAGCGTAAATTATAAACATTACAAGAAACGTTATATACATAGGGTCCATTTACAAAAGCATTGACTTGTTAGAACTACCTAGAATAGTGAAGTGACTCTGGGTTAGTACCCATGGAGCTGGTGATACCTCTCAATCTGAAGGAATGAAGAGAGAGTGGCTACTAGAATCAAGAAGGAGAGAATTGTCAAGAGAGGACCGACTTGAGAGGAGCAGTGACCTGCAATGGGGGAACGCTCAGCCTAGGGATCCAGGGAAATGAACACCCTGACATCATTCTCTCCTAATTTCTCATTTATTATTGGTATTCTCATTGCTTAATTCTAACTGGAAGCTAGAGAGCAAGGAAGCCCACTGATATTGCCCATAGGGAAGAAAGCTGGATGGAGAAGTGTGGGCTAACATTTGGAAATATAAACAGATAATAAAGGGCAAATTTGTCAACTGCAAATTTGTCAGATGCACTATTATAAGGACAAGGTAATGTCACAAGATCATATAAGTTAAAATAATGAGATATTTGAAATATAATCAAAGAAAGGAGAACCATTGTCATTGAAACCAAAAGGCCCATTTATACAATGACTCAGATGAGGTGGATTTTATTTTTAATCTCTCATTTAATCTCTCATAGTCCAGAAATAGGTAGGTGATCCAATGAAGGTAAAAGCTCTGCTCCATGAGGGCATCCACTGACTCATGTTCATTCTCTCTCTCTCTCTCTCTCTCTCTCTCTCTCTCTCTCTCTCTCTCTCTCTCTCATAGTTTAACATCACTGTGTTTAAAGTTTAATCCACAGGATGACAAAATTAGGGTGTGGAGGGTAATAATTTTCTCTTAACAAAGTGGCTAAGAGATTGCACACATTACTTTTTGTGTTGGATATTTATCTTCTGTAAGTTCTCCGATTTCCTGCGTCGGACCTTCCTGTAACCCTCAGTTGTTTGCTTCTCTTTGGTCACCAATGGCCTGACTGGACTTGGATCAAGTAGCTGGATATTTAAGCCAACTAGTCCTTTGGCCTGAGGAAGCTGGATACTATGTAGCCCACCTGGAGGAGTTCTAGTCTTTGAGCAGATGCAACTTTCAAGCAGCAAGCTATGTGTTGTTGAAACATCATTTCATACCTTACATACTTTACTCCCTGAGAGTGGGATGACACCACTCTTTCCTCTTTTTATAAAGACTGATCTGGCTATTTGGGGTCTTTTGTGCCTCCATTTACTTTTCAGTAATGTTTGTTCTGTTTCTTTGAAATACTATTGAAACTTCAATAGGAATTGCATGAATCTATGTATTGCTTTGGGTAAGATGATCATTTTAAAAATACTACAATTCCAATCCATGAGCAGGGTTTTTTCCATCCCTATTTTTGTCTTCTATTTCTTTTAACAATGTCTTACAGTTTTTATCGTACAGGTCCTTCACATCCTATAAGTTTATTCCTAGTTATTTAATTACTTTTTTTCTTTTTTTAAAAAATTTGTTTATGCATACAAGAACTGGGGTGTAAGCCAGAGACTCGGGTGTGTGTGTGTGAGAGAGACGATTCACCAGAGAGAGTGGGGAGCAGAATGGGCAGATCAACTGAAATACACTGCTGAGGGAAGCAGCGGGCAAGACAGGAGAGGTCTGCCGTGCCATGTGGGTTGCTCCCTGGCCAGCTGTGGATCGAACTCATGCTGTAGTGGCTGGCAGTAGCTTGATAGTGCTGTCCTTAACCCCTGTGCCACCAGGGAGGCCAACCTAGTTATTTCATTCTTTTTGGTGAGATTGAAATGGGACTGTTTCTTGATTTTTTTTTTTCTTCTTGTAGCTCCTTGTTTGCATATCGGAACAAACTGATTTTTGTAAATTGATTTTGTTATCTGGCATTCTGCAACCTGGCATTTTGCAACCTGATTTTGAAACCTGGCATTATTTTTTACAGGAGTCTTTAGGGTTTAAGATGTATTATTATGTCACCTGCAAATAGTGATAGTCTTACTTCATTTCCAATTTGGATTCCTTTTATATCTTTCGCTTGTCTGATTCCTTTGGCTAGGACTACTAATGCTGTGTGAAAAGTAGTGGTGAAAGTGGGCATCTATGTCTTGTACCAAATCTTAGTGGAAGTGATTTCAGTTTTTCACCACTGAAGATGTCAGCTATGGGTTTTTTATGTATGTCCTTATTATGTTGAGGTACATCCCATCTTTCCCCATTTTCCGAGGGTTTTCATAATAAATGGATGTTGACTCTTTCAAGTGCTTTCTCTGCATCTATTGATATGTTCACATGATACTTATCTTTTTATTTGTGGTTGTGGTGAATTATATTGACTGATTTTCAGGTGTTAAACTATCATTGTGTTCCTGAAATAAGTCCCACTTGCTTTTGACATGTGATTCTTTTAATGCATTACTGAATTGTGCTAAGATTTCATTGACGATTTTTGCATCTTGTTTATCAGTAAAATTGGTTTGTAGTTTTTTGGTGGTGCTTGCAGGGTTTGGGTATCAGGATAATGTTGGCCTCATAAAATGTGTTTGGAAATATTCCCTCTTTCTCAATTTTTTGGAGACTTTCAAAGTGTAAGTATTAATTTGCCTTTGAAGAACTGGTAGAGCTTGCTAGTGAAATCTTCCAGTCTTTGGAGTCTTTTGATTACTGTTTAAATTTCCTTATTTGAAATTGGCTTGTTCAGGGTTTTCTTTTTCTTCCTGATCCAGTAGTGGATGGTTGCATATTTCTAAGAATTTGTCCACCTCTTCTAGGTTATTCACTTACTGGCATACAAATTTTCATACCATTAGTCTGAGTATTCTGATAACCAGTCTATGCATTTTATATCTTAACCAGGTTCCAAGGCTAATGTATATAAGTCTTAGAGATTATGCTTCATTGAAAAGGGCTGAGTACTTATTTTGTCAATTGCATATAAATCCAGCTATAAGTTAGGGATAAGGTTGCCTGTCTTTGGGAAGGAAACTAAGAAACATAATGTGAATATGTATTCTATCTCTGCAGGCATGATGTGATCTTGCCAGGGGGCCAGAATTCTGCTCTAAAAATTGTTTTGAATTGGCTTCAGTGCCTGCACAAATGGGTAATAAAGGCCTCCAAGAGATACTCCAAATTGTATTGCAGGAATAATTATACAGGAAGAATTTTAGGGCAGGTGAAATCACATGTTTGTCCGGACAAAGGTAAAATATTCATAAAGTACCCATAAAATGCTAAGCTTTCAGTAGTGCTATTTCCTGGTGTACCATCTAAGATAAACTGTTAGTGAATATGCACCAAAATAACTAAATGAGGTAATTCATTGTATGGGGTTTTTATTTATATACCAATTAAAAGTAATAGAATGGCTTCCAAAAATAACTACTTAGTTTTAGAATAATTTCTCTGTGCTTCTTTTTGGCAATAATCAGCGAATAGGATGGCGATTCAGGTCATTACTAATATGAAATAGCAAAACTATACTGCCTTTATATAATATAGTCTTTTCCTTTTTCTTCTCAAAAGCAAAATGAGCAAACACTTATAGAGTACTTTAGCTACTTAAATCTCTCAACACCAATGAGATACTTTCTTCAAATCATTAAATAACAGAAAAGTTAAGTGATGTGTCCAAATCATGTAGCTGCAAATAGTGAATCTAGGATTACAGGGAGGCTTGAATCTAATGAATACAAAGTGGTCAGCATCATTTGGAAATAAGAGAGAGAAATGCCCAGAATTTCAGCTTGGTATGAGTCCCATGATCTCTGAGTTCACTGTCACACAGTGAAGGAGGAACAAAGTATCTGCCTACCTTTTTCTCAAATGGTGTTTATTTCATGAGACAAAGCCTAGCAATGTCAATAGGTGAAATCTTCACAAGTTTTTTCATAATCTAGCTCCATCTGCTCCATGGTAAATGAAAGCCCCACTCATATGCCAACATTTAGTTGCTGGTGTTATTTTTCACCTTTTTTTGTTTTTATACATACCCTAGTGATAAACTGGATGAAACTATCTTAGGCATTGCTAATTAGATACAATTTAAAATTGGTAGTCTTGCTTTATGAATTTTTAATGCGTACTTCCTTTTAATTATTTACTTTTTCCTGTGTTCTTATATTCTTAACTTTATCTTCTAAGGCCATAACTCTAGTTTTAGCTCTTATTCTAACTTTCAAAACCCATCACCCACCCCACCCTATCATATTTTACATATAACACAGATATAGCGGGTGTGCAAACACACACAAGCACACACACACAGAGTCTTATGCATTCATACACAACTGCTTTCTTTTTCATACCTACCAGCAGTCACAATCAATCAACTTGAAACTAGGGGGCACAAACAAAAATGGCAGGTTGTATTACCAGAGATAACATTTTTTGAAATCAATAACATAAGTGAGGGAAACATGGAAAGACACTAGCAGTGCCTATGGAGTACTAATTTTTTTCAGTCATTCATCAAGTAAAAGTATCAGAAATCCAGACTTGTATGAATTCAATATTCACTCTGTTGACAATACCCTGGGTCATGCAGTCCAAGGGTCAGTAGTATTTTGTGGTTAGAAATGTGTGGTTTTGGGCTCTTTTTTGCCTCCTAGTATTTTAGAGGTCACAAGATATCTACCCTAGACCATCCAAATAAAGACTCTCTTCTTGTAAGATTTATTTTTGTTCAAAGAGGATGATAAATATTAATATGCACATCCAGGCAACACTTGTGAAAGCACATGACACAAATTAGAGAATAGAATTCCAGGAGAGAATGGAATGTAAAGGATTCAAATTAAAAAGTCACAAAATATCAGACTTACAAAGGAAGAAAGAAAGAGAATACATAAATGATGGAATAGAACATTGGTAATTTGAAAGCCTGGGAACAAGAACAGGTTATCTTTATTCCCTCCCCCATATTAGTTTCTAGTTATTCTGCACTTTTCTGTCTCACAAGATTATCTCATGTATCTGAAGTGACTCTCTTTTTCCTTTTCATGAAAGATTTACCTTTATATTCCACTGATATTACTGAGTGAATTTTCATTTTGTTGATGAAAGTCAGATATCCAATATTATATAGGAATAGTGGCAGTATTGCAGAAAAATCAAAATGAGATAATTATACACATCCCATTTTAAAATGAGGAAAGTGACTTTGAAAACTGATATTACAAATGAGGATAACACAATTTTCCTCAAAAATTTTCCATTTCAAATTATTTAGTCTTAGGATATGTGTATTGAAAGAGTGTTAAAATAATGCAGCCAGTGCAAAAGTCTTGTAATAATGAGGAAAAAAATGCTGATTATATTGTCCTAACTTTTTTTTTTATCTTCTGTTAAAGATAAACAATAGTATTGTCCTCCTCTCTCTCTTAAAGAAACACATAAATAACCACAATGTTGGGTAGGATTTCCATAGACTCTGGTTTAAAATGGTCGAGATGTACTGTGTTGAAAGCTTTCTCAGAATGTATTGATATTATCATATGGTTTTTATATTTCTTTTTGTTGATGTATTGGATTACATCAATTGATTTTTGGATGGTAAACCATCCTTATGTCCCTGGAATAAATCCTACTTGGTCATGGTGAATTATCTTATGGATACATAGTTGGATTCTGTTAGCTAAAATTTTATTGAGGATTTCTGCATCAGTGTTCATTAGAGAGATTGGCCTGTAGTTTTCTTTTTTTGTGTTGTCCTTGTTCAGTTTTGGTATTAGTGTAATGGTGGCTTCATAGAACATGTTTGGTATTATCCCTTCCTTCTCAATTTTTTGAAAGAGTTTATGAAGGATAGGCAGTAGTTCGTTTCTGAATGTTTGGTAGAATTCAGTTGTAAATCCATCTGGTCCTGGGATTTTATTTTTGGGGAGGGTTTTTATTACCATTTCAATTTTGCTGCTCATAATTGGTCTGTTTAGGTGTTCTATTTCTTCTTTATCTAGCTTTGGGTGATTATAAAGTTGTAGAAATTTGTCCATCTCTTCTATATTGTTGAACTTGTTTGCATATAACTGTTCATGGTAGTTTCTGATTATTCTTTTCATTTCTCTTGTGTCTGTTGTGAATTCTCCTCTTTTATCTGTGATCCTGTTTATTTGTGCTTTCTCCCGTTTTGCCTTTGTGAGCCTGACTAGGGGTTTGTCTATTTTATTTATTATTTCAAAGAACCAACTTTTGGTTTCATTTATCTTTTGGATTTTTTTTTTAGTTTCTATTTCATTTATTTCTGCTTTGATTTTTATTATTTCCTTCTATTGGTTATAGGGGTTTTTTGTTGTTCTTTTTCTAGTTCTTTGAGATGTGTGATTAGGTTGTTTCTTTGAGTTGTTTCTTATTTCTTGATGTGAGCCTGTATTGCTATATATTTTCCTCTTATTACTGCTTTTGTTGTATCCCATAAATTTAGGAAATTGGTGTCCTCCTTGTCATTCAACTCAAAGTATTTTTTAATTTCTTCTTTGATCTCCTCATTAGTCCAGTGGTCTTCCAGTAGTGTGGGTTTCAATCTCCATGAGGTAGGAGGGTTCCTTGCCTTCTTTTTATGGTATTTCCAGTTTGATGCCTTCATGGTCAGAGAAGATGGTTGGTATGATTTCAATCTTGGTGTATCTGTTGATGTTTGTCTTGTGTCCCAATATGTGATTGATCCCGGAGAATGATCCGTGTGTGTTTGAGAAAAATGTGTACTCGGATTTTTTGGGGTTTAGTGTTCTATAGATGTCAGTTAAGCCCATGAGGTTTAGATCCTTATTTAGAGCTTTAGTAAGTTTGCTCAATAAATGGTGCTGGGAAAACTGGGTCGCTACATGCAAAAGAATGAAGCTTGACTACTACCTCACATCATGCACAAAAACCAACTCAAAATGGATTAAAGAACTAAACATAAGACCTGAAACCATAAAATATATAGAAGGAAATATGGGAGAAACACTACATGACATACACCTCAGTAACATCTTTAAAGACACATCACCCAAAGCAGTGATAGTGAAGGCAAAGATAAACAGCTGGGACTACATCAAATTAAAGAGCTTCTGTACAGCAAAAGAGACAGTAACCAAAACAAAGAGACACCCCACTGATTGGGAGAAAATTTTTGCACATAACACTAATGATAAAGGACTACTCACAAAAGTCTACAAAGAGCTGATGAGACTCAACAAAAACAAAGTAAAAATCCAGTCAAAAAATGACAGAAAAGCTAAAAAGAAACTTCTCCAAAGAGGAAATGGCCAACAGGCATATGAAAAAATGTTCAACATCACTTGTAATCAGGGAAATGCAAATCAAAACTACAATGAGATACCATCTTACACCAGTGAGAATGGCACATATTAAAAAAAAACTAGCAACAACAAATGTTGGTGAGGATATGGAGAAAAAGGAACTCTCCTGAAACTGCTGGTGGGAGTGCAAACTGGTCCAACTACTATGGAAAACTGTGTGGCGATTCCTCAACCTGCTAAAGATGGAGCTTCTATATGATCCAGCAATTCCACTCTTAGGTATTTACCCAAAGGACACAGAAGCATTAATTCAAAAGGGCACCTGCACCCCTATGTTTACAGAAGCACTATTTACAATAGGTAAGCTATGGAAACAACCCAAATGCCCAGAAATAGATAACTGATCAAGAAGATGTGGTACATATACACCATGGAATATTACTCAGCAATCAAAAAAGATAAACTCATGCAATTTGCAGCAACATGGATGGAACTGGAAGGGATCATGCTCAGCAAAATAAACCAGAAAGTAAAAGAAAATTACCAGATGTTCTCACTCATAGCAGGAATTTGAAAAACCTAAATAAGGGACCAGGAAAAAGACTAATTGTAATAAAGTAAAAGTCAAAATCAACAAGCAACTATAAACCAGAGACCACTACAGCGGGGGAGGAGGGACTAGGATCAAAACAAGGGCAGGGGTGGGAATTGTATGGGGATTATAACCAAGATGAAAATGCATATATTGTGCAAAAATGAAAAATGATGTAAAAAATAAATAAAAGTAAAAAAAAAAATAAAATGGTCAAAATGAGGAAACAAAGAGGAACAAAACTGATTTTTGTATATTGATTTTGAAGATTACTGTACAAATTTATTCATAATAGTTTTTTACTTGAAGTCTTTAAGGTTTTCTGTGTATATTATGTCATCTGCAAATAGTGATAGTTTTACTACTTCTTCCCAGTTGGATTCCTTTTAAATATTTCTCTTGTTTAATTGTTCTAGCTAAGTCATCCAACACTATGTGAATAGTAGTGGTAAGAGGAGACTTTCCTGTCTTATACCAGATCTCAGAGTAAAGAAATCTCAGTGGACTACACCTTAGAATTCAGAATACTGCTCCTGAACTGTAGAAAGATGAACATAGAATATTAATGCCCATTGCATTAATACATAATACTGCAGTACATTGCAGATGCAAAAATAAACATTTTCTGTAGAAATAGTCTTCTAAACCTCACCCTATTTCCATAAATAGTTTGCCTCTGAATAAATTTAGGAATTTCAAGAAGAAAAAAATAACATGAAAAAAGCTATAATGGCCTCCCTGGTGGTGCAGTGGGTTGAGTATAGCACTGTCAAGCTGTCTGCAGCCTTTGCAGTGCCGGTTTGATTCCTGGCCGGCCAGGGAGATTCCCACATGGCATGGCAGACCTCTCCTGTCATGCCCGCTGCTCCCCTCAGCAGTGTATTTCAGTCCATCTGCCTGTTCTGCTCCCTGCTCCATCTCTGGTGAATCCTCTCACCCTCCTGCACCTCTGGCCTGTACCCCCAGCTCTTGTATAAAAATAAATAAATCTTAAAAAAAATAAGGCTATAACATACAACAGATGAAACAAAGCCTAAAACATTATAAGACAAATTTAAAAAACTTAATAAATTAAAGATCAGTATTTAAAAATCTAGCAGAGAATCAAATGTAAACACTTTGACAGAAAAACTTAGCATTCAAAATGAAGAAATTGGCAGATAGATTTAGTAGCAAATTAGACACAGATGAACAGAAGAAAAATTAGTAATATGAAAGATAGCTCAAAAGAAATGTTCTAGATTGAAGTGATGAGACAATTTAGATGGAATATAAGTACAAAATATAAGGTGATATAGAAAGAAGGTATGACATACATTATTTGTAGTCCAATAAGGAGAGGACAGAAAGAGAACGAGTCAGATGTATTTTTAAAAAGATAATGGCCAAGAATTTTCTAAAATTAGTAACAGATTACAAGACAAAGATTTAAATAACTATATGAACCCGAGGTGGGAGAGTTTTATCATAATAAAACTAAGGAAAACAAGATAAAGGGGGAAAAATCTTAAAAGAAGGAAAAAACATTGTCTTTAGTGGAAGAATTATTATATGGCTGTTGACTTATGCATAGAAAGAATGGAAGCCAGAAGTAAATTGAAAGATGCCTTTATAATACTAAAAGAAAATAATTTCCAATAAAGAACTCTGTATTCAGTGAAGTATTCTTCAAAATTGAAGCAAAAATAAAGATTTTCATATATTTTATCTGTTTGAACAGACTGAGGTTAATTTGTTGCTTGTAGTCTCATAGTAAAGGAACTACTAAAGGGTGTCTTCTAGGTAGAAGGAAAATTATCGCAGAAGGAAATGAATAGATACAGGTAGCAACGAAGAGCAAAGAGAATTGTACATTCATTGGTTAATCTAAATGAATATTGGCCTCATAAATAATATGTGAATCATATTAAATGAATTTTGACCAAATGAGTTATAATTACAACTATCACACTGAGTACAATAGTAAACATATCCTTTGCTTATTTTCAGGAGAGCATAGCAATTACTCTAAGTGGCTAGGTGTATGTTTCCTATTGTACAGAAACTATGAAAGACACCTGTATCTTTGGTCCCATATTTTGACTGACCCTGTTGAACTTGTGATAATTCTATCCATTGAGATACTTCAAATCCAAATATCATCATAGGAAGCCTTTCTCCTTTTTCTGCCTCAACCATGAATATATAAATATTTTGTAAATAATATTTATGCTGTGAATATTCAATAATTAACATAATTATATATCATATAATTTACATATATTAAATGTATTACTATTTATTGGACACTGCATATGATATAAATATAATAAATATTACATATCAGATGTCATGATAGTACACAAAACAATGGTCTCTCACTCTGAAAAGGGATTAATGGAGAAAAAAGTGTTTGCCTAGATGGTGTCAACTTGAGTAAGGAAAAAAAAAAAACAAAATATAAATGGATGAAATGCTTCAATTAAATGAATAATAGATTGAAATTTTTTCCTGTATTTTGTTTATTTTTAAAAATTGTGTAATTGTTTTTTGAGGTAACGCCAATTTACAATACAGTATATGAACTAGTGATACAGCTTCACACCTTCTCAGATGTATGTTACTACACCACACTTACCACCAAAGTGCCCAATAATTCTCTAACTTAATCTATTGGCCACTATCTCCTTTTGCTCCCTCCCCCCTCCTTCAGTTCTTATATTAGAATTTTTTGAAGTTAAACTCTATGCTGTTTTGAAATGACATAGCCACTATCAAGGATTTAGACAGTTTGAAAGAACAAGAGTGCAAATACGGATTCATCAGATAGCAAGAATGGTGTGTAAATTTACATTATTGTCCAAAGACCACAATTCACATAGGAGCAAGATTAAGAGAAGAAACCTATTTTTGGCAAAATTGTCTTTAGTGTGTGTGAGGTATAGAATGGAAAAAGACTGACAACAGTAATATATTAAGAAAGCCTGAGACAGAAAAAGGAGAAAGGTTTTCTATGATGATATTTGAATTTGAAGTGTCTTAATTAACAGAATTATCACAAGTTCAACAGGATCAGTCAAGATATGGGATCAGTGATACAGGTGTCTTTCATAGTTTCTGTACTATAGGAAACATACATAGACAGTTACAGTTATTGCTATGTTCTCCTGAAAATAAACAAAGGATATATTTACTATTGTACTCAGTGTGAGAGTTGTAATCATAACTTACTTGGTCAAAATTCATTTAGTTAAGTGAAAATAATATTTTAAATGAAATAGTAGCTCAAGTGGGTAATTTATATACAATTAGACACATAGAAGTCATGAGCACAATGGATACACATCACCTTTTGTTTATGTAAAGACTAATTTTTTAAAAAATGTATTAGTCACCTACTTTTTGCCCACAAAGCTTGAGCTGTTTTACTAATACAAAGTATTTTATCAATTAAATGTAGTAATTTTATGAACTGTTTTTCAAGCATAAAGTCTATACTAGCATACTCTAGTCTGTCACTTCTGTAAATCTCTTTTTAAATGTTTTCTCTCCTTGGTCAAAACTTTAATTTAACCAGTAATGCATGCTCTTATATGTTTAAGTTCATATCCATGAAGCATTTTGACTCCTGGAGTGAACAGTATTAGTTGATGCAGTACATTTACTTAATGAGACAATGATACAGTTAATTATCTGTAAGAAAATCAGAACCAATATAGCAAAACCCTCTATACAGAAAGCCTCTACATACATATTTATATTAGTCTCTGTAGTGTGACTAACAGGGAACTTCATTATGAAGAAAAACTAGAGGTCTCTGCCAAGTAGGATTTACTTTTCTGATCAATTGTTGATGAGCTTCTAATCCTGGTATCTTTGGTTATTGGAAGTAGTAAGTATAGGAGGGAAGATGACAACTTTCTCCCTTGGAAAGGCTGGCAGTTATGGGCTGAGGATGGGGAGAAGCAACCCAAAACAAAAAAGAAAGAAAGGAACAGTCATGTAGAATGTTAAGCAAATGTTCTAAAAGTAACAAAGGAAGTCATTCTAAATAGATGGTAAAATTACAAATTGCTCAAGGGTCTAAAGATCTCAGAAATCTTTACAAATTACCTGGAAGTATAAGGAACCTCCAGGAAGAAGGTCTAAACTTCCTGCATGTGTCAACCCAAAATAAACAAAAATGTGACCTTTCAGTTTTGAAGGCTTGAGGAGTGGAGCAGAAGTCTTAGAAGTGTACCTTTACCTTCCAAGATGATGGAAATTTACACACCTCAGCTGTAGACACACTGATTTTGGCAACTGTGCTGGACAGCATTCCCAGTTGATGCTCTTAATCTGGGGATTGTTGGAGAAATGACCACTTCATCATAATACTTGCGACTTTTGAGTGGAAAACTTGTGAAAGGAGAAGAGGTTAATTATTTACCCAAATTCAGCCATGAACTGATAAGTGATTTCAAGGAAGGAGCCAATAGCATTCTTATAACACCATTTGACCAATCTAGCAAGTCTGTTTTATACTTAATGATGATATTAGGATTTGAATAAATGGCTATTACCATGTTATCTGGGTATGAAATGAAGGGTGAAGAAAATAGAAAAAAATCTTTCAGGGTCAAGGATTGATGAATTTTCCCTTTTTTTCTCAATCTGGATACTCATAATCCAAAGATCTCTTTCTTCTTTAGGTATTTCATATTATTGATAGTCCCTGCCCACAGGAACTTTTCTTCCTGCAAACCTTACTAATTTGTGAGCAGCTAATATATTTGTGTATAATTGCTGTCATGTTGCCAAATAAATAGGTGGCTCAACATCTTAACAAAACACCTTTGAGGGTCTATAGAACAAAATTCTGTCTTTATGTCATCTCTTATCTCAGTATGGAGGAGGTCAGGAAGAGAAGGTTAACACATGCCCCAGTCAATAGTATGTGATTGTTTGCCCAACAGAGAAATGTAAACAGATTAGTATATCTTTGATTGTATCCTTGGAAATCCTCTAGACTCTCCATTCCTAGGTTTTGCTTGGGCTACAGCAGGTTGCAGGAGTTCAGTGTTTTTGGGGGAAGGATGGAAATGAGGAACTATCATCCAAGGTTAGTGATAACAAAAATCTAGAGGTTAGTAAAGACTTCTTAATAATCAGGTAGCAATGTGTGTGTATGTGTGTGTGTGTATGCATGTGTCTGTGTGTGTGTGTGTGTATATGTATATATTCTTTAATAATCAGGTAGCAACATATAAATCCTAGCTGTGAATCAAATGTGACTCAAGTAATAATAAGGGCATGTTGTTCTGTTACCTCACTAGAGAAACAACATAATTCAGAGATCTGGTAGCATTTTCTGGGTGTCTGATTACAGAATCCACACACCCATGCCACACTAATCACCATCAACACTGCCACCACCATCATCATCACTATTTTAAATCAAAAAGTGCTATTAATTCTTCAAAGCATTTTTACATTGATGATGTCTTTGATTCTCATTGAGAAGCAGGTGGCTATTACTGTAGTTCATTTTATAGATGAGGAAATCAAAGTACAGAACCATTAAATAATTTTCTTAAAGTCACATAGCTAATTAGTGTCAGATTGGAGCCTCTTCACTATCAGACTTGGGCTCTTAATAGCAAAAAATTTTAAATAAGAAATCAACACTCTAATTTGTATTTTAAAGTAATAACTTCAAGAATATTCCTTGTCATTCTCTCTGACTTGGCAAGTTTGGGCTGTCACTTGTTTCCTTCATATAAGTATTGTTACGGTTTTGCTGCTGTCTATTGCTGTCAAGGTAACAGTAAACCTTGCTGAGAAATATACAGTTACACCAGCAACTTCTAGGCCTAACCATTTTATCATTATTTTACCCTTAGAGAGAGTAAAGGAAGAAAAAGAGTTTTTCCAAATACGTGATGCCTAATGAGACGTTTCTATTTTCCCTCACAGCACATTAATTGTTTTTAATTTTTCGAGCTATCTTGGCATTCATGTCATATGGAAAACTGAAGGAGCAGAGGGAGGCATTTATTTCCAGAAGAGGTCAGAGAGCATAATCAGGGGACAGAACTAGTAAGTAATCAAGCATGCGGTACACACTTTCATTAAGGCCCATGTGTTACAAAACCACAATATTTTAATTTTCTGGTTCCTGCTGCTTAGGCTGAAGAGGTTCTGTTAAGGTTTATTTTGGTTACTTTTTTTTTTTTTTTTTACAAAGGATAGAAGTGTGACATTTTCAGTCTTATTAGAGGTTCACTGTTTTATTCTAAGGTTCATCTTCACTTACACAAAGGAAAAAGCTCCTCGTGATGGTTAAATAATAAAGAAGGCTGATTGCTTACAGAGTCAAGTAACAAGACTCAATTGTATGCCATGATCCAATCTCTCCCTAAATCTTGAAATTCTTATCCAATTTAATGATGGCATCTGCTGGAAGGAGAACATTTCCATGGCACATCTTTGTAACAACCCCAAATCTCATGGAAAGAAGCCAAGGGAAATTTTTTAATGAGTGTAATCCTCTAGGAAAGATAGACTTAAGAGTTTTTCTCTTAATGGGAACTTTGTTTGCTGACAGTGAATAGTCTACCCAGATAACACCAACAACATCTGCTGCTATTGGTAAGAATTGACCTCTTAATCATGAACAGCCCATCAAAATGACTACAGGCTTTTGGAACAACGTGAGTTTTCCTGCAGAAGCCAAGGAAGAGCCATTTCAACAATATCATACAGACTAAATGCCAAAATAACATTTTACCTTTTCGTTTTAAATGCAGTTTGCTAAGACAAGGCAAAGGGAACACATAGAACAGGGAAGAACAACAGATCAATCAAGTGAGGTGAAGGCGATCTGATTTGTTTGGCATCTGTTCTGGAAGAGTAATGCTCTGGCATGCCTTTATTTCAGCTTAGATTTGTCAATTTGAGGGAATCATCTCTTTTTTTCTTTAGTAAGACCATCTTTCCTGTGACTACACCAGCTGTTTGTTTTGATTATAGGATGGCTGATACCAGCTTACTGAACAAAATGTCTGCAGGGAGAGGAAGGAGGTGGGGGCAGGGAAGCACTGTGCTTTATAGGTTAAAGGTCCTTACCTTTATAACTGGCTCAGGTCACTGACAAAATATGACAGAATGTGACTTATAGGTCTTGTAGTTGGGAATTTTATGGCTATTCTGCTTGCACGATCTATATAAGTTTACTTGGTTTCAGTCTGTTGTTATTTAAGGTAAAGCAGCAAAAGGAAAAATACCTTTCTGTTGATACTCAGAGCTAGCTTGGGAACTGCATCTATCTCCCAAGCTGGTGTTTTAGGTTATTTTATGTTATCTAATTCTAGAGTACAGTCAAAATGTTGAAGGAAACTTGGGGTCATCCAGTCCAATTCCATCTAGGAATCCTTTTACAAAATTCTTGGCAGAAAATCACCATTCTTGCTTGTATATTTCTAGTCATTCTGTTTAAGCTTTTCAACAGTAAGAGTGGAGGAAAGTCAAAATCTGCCTCTAGGTAGTTCCGATTGTAAAAGAAAACAACTGAATGTCTGTTCTGTAGAATAAATGGAAAAAAACAAAACAGAAAAAACTTAACTACTCTATCCTTCCCATATTTGAGTCATCTTTTCAAGGCTAGAAAGAGGCAATTCTTTATGTGATAAGATTACTAGATTCTACTCTATCCGGATTTCCTTTCTGTGAACACAACATGGAGTAACTAGGTTTACATTAAGTGCAGAACAGAACAGAACAGAGTTGAGAGAATGAAAGTAACTGAAAGGAAAATCCAACTTTTCCATTTTAAAAAATTTAAAAAAATTAAATACTGGGAAGATAAAAAGAAAATTTAAAAAGAAAATTTCTTAAAATAGCAAATATATATAAAAATTTTCATAGATATATGCACACAAAAATTTTTATCTATCTATATATATCTATATATAGATAGGTATATGCAGGTTAAAATTAAGACTACTTCCGGGCCTCCCCTGGTGGCGCAGCGGTTGAGTGCTGGGCTGCGAAGCTGCGCGCAGCCTCTGCAGTACTGGTTCGATCCCTGGCCCCTGGGTGAAGGTCCCACATGGTGTGCAGACCTCTCCTGCTGCCCACTGCTCCCCTCAGCAGTGTACTTCATCAGTCTGCCTGCTCTGCTCTCCGCTCTGATTCTAGTAAATTCTCTCACCCTTCTGTGCTTCTGACTGTACCTAGTGCTTGTATAAATAAATAAATAAATCTTAAAAAAAATTAGACTATTTCCAATAACTGTGAAGTTTTTTGGGTGCTCTTTCCTTCCAACTCTCTCTCCCATCAGAAAATCACTGTTGTGCTAACTCTCCCTTGCTTCTCTTTTGGAGATGTGATTCTGTTTTCCCCACAGGCTCTCACTCATGATGTTTTTTCTTTTCTCCTAAAGCCAAGATAGGCACTTTTTTTTTCTGTTCCCCCACTGGGTGCAGTGCCAGCAGTCATAATGTTTGTTTACAATTTTGCTGAGGGCTTTTTACTTTGGGGAAATTCAAATTTAAGTCTGTGTGTGTGGCTCCTACTTGACTTCCCACCTTGGCACCCTGCTTTATCTATGTTCTCCCCATGACTTGAGGACTAGGAACAGTTCTATGAAGTTCAGCAAATGCCAGTACCTCATTTCAGCCAGCAAGTGGGCTTCTGCGGGCTTTGCTCATCTCTCTGGCTTCTTGTTTACTCTCAGTTTTTGACCTCTGTGTAGTTCTTTCTTTCCAGATCAGTGATACATTTATAAAAACAAGTTTTCTATGCCTTACTCAACACAAGTCATTTTCACCAGAAACACGGATTAGAAAAAACAGAATAAAAATAAGAGTTGAACTCATTAATATAGCATTGTGGTCCTATCTTATGCTTTCAACATAGTTCTTGTCTTAGGAATTTTCTTCCAGGTCTTTGTCTATATGCTCATTCTATTGTGTTTGCTCTTTTTTTTTTTTTTAAGATTTATTTATTTATTTATTTATACAAGCACTGGGTACAGTCAGAAGCACGGGAGAGTGAGAGAATTCACCAGAGCCAGAGCGGGGAACAGAACAGGCAGAACGACAAAATACACTGCTGAGGGGAGCAGCGGGCGCGGCAGGCAGGAGAGGACTGCGAGCCATGTGGGACCCTCATCTCGCAGGTGACTGGGGATCGAACCAGCACTGCAGAGGCTGTGGGCAGCTTCGCAGCCCAGTGCTCAACAGCTGCACCAACAAAGGAGGCCCTGTATCTATTCTAAGTTCTAATCTTTGATATTGGTATGAATTGTTTTCAATCTGATCTTATAATTCTCCTTATATTTACAATGTTTCCCCTTTAATCTCTTTAGAAATGGGATAATCATTTTACAGAGTCTTAAATGAGAAACTCAGGAAGTTTCCTTCTAAGAACTTGAATAAAATTTATTTTTCCTGTTTTATGGGTCCTCATTTCCATGTAACTCTCCTTATAATGAGCATATTTCATTTCCATATATCATGGGATTTATAAAATCTTCTCTGGCACATTGTATAGCTATATAGAATATAAGCTCTGTTCTTTGAAACCAGTTGATTCATAGTTGGGGAGGAGTACTTCTTTTTTTTTTTTTTTTAAATATTAAATTTTATTTTTATATTCCCCCATACAATTGCAAACGCCCCATTCTGACCCCAATCCTTCCCCTCCCGCCCCCCACCCCCAAAAAGTGTCTCTGGTTCATAGTTTTTTGTTGATTTTGATTTTCGCTTTCTTATATTCATTTTCCTGGTCCCTTATTTAAGTTTTCTAGATTCCTGCTATGAGTGAGACCATCCGGTATTTTTCTTTTTCTTTTTGGCTTATTTCGCTGAGCATGATCCCTTCCAGTGCCATCCATGTTGCTGCAAATTGCATGTGTTTATCTTTTTTGAAATCTGAGTAATATTCCATGGTATATATGTACCACATCTTCTTGATCCAGTCATCTATTTTTGGGCATTTGGGTTGTTTCCAAAGCTTAGCTATTGTAAACAGTGCTGCTATAAACATAGGAGTGCAGGTGCTCTTTGGAATTGATGTTTCTGTGTCCTTTGGGTAAATACCTAGGAGTGGAATTGCTGGATCATATGGAAGCTCTATGTTTAGTAGGTCCAGAAATCTCCACACAGCTCTCCATAGTGGTTGGACCAGTTTGCACTCCCACCAACAGTGCACAAGAGTTCCTTTTTCTCCACATCCTCGCCAACATTTGTTGTTGCTAGTTTTTTTAATATGTGCCATTCTCACTGGTGTGAGATGGTATCTCATAGTAGTTTTGATTTGCATTTCCCTGATTACAAGTGATGTTGAACATTTTCTCATATGTCTGTTAGCCATTTGCATTTCCTCTTCAGAGAAGTTTCTTTTTAGCTCTTCTGCCCATTTTTTGACTGGATTATTTTCTTTGTTGTTGCTGAGTCTCATCAGCTCTTTGCAGATTTTTGTGATCAGTCCTTTATCATTAGTGTTGGGTGCAAAAATGTTCTCCCAGTTGGTGGGGTTTCTCTTTGTTTTTGTTATTGTCTCTTTTGCTGTGCAGAAGCTCTTTAATTTGATGTAGTCCCAGCTGTTTATCTTTCTCTTCACTATCACTGCTTTGGGTGATGTGTCTGTAAAGATGTCTTTGATGTGCAAATCCCGTAGTGTTTCGCCTATATTTCCTTCTATGTATTTTATGGTTTCAGGTGTTATGTCTAGTTCTTTAATCCATTTTGAGTTGATTTTTGTGTATGGTGTGAGGTAGTGGTCAAGCTTCATTCTTTTGCATGTAGCGACCCAGTTTTCCCAGCACCATTTATTGAACAAACTTTCTTTGCTCCAATGCATAGTCTTTGCTCCTTTGTCAAAGATTAGTTGACCATAAATCTGTGGGTTTATTTCTGGATTTTCTATTCGATTCCATTGGTCTGTATGTCTGTTCTTGTTCCAATACCATGCAGTTTTGATGATTATGGCTTTGTAGTATAGTTTGAAGTCTGGGAGTGTGATGCCTCCATTTCCTTCTTTTTTTTCAGTAGAGCTTTGGCTATTCGGGGTTTTTGGTGATTCCATATGAATTTCATCAATAATTGTTCTATTTCTTTGAAGAATGCCATTGAGATTTTGATTGGAATAGCATTGAATCTGTATATTGCTTTTGGTAGGATGGCCATTTTAATAATGTTTATTCTTCCAATCCATGAGCAGGGATGTCTTTCCATTTCTTTGTGTCTTCTTCTATTTCTTTTAACAGTGTTTTATAGTTTTCTTTGTATAGGTCCTTTACCTCTTTTGTTAGATTTATTCCCAAATATTTGATTTTTTTTGTTTCGATAATAAAAGGGGTGGTTTTTTTGATTTCTTCTTCTTCAGATTTATTGTTTGTGTATAGGAAGGCTACTGACTTTTGCGTGTTGATTTTGTATCCTGCCACTTTACTGAATTGATTGATGAGTTGAATTAGTTTTTCTGTGGAGATTTTGGGGTTCTCTATGTATATTATCATATCATCTGCAAATAGTGATAGTTTGACTTCTTCTTTTCCTATTTGGATTCCTTGGATGTCTTTCTCTTGTCTTATTGCTCTGGCTAGGACTTCCAGTATTATATTGAAAAGCAGTGGTGAGAGTGGACATCCTTGTCTTGTTCCAGATCTTAATGGAATTGCTTTCAGCTTTTCACCATTGAGAATGATACTGGCTGTTGGCTTGTCATAGATGGCCTTTATGATGTTGAGGTATGTTCCTTGTATCCCAAGAATTTCAAGGGCTTTTATCATGAATGGGTGTTGCACTTTGTCGAAAGCTTTCTCAGCATCTATTGATATTATCATATGGTTTTTATATTTCTTTTTGTTGATGTGTTGGATAACGTTGATTGATTTTCGGATGTTAAACCATCCTTGTGCCCCTGGAATGAATCCAACTTGGTCGTGGTGAATTATCTTATGGATACATTGTTGGATTCTGATAGCTAAAATTTTATTGAGGATTTTTGCATCAGTGTTCATTAGGGAGATTGGCCTATAGTTTTCCTTTTTTGTGTTGTCCTTATTCGGTTTTGGTATTAGTGTAATATTGGCTTCATAGAACGTGTTTGGTATTGTCCCTTCCTTCTCAATTTTTTGGAAGAGTTTGTGAAGGATAGGCACTAATTCGTCTCTGAATGTTTGGTAGAATTCATTTGTAAATCCATCAGGTCCTGGGCTTTTGTTTTTGGGGAGGTTTTTGATTACCATTTCAATTTCGCTGCTTGTAATTGGTCTGTTTAGGTGTTCTATTTCTTCTTTATCTAGCTTTGGGTGATTGTAGAGTTGTAGGAATTTGTCCATCTCCTCTAGATTGTTGAACTTGTTTCCATATAACTGTTCATAGTAGTTACTGATTATTCTTTTGATTTCTGCTGCGTCCGTTGTGATTTCTCCTCTTTCATTTATGATTCTGTGTATTTGTGCTTTCTCCCTTTTTTCCTTTGTGAGCCTGGCTAGGGGTTTGTCTATTTTATTGATTTTTTCAAAGAACCAGCTCTTGGTTTCATTGATCTTTTGGATTGTTTTTTTAGTTTCAATTTCATTTATTTCTGCTTTGGTTTTTATTATTTCTTTTCTTCTACTGGTTTTGGGGTTTTCTTGTTGTTCTTTTTCTAGATCTTTGAGCTTCGAGATTAGGTTGTTTCTTTGCGTTCTTTCTTGTTTCTTGATGTGAGCTTCTATTGCTATATATTTTCCTCTTATTACTGCTTTGCTGCATCCCATACATTTAGGATATTGGTGTCCTCCTTGTCATTCAATTCAAAGAATTTTTTAATTTCTTCTTTGATCTCCTCATTAGTCCAGTGGTCTTCCAGTAGTGTGGCTTTTAATCTCCATGAGGTAGGATAGTTCCTTGCCTTCTTTTTATGATTTATTTCTAGTTTGATGCCTTCGTGGTCAGAAAAGATGGTTGGTATGATTTCAATCTTGGTGTATCTGTTGATGTTTGTCTTGTGCCCCAGTATGTGATCGATCCTGGAGAATGATCCGTGTGCGCTTGAGAAAAATGTGTACTCCGTTTTTTTTGGGTTTAGTGTTCTATAGATGTCTGTTAAGCCCAAATGCTTTAGGTCCTTATTTAGAGCTTTAGTTTCTTTACTTATTTTTTGTCTTGTTGATCTATCCATTGTTGATAGTGGTGTGTTGAAGTCTCCCACTACATATGTGTTTTCTCTGATGTCTGTTTTCAGAGAGGACAACAGTTGTCTGATATATTTTGGTGCTCTTTCGTTTGGTGAGTATATGTTAATGAGTGTTATTTCTTCTTGAAGTATTGTCCCCTTAATCATAATGTAGTGACCATTGGGGTCTCTTTTTATTTTTTTGAGTTTGAAGTCTGTTTTATCTGATATAAGTATAGCTGTTCCTGCTTTCTTTTTTGGCCCATTTGCTTGTAGGATTGTTTTCCATCCTTTGACTTTGAGCCTATTTTTATCTTTTGTAGCTAAATGTGTTTCCTGGAGACAGCAAAAGGTTGGGTTTTGTTTCTTAATCCCGGCTGCAACTCTGTGTCTTTTTATTGAAGAGTTTAGTCCATTTACATTTAGAGTTAATATTGATATGTTAGCATCTGTATTTGCCATTATGTTTGTCTTTCCTTTGATTTTATTTATTTATTCTTTTAATAACTTTTTTTTTTTTTTGGTCTTCTTTCGTTGTTATTCGTCCCTCTGAGGTTCTGGCTTTAGGATTCCTTGTAGTATTTTTTGGAGTGGGGGTTTAGTCGCAATGAAATTCCGGAGTTTCTCTTTGTCTGGGAAGGTCCATATTCTTTCTTCATGGAGGAAAGAGAGCTTTGCGGGATAGAGTATTCTTGGTTGGCATCTGTTTTCTTGGAGTCTGTTGACTATGTCCCTCCACTCTCTCCTTGCCCGTAGTGTTTCTTCAGAGAAGTCTGATGTCAGCCTGATTGGTTTTCCTTTGAATGTTATCTGTTTCTTCCCTCTTGTCAGCTTCATTATTTTTTCCTTGTCCTGGATTCTTGGGAGCTTTACTATTATGTGTCTTGCTGTGTTTTTCCTTTCGTCGTGGAAGTTTGGTGTTCTTCTTGCTTCTTGTATATCAATTTTCAGCTCCTTCTTCTCATTTGGGAAGTTCTCTTCAATTATATCCATGAATATTTTCTCTGTTCCTACATCTCTCTCCTCTCCTTCTGGAATTCCTATAACTCTTATATTTCCTTTCCTCATGGAGTCAGATAGTTCCCGAAGTCTTTCTTCATTCTTTTTCCTTCGTACTTCTCTTTCCTTTTCTGTTTTGGTTCTTTTTATTTCTGTGTCTTCAAGATTACTTATTCGTTCTTCCATTTCATCTATTCTGCTTTCATTGCTTTTCCCAGAGTTCTTTAGTTCCTCCATTAATTCTTTGATCTCCTGCATTTCTCTTACTTCCCTCTTTAGGGACTCAATTTCCTTCTTCTGATCTATCACTTTTTTAATCATGGCAATTTTAAATTCTCTTTCTGGAAGGCTCAGAAGTTCTTCCAAGTTGCTGTCGTTGCAATCTGGGGAGTGGTTTTCTTTTTGTGGTGTGCTTCTTTCCTGAGGAGTTTTTAGGTTGCGTGTGGTTCTTCTACTCCCTACTGTCTGTTTTCTAATTTGTCGTATGCGTTGGGACACTGTGTTGCTCGGACTGACTGACATCTTGGGTGAACTTCTCCGCTCCCCTCTGGCTCTTCCAGGAGCCATCTCTGTCTTCTGGGGGAGCTTTCTGCTGGTTTTAGGCAGTTTTTACTGAAGAAATGTCCCTGTTCTCAAATGGCGAAGCGGGATGCAGTCCCTGCGCCTCCGGTTTCAGGCACACTCTTCTGCGCACCCGGTCTGCCCCGGACGTGGGTGCCTGCTCCCTCTGTGGGCTCAGACTGCTGGTCGGAAGGGGCCTGGCGTGGAATAACTTCCCGGCTGGCCACTGGGTCCTCCAGAAACCTTCTGCCCTTTTCAAACAGTCTTAAGAAATGTCCTGTTTTATAGGGTGTTAGTGACTTTTTTTTTCCTGGTCGCTAGGTGGCGCCAGAGATCTCTCCTAGTGTCCTTGGGGGGCTGTTTTTCGCCTCCCCCCACCCCGTGGGACAGAGTACAGAGCGGGAATGGTAGGGTACACCTCAACAGCTTTGGGGTGCTGTGTCTGCCTTGTGCCCCACCGTCGTGGAGAACCCACGCCCCGAATTTTCGTGCCCCGGGTCTCAGTTCAAAGCCCTCAGTTCCAGGACAAGGGCTGTAGCCCAGTTCAGTGGCGCGGGAATGGCGCCTTTTGCACAGCTGCCGTGCCTGGGCGCCTGGTTCCTGCTCACTCAGGGAGGGACCTTCACCTCAGTGAGGACCTCCGTGCGTCTCCCCGCAAGCCTAGGTCGTCTCCCCGCAAGCCTAGGTCGCAGGCGCGGGGACCTGGGCAGCCGCGATCCAGGTCTGCACTTGCTTTTCAAGCTCCCCGAGCGCGCTGTGTTTCCGCGCCAGCTTACCGGCAGCCCGGGCTGTGTGCGGGTCTCCCGGGGTCTTTGTTCTTCTCTAATGGCGCCAGGAGCCGTTCGCTCACCGCCGCGGCGGATCCTGCAGGGTTCGCCTCAGCTCCCGTTCACGGGGTGTGGTGGCTGCAATAGTTCCTTTCCACTCACGGTCCCGCTTGCTGCGTCATTTGTTCTTGTGGGCCATTTTGGTTTGTTGTTTCCTCCTCTCTGCCGGTTGGAGAGTGCCGCCTCTGTGGGCGGGGGAGGGGAGCAGGGTTCTGCGCTTCCCTCCCTTCTAGTCCTCTTTTATGGCCACTTTCTTCTTCGGGCAGTTCGCTGGCGTCACCCGTTTATCTTCCGTGTCCCACTTCTCACTGGGACCTGCCGCTTTTCCTCCCTATTCACTTTTTTTAATGGGAGATCTTACTCGCAGCGTCTCCTCGCCGCCATGTTGCTCCGCCCCAGTTTTTCCATATATCAGGAGTACTTCTTAATTGTAATAGGACATCAATAGGTTTACTAAGATATTAGGGCAATAAAGGCAAATATATTGATTTAGTTCATTAATGCATAGTCTGATTTATTTTGACATTTAGGAAAGGATATGGATTGATCTACTCAAGATTTTTTGTATAAAAATAAAGGAACATTTGTTATTCCTACTTCTGAGTATCCTACAAACACAAGATGGCATCAGTGGGAATAGTAAGTGGTTGAGTACTGCTTTGGTAAGATGGAAGTGATATTTGGTGCATTTCCCTAACTTGAATTCTGAATATCACTGACACTCCTATGAGAAATGGTAAAAATTTTAAAAAGGGAACAACTTAATATCCATCATAGAATAATATTTAATGATCACCTCAGATCTACAGAGGTTCTCAGTAAAAATTCACACTTTTGATATAACTGATCTGATACTTATAGTACGGTATTTAGATTGATACAAGATTGATACAAGATTGGTCCAAAGCATTTATTACTATTATTCAATCAATAAGACTAAAAGAAGAGTTGAATTACTGCTATTTGCAAATGTTTTCTTTACAGTCAATTAAAAACAAAATTTGATTCACTTAATGCTTATAAAATTAAGTCACTAAACAAAATTGACACTGATGTACTTTGTATTCATGAATATGTGAAATTTATGGGATTTTTTCATTCTTTCCTACTTTTATAACTAAGAACTCACAAATATTTTAAGCTTAAAGGGTCTTTTGGTATTTAGCTTTCAAATGTTGATCATTGTGATTTGAAATAGTACAGGTAAATTGGCCCTTGTATTTTCTGATGTGTGCAATTCATGGATTAAAGACAATCTTGACTTCCTATACATTTTACAAGCTTGAAAGACATCACTGGCAAGACAATTATTTATGGACTCCTACTTTTTATTTCTTCCATTAGTGGAGGTTATATACTTGAGGATATGATAATCCCTTAGATATTGTACTTGAGTTTAAAGAAACTTAGAGACTAATAGGAAGGACAGAAATTGTGCACAAGTGTTTTGGGGAAAAAATAATGGGCTCAGCTAAGGAAAACAAGGATACCTTTTATTCTCAAAGTTTCACTTGATCTTAGCCAAAAGACTAAGAAGCGATAACTATTCTCAAAGTTTCAAATTAAAACAACTGTGTTGTGATTCGGATTGCTTTACAATACCATTTCCAATATCCGTGGCAATTCTTTTTTTCTTGATACACTTATTCAAGAGAGTAAGCTAGAAAAAGTGAACATGATAAATTATGTTTCAGTAATATGGGTGATTTCAACATATTTATTGATGGGTAGAGGAAAAGGAAATAATTATATGAAGAAATTAATATATATATATATATCTCAGAAAATATTTATGAAGGTTATGAATCCAAGAAACCAGTTAAGAAGTTATATAGTATTTCAAGCAAGCACCATGCCAAGTACAGCTGCACTGAAATGGGTAAGAAAAGGTGCTGTGTTTACCCCTAATAGTCCTTCTCCCCAGCTGGCACAGCATGAACATTGTATGATCAGAAAACTCAAAATTGCAGATTTTCCCTTAGGAGAGAAAGAGAAGCGTATAACACTTCCAATGTTCCCAATTTTCAGGGGACTGTGATTTTGGTTTGTTTTGCCTGACTCAGAGTACTAATGGAGAATGTGCATACTCTGGGTACCTGGGGACCACTGAGAGCAAAGGATAGCCTACAGGCTATGTGCAGTGCCAGAGAATCTGTAGAACCACAAACAGAAACCAGAGAGAGCAAAAGGATAAGAGCTCCTATCTTAAAAACAAAAATAAAAAAAACAAAACCTGGAAAACCTCTCACGTTTTGGAATTATACACACAAGCACAGCAAAGATGCATTCCCCAGAGAAGGTTTGGGAGACCCAGAATTTCTAGCTAGATTGATTGGTGAAGATTTCTTTAAAGATAGGAAAAAGGTGGCTGTTTTTTCAAGTGTCCACATTCCAACACTAACACAAGGCGTATAAGGAAACAGTCCAGTCAGATAAATCTATAGAAACTGACCATAAAAAACAGATTTACCTGACAAAGAATTAAAAACAGGCTTCTTAAAGAAACCCAATGAACCACAAGAGAACACAAATAGCTTAATGAATCAGTAAAATAATGCATGAACAAAGTGTGGTATCAATAAAGGGAAAGTATGAAAAAAGAAACAACCAGATATTCCAGAGCTGAAGAATATAAAAACTGACTGAAAAAGTCACTAGACAGACTTGATCAATCAGGAGAAAGAGTGAGTCAACTAGATGTTAGGTTATTTGAAATGATGAAATCAGAGGAACAAACAGTGAAAGAAATAAAAAGAATTGGGAGTTGCCCTGGTTGGTGCAGGGTTAAAACCCTCAATGCTATCAAGCTATTGCTAGCCACTGCAGCATGAGTTTGATCCCCAGCCAGGGAGCTAATCCACATGGTGCAGCAGACCTCTCTTGTCTCGCCTGCTGCTCCCCTCAGTAGTATATTTCAGTACATCTGCCTGTTCTGCTCCCCACTCCATCTCTGGTGAATCCTCTCACACAGCTTCCTCTGGCTTAGTCCCCAGTTCTTGTATGCATAAATAAATAAATCTTTTAAAAAAAGGAATAAAAAAAATTGAAGGAAACCTAAGGGTCTTCCAATATATAACAGATCATTAAAAATACTCATTATTCATTTGGGAGTGCCAATGGAAGAACCGAGAGAAAGGCTAAGGATCTGTTTAAAACAAATAAAGGCTACAAACTCCCCAAACCTGAGGAAGAAAGTGGAATACAAATTCAAAACACCCAATGAACTCCAACTAAAACTAGGATGAGGGCCTCCCTGGTGGCGCAATGGGTTGAGTGCAGTGCTGTGAAGCTGTCTGCAGCCTCTGCAGCTCGAGTTTGATTCCTGGCCAGCCAGGGAGAAATTCACATGGTGCAGCAGATCTCTCCTGCCTCACCCGCTGCTCCCCTCACCAGTGTCTTCGGTCAGTCTGCCCCTTCTGCTCCCTGCTCTGTCTCTGGTGAATTCTCTCACCCTCCCGTGCCTCTGACATGTACCCCAGCTCTTGTATAAATAAATAAATCTTTAAAAAAAATAAAACTAGGATGAACCCAAAGAGAGCCACATGGAGAAATAACAGATTATCAAAAATCAAAGACAAAGAAACAATCTTGAAAGAGAGAAAAATAGCTTTTCATGTACGAGAATCCCATTAAAACTATAATGTGCATGCTTGTAATTGATCTGCTGAGGAGTTCTATTTTCTTCTGATTCAGCCTTGGAAGGTTGTATGTTTCTGAATATTTTTCCATTTTTTCTACATTACCCAAGTTTTTTATAAAGATGTTCATAGAAGTCTCTTACGAAATCTCTGTATTTCTGCGATGCCTGTTGTAACTTAGACAAACTATTTTTCGACACAAATACATAAAACTTTAAAAATGTTTTTATGGAATTCTTATTAGTGAAACATTTTTTTCCTTTAAATTACTGAAGAAAATACAATCCACAGACTGGGAGATAGGTAGGTAGGCAGATAGATATAAACAAGTTATATCCAGAATAAAGAATACTGCAATTCAATATTAAGAAGAAAAATCATCCAATAAAATAATTGGCAAAACAATTGAAGAAGCCACAAAAGAGACAAATGGCTAATAAATACAAGCAAATATGCTTGATACAACTCTTATCAGGAAATTGCAAAATAAATCCACAATGAGCTATCATTACACACCAATTAGAATGGCCAAAATTAAAAACACTGACAATGTCAAGTGTTGGGAAGTATCAGTAATAACTAAAACTCTCAGACATTATGTTGTAAATGTCCAGTGAGGCAGTAATATTTTAAACAGTTTGGACATTTCTTATAAAACTGAATATACTCCTAGCTTATATTTAGCCATTTTACTAGATATATATCTAAAATAAATGAAGATATATGTCCACACAAAGACTTGTATAGGAATCTCTCCAATAGATTTCTTTATAATAGCTGGAAACTTCAAGTACCCAGTTACTCATCATTAAATGAATAAACAAATCATGAAATAAAAATGAAATACTATCTGAAGTAAAAAAGGTACTGATACATACAACACAATTAGTCTCAAAAAACATTAAGAAGCCAGGCAAAACGAGTATATAGTATATGACTATTATATTTACATGTACATTTATTTAGAAAAGATTGACCCAATTTATAGTAACACAAAGCAGATTAGTAGAAGCTTGGGGCCAATGTGAGGAGCTGATGGCAGGATGAAGGAATGATTAACTGAAAATTGGCACAAAGAAACTTTTTCAAGTAATGGAAATGGATTTTGTATGCAATGGTGGTTACAAGGTTTGAAATTGACCAAATTCACCACATAAAACACTTAAGGATAGTACCTTATAGGATGTAGTATATAATTTAATAAAGCTGATTTTAAAAAATGGATAATCCTTAAAGAATTAGACATAAGACCTGAAACCATAAAATATATAGAAGGAAATATAGGCGAAACACTACGTGATTTGCACATCAAAGACATCTTTACAGACACATCACCCAAAGCAGTGATAGTGAAGGCGAAGATAAACAGCTGGGACTACATCAAATTAAAGAGCTTCTGCACAGCAAAAGAGACAATAACAAAAACAAAGAGAAACCCCACCAACTGGGAGAACATTTTTGCACCCAACACTAATGATAAAGGACTGATCACAAAAATCTGCAAAGAGCTGATGAGACTCAACAACAACAAAGAAAATAATCCAGTCAAAAAATGGGCAGAAGAGCTAAAAAGAAACTTCTCTGAAGAGGAAATGCAAATGGCCAACAGGCATATGAAAAAATGTTCAACATCACTTGTCATGAGGGAAATGCAAATCAAAACTACCATGAGATACCATCTCACACCAGTGAGAATGGCACATATTAAAAAAACTAGCAACAACAAATGTTGGCGAGGGTGTGGAGAAAAAGGAACTCTTCTGCACTGTTGGTGGGAGTGCAAACTGGTCCAACCACTGTGGAAAGCTGTGTGGAGATTTCTGGACCTACTAAACATAGAGCTTCCATATGATCCAGCAATTCCACTCCTAGGTATTTACCCAAAGGACACAGAAACATCAATTCCAAAGAACACCTGCACCCCTATGTTTATAGCAGCACTGTTTACAATAGCTAAGCTTTGGAAACAACCCAAATGCCCAAAAATAGATGACTGGATCAAGAAGATGTGGTACATATATACCATGGAATATTACTCAGCATTCAAAAAAGATAAACACATGCAATTTGCAGCAACATGGATGGCGCTGGAAGGGATCATGCTCAGCGAAATAAGCCAAAAAGAAAAAGAAAAATACCGGATGGTCTCACTCATAGCAGGAATCTAGAAAACTTAAATAAGGGACCAGGAAAATGAATAACTATAAGAAAGTGAAAATCAAAATCAACAAAAAACTATGAACCAGAGACACTTTTAGGGGGGCAGGGGCGGGAGGGGAGGGATTGGGGTCAGAATGGGGGCGCTGCAATTGTATGGGGAATATAACAATAAAATTTATTATCTAAAAAAAAAAATAAAAAAAATAAAAAATGGATAATCTTTTTAATTTAATCATTTGTTTGTAGTAATTTTGGCATAAATAAATTTAAATTTTTATACAGTCAAAATATATCAATCTTTCTCTTCACAGTTTTTGAGTTTTGTGTCATGCCTAGAAAAGCTTTCCTTGAATATTTCATGCAGGCCATTTGACAGAATGTTTTACAAAGCAGATTCTGGCATCAGCTAGCCACTTAGAGACTGTTTAACATTAGGCAAATTACATAATCTCTATTCTGTAATTTCTCATTTAAAAACATGTGGATAATTATAGTTTCTACCTTAAGTGGTAGACAGTAACAAAATGTAGGTAAAGTAGTTAGAACACTAATGGGACCACTGGAATGCTAATTCACACTAGCTATTTTTATTATTATATTCTCAAGGAGTGCTTATATTTTGAAATATTACATATTAAGAGCAATATAAAGATTATAATGAGCATCTGTGTAGCCACTACCCAATTTGGCAAATCTTAATTTAATATTTTGCTAAGTTTTTTTTTTAGATGTACTTCCTTTAAGAACATCTGAATTGGGGCCTCCCTGGTGGCGTAGGGGTTCAGTCTCAGCACTATGAATCTATCAGCAGCCACTGCAGCATAAGTTCGATACCCAGCCAGGGAGTTACCCACGTGGCCCAGCGGACCTCTCCTGACTTGCCCGCTGCTCCCCTCAGCAGTGTATTTCAGTCAATCTGCTTGTTCTGTTCCCCCCTCTGCATCTGGTGAATCCTCTCACCCTCCGCATCTCTGGCCTGCACCCCAGCTCTTGTGTGCTTAAATAAATAAATATTTTTTAAAAAGGACATCTGAATTCCTTTTTGTACTCCTTGATTCTGGTATTTTCCCAAGTTAAATATAATCATATTACTGAAATTTTTCTTGTGCATACAGTAAAGTTAGACTATATGTTTTTATTTTTATATAAATTTATACACATTGATTTTACTTATATTTATGTCATTATACATATACATTATACATTATTCATAAATATATGATACAGATATATACACACTCTACTATTTATATAAATTTTGAATTTTATACTTTACATACAAGGCACACTATGAATTATTGTGTAGTTTGATTTCCTAGTCAACAAAACTGAAATTTATGTTTTTATATGTTTGAATTGTTTATTTTTCAAATTAAACTTTCTATCTAGATTTTATTTTACTACAAAGTAGGACACAGGATGTGATTTACTTTTTTCCTCACATGGTTAGCTGGTTTCAAACCGATATGAATAATATGAATAATATAATCCCCCCCCTCATGTATTTGAGATTATGGCATTTTATATTTTTCCTACATAGACATATACTCTACAAAATATTTGGGCATGTGTTTTGATTTTGTCTTCTGTTACTCTGATCTATATCTTGAATTTTATGACATTACCATATTATTTAAATTATGTTAGTCTTTTAATGTAATTATTGGAGCTTTATTATATATGTTTGAATGAATATAGATATTCCTGAAATAATAATAATCATGATGTCAGTTTTTAATTTTTAGATTTATAATTTACAAAAATTGACAATTATTTTTAGAGAAGAGAATATAAATATCATGAATTTTGACAATTTAAAGATAAGTAACAACTTTTGAGAAAGAAAAGATTGATGGATGGAAGTTTAATGTGCTAGAATCCTCATCTTTACAGGTGGAAGAATCAGTGGATACTAAGCTTACTAAAACAAGGATCAATGGATATTAAGCTTACTAAAACAAGTTATATTTATTGTTTAACTTTAAACATCATTATAAACAAAAACTGGAAAGAAGATAACAGTATTTAGATTATATATGCAAACATACATATCTACACACATACATATACACAAATATACACTATATATGTGTGTTGTGTATGTGTATGTATGTGTATATATATATACTATATACATATATATATGTGTGTGTGTATATATAGTGTATATATATAGTGTTATATATAGTATATATATAGAGTTATAGTGTTATATATATAGTATATATATATCGTATATATATAGTGTTTTATATATATAGTGTGTATATATAGTGTTTCACATATATATATATATATATATATATATATATATGTATAGTGTTACCTTGGAAGCTGCCAGAGACTTAGGATATAATTTTTTAATAGTATTTCCCCATTAGATTGGGGAAGAGATTTTGATTTTTATTTTATTTTACATCACTACATGTATTACTTTCACAATAAACAATTTAAATAGGTAGTTATCTCTAGAATGGACTGGACTTTGGATAAATTATTCCAACTATATGACAAAAGGCAAATGCAAATGATCCAGGGGTTAATATGGGAGTCCCCAATCATTTTGAGGAATCATTAGCTATTGGACCTCTATGGGTATACAACAACAACAACTCGAAATAACTAATTGCCGAAGTCCTAGCATCTATTTCAATTTCCAAGCCATTTATTACTATGATATTTATTACAAGAACAAGAGATGCTTTTTTAAAGATAATATTTTCCCGCTGATAAAGAAGGCTGATGACTGGCTGGAATATCTTCCTATATAATTTTTTAAAAAGGGGTCAATTTTACCTTTAATTTGCTATGTGTTTTTGGAATTTTTAATTTTCTTCAAAGACAGGTCTTAAGTAAAGAGGTTGATCTCTTTTGAAGTCAAAGTTTTATATCTCCAAAGAAAGTCTGAATTAGGGAATTTCGACACAGATCATAGACATCTTATCTGTCATCCAAACACCTTGGGGTAAGAGTTTCAACAAGGTGAGTTGTCGAAGATTCAAGGCTATCTAGACAATTCTTTTTTCTTTTTCTTTTTTTTAAATACTTCTCCCATTCCATAGACTTTTTTTTTTTTTAAGATTTATTTATTTATTTATACAAGCACTGGGCACAGTCAGAAGTGCGGGAGGGTGAGAGAATTCACCAGAGCCAGAACAGGGAACAGAACAGGCAGACAGATGAGATACACTGCTGAGGGGAGCAGCGGACGTGGTAGGAGAGGTCTGCGTGCCATGTGGGACCCTCGCCGGTGGCCGGGGATCGAACCATCGCTGTAGAGGCTGCGGGCAGCCTCGCAGCCCAGCGCTCAACCGGTGCGCCACCAGGGGAGGCCCCTATCTTGACAATTCTTGATGTGCCAATTTCCTTTTATTTGAACTTCTGTAGGTTGTCGTAAGGAATGAATGGCTTCTTTATGAACACTATCACTCTATGAAAATATCCATTTGGCTGCATACCCAATCCTTTTCAAAAGTAATTTCTTCTCTGTTCCTTTAATCAATTAGAGGTAGGACCCTGAAGTGGAATTCTACTTTTTTTGATTGAAAATCCTTGGGAAATCTACATTTTCTTGCGTATAGCTCCATAGCTAAAGCCTTGGGTTAGGAGTACATAAACTTATCTTCTATCAGGAACTGGTTGGCTAAGTTCTATTTTGGTTCAGCTGATCTGCCAAATTGGGACATACCACACAGGCTGGATCTCAGCTCTAAGAAGCAATACCCTTGGCTGATCATGAGCCAAAAAGTAAGTGTTATGGAAGGATATTTTTAGATCTGATAATATCCCTTGGATCATGCTCCAGAGTGACCACATATTATTTTAGACAATAGTTCATTAGTGTCAAAGGAAATGAATTACGTTTATTATATTTTTGGGAGACTTTAGAATTCTATGTTTGCAAATAAATATTAGTTTCTTGTTTTCCAGGATTCAGGACTTTTCTCTCTCTGGGATAAGAGCAGTAAAATGAAGGTACTTTGGTGTACTGGCCAAGCTTATTTGTCAAGGTTCAGAGGAACTGCTGTCAAGTTGCCCAGTTCAAATGATAAGAGCTTTTTTATTCTGCTTTATATATATATATATAAATATATATATTTATATATATATATTCTGGCAAGCAGAATATGATCTGTCTTAACACTTATATTCTCCCTGCCAAAGCGCATACAGAATGTTTGGACATATGGTCTCATTTTTATGATCTTTTAACCTTTATTTATTCTACATACCCTGTGGCAGAGATATTCACATGTGAGACTTGAATTGCCAGGGAAGGGTCCCATCTGGAGCCTCTGAAAAGAAGAAGATTGCTTCCACAAGGGAAAACATTTAAAGATAAATGTAATCATCAATGGAATAATTTCAGTTCCATTCTTGATTATTTTTATTTAATTGTAATGTAATAATATGCGGTGCAAAAATCTATGAAAATTTTCCCTGTGTATCTTTGGTAGGGTTTATCACTATAAAAAACAATGTACTAAGCAACTGGTGCAGCCCACCAAGCTTAGTTAGAAAGTTTATTGTTTTTAATTGTTTATTGAGGTAACATGTTGGTTTATGAGACAGTATGTTTTAGGGGTACAGATTTGTATCTTTACAAATGTGTGTGATCACACCATCTCCACCACTAAAGCACCAATAATCCTCCACCATAGACCACTAGGTCTTTCTGATCTCAACCCTTTACCCTCTCCTTCTCTGGTAGATTTGCTATCAGAATTTAGGGGGTTGTTTCGGTATGTTCCTTTGCTTTGTTTCTATCGCACAAAAGAGTGAAATAATCCAATATTTTCTCACTTATTTTGTTTAGCATAGTCCCTTCAGTTCTATCCATGTTACAGCAAATGGTAACATTTCATCTTATGTATTATATACATATAACTGAGTAGTGTTCTATTTTATTTATATATATATATGTATATATCCCATCTTCTTAATCATTGGGAATTTAGGTTGTATTCATAACTTGGCTATTAAATAAATAGTGCTGAAATTAACACAGGACTGCATATATCCCTTCAAATTAGTATTCTTCAAACAGTAGATACCTAGGAGTGGAACTGCTGGATCACACATTTATCTATTTTTAATGTTTTGAGAAACCTCCATACTGTTTTCCATAAAGGCTTTGCTAGTCTACATTCCCACAAGCAATGCACAGGGTTTCTTAATTCCACACCCTCAACAACACATGTTTTTCTCTGATCTTTTGAGATGGGCCATTCTCACAGTTGTGAGGTATTTTCTCATTGTGGTTTTGATTTACATTTCCCTGAAAATAAGTGATGATGAGTCTTTTTTCATGTGCCTTGTAGGCCATCTGTATATCTTCTTTGGGAAAGTGTCTATTAGCTCTCCTGCCAATTTTTAGATTGCATTATTTGTTTTCTTTTTATTAAATTGTATGAGTTCTTTGTAGATATTGGGTCTTAGCCCTTTGTCAGATGCATGTTTTACAAATGTTTTCTTCCATTTGGTATGGTGTCTGTTTGATTTAATTATAGCTGCTTTCATGGTGCAGCTTTTTAATTTTATGTAGTTCAATTATTTTATTTTTCCTTTTGTGTCCCTTGCTGTTGGAGTCAAGTCCCCAAAGACATCACGGAAGCCAATGTCATGAAGTGTTTTGCCTATGGTTTCTTCTATTTTATGGCTTCAGGTTTAAATTCAAGTGTTTGTGCAGTTTTTTTGTTTTGTTTTTGTTTTTGTCATCACAGTTTGGATAGCATTAGTTTATTATAAAAGAGACACAGAAATTATTATCATGATGAAAGATTTCAGAACTTGAGTGGAATGGGTAGCTTCACATGATGCCATTTCAATCTTGATTTCAGTCTACATACTTTCCAAGAATATCACCATCTCCAAATAAGAAATAATCCTTGTCATCTAGAACTACTTTGGTGCCTCCATATTCTGGGAGAAGAACTTTATCTCCAACTTTCACACTAACTGGTTGAATCTTCCACCCTTTCCTTTAGAGCCTGATCCAACAGCTACCACTGTTGCTTGCGACACTTTTCCTTGAGATTTTTCTGGAAGCATAATGCCTCCTTTGGTTACAGTTTCAGCTGCACTCCTTTCGACTAATACTTGGTTGAAGAGGGGAAGAAACTTTCTAAATGCCTGTCCTGCCATGACTTCGGCCGCCGCAGTCGCCCTGTTCTCCCGCCGCCGCAAAAAGAGGTCTAGTTCTATTCTTTTGAATGTTGCTATCCCATATTTCCATCACTATTTGTTTAATAGATTTTTTTCTCCATTGTATATTCTTGACTCCTTTGTAGTAAATTAAGTGTCCATGTAACTGTGGGTTTGTTTCTATACAACCAAAACTATAGGACACTGTTAAAAGAAAAATGAGAAGACATAAGGAAATAAAAAGATATTCCATACTCAAGGACGTAGAATTACATTGCTAAAGTAGTCGTCATACCCAAAGTAATATACAGATTTAATACAATTCAATCAAATTTCAATGCATTTCTTCTAGGGAGCAGAGCTAATATTATTGATATTTGTACAGAATTACAAAAGACCTTGAATAGACAAAGACATTTTGCAAAAAGAAGAATGGAGGTATTATAATCCTAGATTTCAAATTATATTACAGGCCATTAGTAATGAGACAATATGATATAGTGGTACAAAAAGAGACACAAAGAGGGCCTCCCCAGTGGTGTAGTGGTTGATCGCTGGGTTGCAAAGCTGCCCCCTCAGCCTCTGCTGCGCTGGTTCGCTCCCCTGCTGCTCCCCGGCCATTGGAAGAGGGTCCCGTATGGCGCGCAGACCTTTCCTGCCGCCCGCTGCTCCCCTCAGCAGTGTACTTCGGTCCTTCTGCCTGCTCTGCTCCCCGCTCTAGCTCTGGTGAATTCTCTCGCCCTCCTGCACTTCTGACTGTACCCAGTGTTTGTATAAATAAATAAATTCATTTTAAAAAAAGAGAGACACAAAGATTAATGAAATAATATTGAGAAAGCACTTTTCAAAACTTGGTCGTAGAAATCCTAATATACTAATAAATGACTTAATGTCAGACAGGATTGTTTGCCTCAAAGAATAGTGAATCCTAAATAAAAATGGTTTAACCAAGATCAACTTATAATTTTTTTTCTCATATGAAATAAGTCCAGAGTTACACAATTGAGAGCTGCGTGGTGTCTCTGGTTTATAGGTCCCTTCAATATTTCTGTTCTATTAATGATACAGTATGGTCATTGTCTAGAGTTACTTCCAGTCCCGCTGTCATTGCATCTGAATCTAAAGCAATAGGATGGAGATGGAATGATCTGAATAAAGTTGCTGAGGGAGGATCTCTTGCAATAAAATCTTTAAGAAAAAAATGTAGTCACTGGAGTCATCTTTGCCTCACTCCCAAACTTGGGAAACCTGTAGTATTTTGAAATTGCATCTAGTGTGTATAGATTTAAATTTATAAAATTAGATTAAGAATGTTTTTCTATTTTGAATTTGCTGAATTTTTAACTATTGAATGATAGCTGAATTATATCACAAATATTTTGCCTTTTATTGATATGGCCAATTACAGTTTACCTTGTATATTAATTTATGTAGTGACCTACTTTTTTTAAAAAAAGATTTAATCAACCTTACATTTATGGAATAAAGTTTATTCTTTTAATATATTACTAGATTTAATTTGATGATATACTTAAAAATTCTTATTAAACATATGTAGTATATAGTTTAGTATTTTGGAATTTGTATTTATTAGAAAAACTTCCCCATAATTATCCTCTCTTATTATGTCCTTATTAGATTTTATTATATTGAATTTGTAAAATGAGTTGGGAAGTGATCACTATTTTTCTCTTCATAGAAGAATTCTGCAGGGTTGTTATTACATCTATCTTCTATATTTACAAAAATTACAGCAGCCCACCACTGTAGGCTCTTTCACTTTTGATTATGGTAACTTCTGCCTTTTTATTCTTGATCACTACTGCCAAACATTTACCAATTTTTTTAGTCTTTTCACAGTAAAATTTTGACATTTTCGATTCTTCTTTATTTTATTTTTGCTATTAATTTTTACTCTTTTAAAAAAAAGATTTATTTATTTATGCATACAAGATCTGGGGCACAGGCCAGAGGTGTGGGGGAGGGTGAGAAGATTCACCAGAGACAGAGCGGGGAACAGAACAGGCAGACGGACTGAAATACACTGCTGAGGGGAGCAGCAGGCGAGACAGGAGAGGTCTGCTGCGCCATGTGGGTTGCCCCTTGGCTGGGGATCGAACTCATGCTGCAGTGGCTGTGGATAGCTTCATACGTTGCATCTCAACCCCTTGCACCACCAGGGAAGCCCCTAATTTTTACTCTTTACTACTAAGATTTCTTCTATTTTATTTGGGTTTAATTTAATTTATAATTGGAGACTGATATTTAGGTGATTTTATTTTAGCTTTCTTCTCACCTAATAGATGCATTTAAGACTATAATATTTCAAAGTCATGATTTTGCTGCAAGCTAAAAATTCTGAGTCACTGTATTTTCATTATCATTCAGTTAAAATATTTTCTAATTTTTGTTTGGATTTCTTTTTTGATCCATGTATTACTTTATTTTTTAAGTATGTTGGTATTTTCTATATACTGTATCCCATATGTCACTTTTTTAAAAATATTCTCTATGTATTTTGCTCTTTATGACTTTACTTGATTATTTTCTACTATTCTGCTTTCTATATTATGAACATTCTTTTTTTTTAAAGATTTATTTTATTAATGCATACAAGAGCTGGGGTGTAGGCCAGAGGTGTGCTGCGGGAGGGGTGAGAGGATTCACCAGAGACAGAGTGAGGAGCAGAACAGAAAGATCTATTGAAATACACTACTGAGGGGAGCAGTGTAAAGGTCAGCTCCCTGGCTAGGGATCAAACTCATGCTGCAGTGGCTTTCAATAGCTTCATAGTGCTGAAACTTAACCTCTTGTGCCTCCAGGGAGGCCCAATTATAAGCATTCTTTTCTGATGTATCCCTTATGTTATTAAGTTCATTTATTTATTATTTATACTCAATCACCGGGTATGTAAGTGATTCTTTTGTATAGTTTATAGCTTTTACATATACTTAGGTTCTTGCACTTATTAATCACATACAGTACATGTATTATAACTCTAATATTTGGTTCGTGCATGGGTCTGTTTCTAATGGCCGTTCTTTCTCTTGTTTCTTTATCTTGAATGCCTGGTAACATTTTTTTTTTCCATATATCAGATAATTAGTATAAAAACTATAGTAGTTCTGGGTAATGATATTTCCCTTAGAGTTACTCTATCCTCTTATAGAGTGTGAATGTGGTCAGACTTTATTTCACTCAACGATTGAATTAATTAGAGACTAAATTATAATCTTTATAAGTTCTGATTTACTTCTACTTTGTTTCTACCCTCAGATTGTGGTCTTCTTGAATTCAAACTCTGGAATTGGCATGTTTATTGGAGGCTGATCTCAACTCTGTTTTTTTTTTTTTTTTGTCTCATTACTGTGAGACTGCTGAAATTATTCTTGTCTTGCAGAGCCTTTCCATTTGTCATTTTTACCTCTCCCTCAGTGAACTGCAAGGCTCAAATGAAACAATATTAAATTCTGTGTTCAATTCACTGATCCTCCTTTTCTTTTTGAATTTTTTGCTCTATACATCTTAGCTGTAGTGAATATCCTAAACTCCAAGATTTATTTCCTCAGTCCTATGAGAATATCAAAAGGTCTTTTGGTTTTTATGCCTCTTAGCAGTGTCCTGTTTCCTAGTTTGTTAGTCTCTCACCTGCACCAAAAATATAGAAATATGTTGAGCAGAAAAGTACATCATGGGGACATATTAACCCACCTCTCTACTATGCTAGTATTTCCTGTTCTCTGTAATGTATTACTTAAACATCAACTTTAAAGACAACTGTCTGTTGCTTTTAAACAGATTTTTTTTAAACCAGATTTTAAAAATATTTTCAAGGAAAGTATTTTTCTGGGGTCTCCCTGGTGGCACAGTGGGTTGAGTGCAGTGCTGTGAAGCTGTCTGCAGCCTCTGCAGAATGGGTTCGATTCCCAACCAGCCAGGGAGAGTCCCACATGGTACAGCAGACTCCTGTCATGCCTGCTGCTCCCCTCAGCAGTGAATTTCAGTAGATCTGCCTGTTCTGTTCCCCATTCTGTCTCTGGTGAATCCTCTCATCCTCCCATCCCACTGGCCTGTACCCCAGCTCTTGTATAAAAAATAAATAAATCTTTTTTAAAAAAGAGAGAATTTGTCTGTCAAGCTACAGTATTTGATCTGGAGATAAAGCCCCTAGTCTTACCTCAAAATTAATATTAATCTTTGCTGTAACAATTAATGAAAAAAGTCCCAGAAGTTTAAAACAGTAATATTTTACTGGTAGATAAACCGAGGTTAAATAAAATATTTATGGCATGCTATGAACAAATGTAAAACTATGCTTTAGATGATATGCTTTAGATTAATTATAATTATAGTACTGACAATAAAAGGTAAAATACTGTCTTCTATCTGCTAGAGCTTACAATTTTTATAGGAATCATAAAACTAATGCATTGATATATTAGAGATAAATGTAATAGTATAACCAAACACAAAAAAAGTATGTTTGCATTCTAGTTCAGGAGATGGTAAACCACAGTCAGAAAGTTATTTATTTTGCAAAAGTTTTATTAGAACCCAGCTCCATTATTCCTTTGTATATTGTTATAATAGCAGAGTATTTATAACAGTGACTGTATGGCTTACAGAGCCAAATATATTTCTTAAAGTACTGTATTACACAAAATACTAATTTGAAGAGATATATGTAACCCCATGTTCATTGCAATATTATTTACAATAACCATGAGCTGGAAATAATTTAAGTGCATTAGTGATAGTCAAATGGATAAATATGTGGCAGTATATACCCAATGGAATACTACGCAGCTATACAAAAAAAAGATGAAATTCTTCCATTGGCAACAGCATGAGTCGCTCAGGAGTGCATTTTAAGTTTTGAGAAATGTCACAAGTCTAAATACAAATATTACATAATGTCACTCGTATGTGGTATATAGAGAAAACAAACACATAGATGAGGTAAATAAGACAAAAATGTATGTCTAGCCTATACTATACCACCAATTAATGATTACCAGCTAGGAAGGGGAAGGGGAGAAGGAAGTAGCTAAATTCGGTAAAGGGGACCATTGTGTAGTAAAGGTTAGAACTGGTCTTTTAAAGTACTGTAGTATATACAAATGATGACTTTTTAAAGAGATTTTTATTTATTTATGTATACAAGAACTGGGGTGTGGACCAGAGGTGCAGGGGTGAGAGGATTCACCAGAGACAGCTCGGGGAACAGAACAGGCAGACAGACTGAAATACACTACTGAGGGGAACAGCGGGTGAGACAGAAGAGGTCTGCCCCACCATGTGGGTTGCTCCCTGGCCGGAGATTGAACTCATGCCACAGTGAGTGAGGATAGTTTGATAGTGCTGAGATTTTGTCCCCTGCACCACCAGGGAGGCCCCTGATATTTTGATTTTAAATGATGTACAGCTGAAATTTTGATGTTATAATCCAATGTTATTTCAATAATTTACCAATCCCTTTTTTTTTATTTTTAGTATTGTTTTGGATCATTTTCCCCTCGAGGCTGCATAGTTCTGGTTAATGGAAAATTCCAAAGTATCTCCAAGAATTAAACAATCTCCTCCTTTGTGGCTATTTTAAAATTGTCTTTGCTGATTTAGGTCTTAGGACTTTAGTTTTGAGGCTACATCTTGAACTATTCTTACTTTCACTGAATCTATACGATTCATGTTCTGTTTGCAACTGACCTGGTCTTCTATCTCTTGTGAAAAATTTTTGTGCAATTTGTTATATCTTTTTTTTATCCTGTATACAATTTATCTCACTGAAATTATGACTGAAAGTCAACAAACAATAACCCCTCCCCCCAAAAAAACAAAAACAAAACCACAAAAAACCAAATTCAGCATCTTGAACTGTTGCCAGTTTTGGAGTCAGGAGAGTCAACAGAGGACAGCAATCATTTTCAGGACAGGAGTCTTGCCAGGAGGCATTTTACTTCACAAGGACCTTCCCTTAGGGAATACTGGACCAAGTAGTGTATTCTATGGAAAAAGAGAGGGCTCAGAACTCTGTATTTGTCACCTTAGGGTTCTCAATGAGGACAGCTTTTCAAAGCCTTATGCTTTCCTTTCAGGCATCTTCTCTCTTTTCTGGTAGCACTTTAGTGGTAGCATTCTGTATTTCCCCCTCATTTTAAGAGAAGTTTAAAGTGTCAGTTCTTTAATTGGAATTACTCTTTGGGGTCTTGATCTGTCTTATTTTTTGTGGTAACTGGTACTTATTTTGGTTCTCTGTGTAAGTAAATGCAGAAGTCATTAACAGAAGATTAGTTGTTGACAGTTTCATTACTCCTAAAATAAATAGAAAGTCTATAGTCTGAGACTGAAGAGGCGAAAGAACAGTCTTGGAAGTGTAGAGATTTACTGAATATATTTCTAAGGTGCCAATGGCATACTTAAATAGTACAATATGAATTTCTTTCATACTTCAATCCATGTTTTACACCTACCCTACACTTTCTCAAAAACATAAAAATATATGCATAGATGGAAGAACAGAAATTTATAATCAAAGGGAAGACATTCATTTTCAAGGCAGTTGTTCTCTACCCTGTAGGTACCAAAGTTGTTTGGAAGTGATCCAGTGATCTCCTCTCCACCAGCTCCTTGGTCTAAGTGTCTCGAAAAGTCTTGTATCAACTCTCATCTCTGGGCTATGCTTGAATACAGGGCACCAGGCAGTGTAGTTGATACAGGATCAAAAGCCAGGAATTGTTCTCTATCCTTTTCCACTACAGACTCTTATCCTGAGATGTTTGCTCCTCTTATCAGGTGCTTAAACTCTTTTATTTATTAATTAATGTGTTTGTTATTAGTTGATCTCCAGGGTGGGATGGTAGTGATTATTTTTGATATCCCACTTGTGGTCTTCAAGTAGGATGATCTCTGTTCTCCCAGCTGGTTCAGACCCCAGCTTTTCTGGATTGGGAGCCTCAGCCTCAACCCAGTAATCATCACTCTGCATTTTTGTTCCTATAATTTTCCAACAGTGCTCACTGCCCTGGCAGGCATTTCTGTGAACCCTGTATCCATCAATTTGCGGGTCTCCAAAGTCCCAATTTTGGACTGTATCCCTGAATCAACTGCAACTGTAAGGGCTTCTGCACAGCAGCCAGCCCTCCCTCTCATGGGTGTGCTGCCCTGGTATCACTGCAAGCACAATTTGATCAGTTTTTCTACCCCTTTCACCAGAACTTTATCCCTGTGTGTACTGTCGTCATCCGTTTTTCTTTCAGCGGTTGTTGACTTTGTTTTGGTGCTATCCATTCTTTGGAGGCAAGCCCAGCATCTTCACTCAGCTGCCATCTTGGTGGACTCTACCAGCTGAAATTTAATCAGGGATGCTACAAAACTGTTGTAGTCAATTATGAAAAACTTCAGGCTCAGTGTAACTAAGGGGCTTCTTTTTTTTTAAGATTTATTTATTTATACAAGAACCAGGGTACAGGCCAGATGTGCGAGAAGGTGAGAGGACTCACCAGAGACAGAGTGGGGAACAGAATAGGCAGACAATGAAATACACTGCTGAGGGCAGCAGCAGGTGAGACAAGAGAGGTCTGCTGTGCCATGTGGGAAACTTGCCGACTGGCGGGGATCAAACCGGCACTGCAGAGGCTGTGGACACCTTCACAGCACGGCGCTCAACCGCCTGCACCACCAGGGGAGGCCCCTAAGGGGTTTCTTGAAGCTAGCTCTTCAGAACAGTTTAGTTTGGTGGTGAAATTTTACCAAATAGAAGGGTTAATATCTACAAAATGGGGTTCACTACAAAGATCAGACCTGTGTAGGTACAACCCAAAACTGACATAAACTAAATGAGCAGATATGGCTCATAAAATTTGGTAAGTCATATTCATGAAATTGACTTTCCTTTTCACCATTGACTGAATTCTTATTTCTATTAGAAGTGAGGACTTAGAATTTGGGCTTAAACTTTAACATACCTCATTATGTTATCCTTATATTCTGTTTTCTATTCTCATTGAAAAGCATTGATTTGAATGGAAAGAAGTGTTGAAGTTGAAACATTTATCAATGGGTTTTCAGGAGAAAGATGTCTAATTACTGGAAAGGAAATATAGCTCTCCTCTGTTTTTGAAAGGCAAATGAAGAGATTGTAGATGTTTAACCAATCCCAATCATGTTTCTATTTTGTTCAGGCTATTGAAGTTGATTTGTATGTAACCACAGTGAATTGTTTATGTCCAACATCAGGGTTTCTTTTGTAACTGTAAGAGATCACAGTGGCATTTACACCTGCTAACCACAGGCTTTCATTAAGAAGATTGATTGCTTTCATTGATTTATTTGCTATGTGGGCATTCCTGTGGTATGATTTTCACTTTAAAATACACAGTTCATCATTTGGGATCTTCTGTCATTGCCATAAATGGAATTTAGAGCATGCATTCCTTCAACAAATTTTCTTTATTTATAGATTAAAAAAAACTGTCCTTGACAGAGTAAGATATTAATCACTGGATATTTTTCTGAGCTGGAGGGAGATACTCATTAAGCATTATTATTCTTAAAATTTAGAGGTCTCTTCTACTTTATGTCAGTGGTTGTTACTTTTTATAGACATCTGCTTCTAGAGTTTGAAGCATTCACAGAGGGATTTTCTAGGTTTCACACTAAAAAAAGTAGAACCAACTCACAATGGTTCTTCTTAGACCCTGCATTGCATTCTAAAACTCCTTTCGAACTATCAACAACTGAAGTCATTGAGCTAAGTGAATCCTTACTGGGATATCTCTTTATTTCTTTCAGGAGAACACACACACACACACACACACACACACCCCTTAATTTAATTAAATGGATGATTTGGGGCAGAAGAGAGGTAAAAAATAAATGTAGTTATTTATGTACACCTATTGAAAGTCATAGAGAAACTTTTGGTAAATAAGATTCCCACTGCCTAGTAAAGAATCAGAATCTTTACTAGATTTTCAATATAGTAAATTGGAATTATAAACTATATTTGTAATCTGATAAACTGTAATTTGAAAGCAAAAGGAACTTATATTCTTATAATAAATTATATTGTACCCCCCTTCACCCTCAGCGTGCATGTCACCCATGTCCTATCTCAAATACCTGTGAATATAAATTTATATGGAGATAGGGTCTTTGCAGATGTAATTAAGGATCTGAAGATGAGATCATTTAGGGAGGACCTTTGATCTTTGATACACACAGGAAAGAAGGCCATTTCAAGATGGAGGCAGAGATTGCGATATACTCTCATCATTCAGGATGACTGAAGCAGGTAACTAGAATTCCAGGAATTGCAAGAGATATTCTTCGCTAGGATCTTCACAGGCACTGTGTTGTTCTCAATACCTTGATTTTGAACTTCTGGCTTCCAGAACAGTAAGAAAAAAGGTTTCTTTTGTTTCAAGTCACCAAGCTTGTGGCAATTATTGCAGCAGCCCTAGGAAATGAACACAATATTCATAGTCTACGTGAACGAAGGGCACACTAGGTTTGTGCTATGTGCCACTACAAGACTTCATCAAATAATTCTGATCTTTATGATTAGAAAACAACCTCTTTTACAAAATTTACTCCCTAAAATTGGCATCTGTGACTCGTGGAATCTCTGTCTTATAGTTTAATTTTTAACTTTGTTTTTTTTTTTTTTAACCTTAGTCTAGAAATCACACGTCCCAATAGAACTTTATTAGTTAAGTTTTGATTAAATTAGTCTTGAGGCTTGGGCATTTAATTGAATTTACTTAGAGCTCACTTTTTATGTTTTCTATGGTTGTCTGCTTAGATTTTATATGATGGTTATAAATTTAGCAATTCATATAATTGTATGTTATATTGTTGTGCATGCAAAGCCAGTTTATACAATGATAAAATGGAAACATAAATTGGTTAAGCCTCTTGCCCTTAAATAAAGAATAACAGACATTCAGGGAGAGAACTCTCTCTTCTCAGAACTCTTATTGTGCTTAATCTCAGTATCTCAGGTGAGCACTTGTCTATACAAAGATGGGCTTCATCTCAAATTGCTTCTTGGGTATAAATTTTATCTTGACTATGACATAATCTTCCTGAAAGCAGCAATTGCCTTAAACCCTTTACCTGAACATTGACTCCCCAGGGATGTCCCTGGGGTAGTTGCTCGATAAATGCTAATCCAACTAAATTGATATGTGGTTTTCTGACTTGGAGTTCAGTATTTAAGATTATTCCTAAAGGACATAAGAATGTATGATGATGAAAAATCATCAAATAATTCTCCCCAACATTTATTACTTAATACCTGAAGTTTAGGGGAAAATAAATTAAATATTATCAGGAAGAAATATTTTATAAGCTCTAGTTGATTTGGAGGGTGTTAAGAGAAAATATACATAATATATTTAGAGGAAGGCAACTCAGGAAGTTAAATTTGTGACAAAGGTTTCTTTGGAGGGGAAGACAGGAAAGAAATGAGATGTAATGGTTACAAATTGGTTCTGTAGTTTTAAAACTGGGCAACTTTTAATTTGGAAGAGTGGAGGAAATGGGTAACTTCGGTGCAGAGCGAAAAAGAAGAAAAAGGAAAAAAGAAAAACATGGATTGGTCACTCTGTATTGAACTGGGTATTTCTTCTTCTTTTAATTGACAACATTCATGTCTTTGAGCTTCTCATTTAGACTTTGATAAAATCAACTTGCAGAGGCAGATGGCAGGCTGTTATTTTTAATTCACAAGCCATGTTAAATGTATGCCATATGTTATAGAACTTTTCAGGCTCAGCCTTTTGAGTGCTACCACAATAAACTCACCAACTTACAGAAAAGGAAATCTGACAGGAAAAATTATGCACTTGCGGGTTACATTTTTGAAAACTGAAGTCAGTTACTTGTCTCTTTGCCTGATTTAAGGAGGGGGTGGGTGGGGAAGAAAAACCTCTCAGCAAAATGAGAAGCCACACATTGAAATGGTAATATCTGTGTAAAAGAGAAGTGGGATTAGGGGGTCTGATTGTTGCTTTGTACTCAGAATATGTCACATCAACAGTATGACACCTCTAAGGAATATATGAAGCAGCCCATTATAATCCATAAAGGGACTGAAACAAGAGTTCTAATTTGTATACTGCCAATGATTCTTAGCAGGGGACTCATCTCTTAGGTCCTCAGTAGCACATATGTTAAATTAATAAAAAGTTAAATAATCTCTAAAATCCCTTTCAGAATTTTCATAGTATAAATCAAAACCTGTACTTCTCATAGCTTGTGGTTAATTCTGCCATTTTATAAATGTCATCTTAATGAAAATTGCTCCTTTTTGGATAAATTCTTCACTGAGACTCTAAATTTCATTTGTCTTTTTTCAAATTTCTGTTAATGAAGGTCTGCATGAATGTTACAGAAATGTTAACACTTGGCTTAGTGCCTTATATGAAATATACACACTTATTCAACTTTATGCCTAAGATGATTTCTGTCCATTATAGGTTTAATATTTGAGACTCTATACAGGTAACAGATAAACAAGCAAAGCTTTTGGCCGCTGTCCCTCCAGACACATGTCAGTTTCCAGAGACAATTCTAGGAGCCTGAGTGGAATTTGGGCTCACTGTGTAATGATGGGATCACTCAGAAGTCATCACCTTCTGATGAAAAATGTGTGCCTGTTAAAATGAGTTTCAATAAGCTTCTAAATTTCCTTTTTATTCCTTAAATATGATAGGACATATCTTCTATTCCATGAGCAAGAGGTGAGAGGGGAATGTCAGGTGACATCAGAAGTATTATAACCAGCTAGTTGGGGGTGCAAAGAATAGAGAAATGAGAATGCTCAACACAAGAAACAAAAGGTTATGGCTTGCAGAGAGTAATTTATATGATGGTCTTTATTTTTAAATATTCTTCATTTTTCAGTGCTCTGTTTTCACTCTTGACACCCCGAATATGACACCATGTTCAGTAGGAACCATGGAGTAACTGAGACTTTCCCTGATCTGTCTTTTGTGGGATGGAGGCAGATAGGGGAGTGTCCATTGTGGAGATATGAAATTAATTCATAAAGCATTCATTTCTTTGATTTAAGCTGAGTCTTCTATTAAAGGTAGGGACTGCATAGGAAATGAGTCCCCTTTCATAACTCAGAATCATACTCACTCTCTTTTTTATTGTAAATTTCTGGTAACATGGTAAGTTTTCAAAATTGCTCCCTGAAATGATTTTCTTATTCCTACCTGGTTTGATCTTTGCCACTATATCGCACTGAAGGATTACTTTCCCTTACTTGCATACTTCTGGCTGCAAATATATTTTCCATGTGTGCATGTGCATAAACACACACACACAAACACACACAGAGTTAGGATATGGCTTTTCTGTTCCCCACTGCTGTACAAAATACACTTCCCTAAGGACACTGCTTTATGTAGCCACCTCTTTATGTGTTTGTCTTTTTTGCTCCCTGAACCTGAATTCCTTGAGGGGAGGGGTTCTTTACTATTTATCTTTATGTTCTCAACAAATAGATGAACCTGGTATATAGTAAGGACACAAATAGATGTTAATTGAGTGAAAAAGATGAATGAAAGAGCAATAGAGTATGATTAAATGAACATCTTAGTTCAGTCAAGAATTGCCTCAACTTCTGTATCATTTATTTATTCAGTCATTGATTAGAAAACAATTTCAGTATTTTATGAAAGAGGTTTGTAACATCAGAATTGACATCTTGTTATGTAGAATTTGCTGTTTGTGTACGTATGTGTGCATGTAAATCCACACATATATTTAGAATGAAATTAACTACTAAACAGAAAATAATTCATTTCAGTGTTTAATCATTCCCACTTAATCTTTTTGTTGCCTTCAAAGTTTCTAGAACATTTTTATATATAGATATCTGGTCAAAGTGTGCTGCACTGCCAACTGTAGTTGAGATTTGAGAGTCCAGAATAGATGGACCAGATGGGCAGCTTCCCTCACAGTAGAGTTTCCCAAAGTGCATTCAGCAGAATACTTGTTTCATGGGGTGTTAAATGGGATGTTACTAGGTGTTATGAGGAAAGGAATAGAGACAGAGATAGAAATGTTTGCCTGTGTGTGTGCCTGTGTGTGTAAGAGATATTTACAAATATATATGATATATATCCATATCCTATATATTGACATATATACACACATACATATTTGGATTAAGTGAAGTTAAACAGCTTTACTACTTTAACATATTTTAGAGCCTTTAATTCACTAATGTGTTTTGAAAATAAATAAGAAACAGAAGTTACATGAATAGTATCTGGCATTACACAAATTTAGTTTTTCATGAATTTAAAAAAAAAATTTAAAGTTTTTCCAAGCCCAAGAAAACCTAAAGAAATTTCTGGATTATTAAAGGATAACTAAAGGACTTACTCCATTCTGATTATGCCATACTTTATTAATTCACTCGTTTATGTGGTTATAATATATTTGTGAAATTTCTGCTAGTGCTAAATCCTGGAATACATGTCTGATTTTCCTGGATTTGATTTGACATGTGGCTTTTGGTCACAACAGTAATTATTTCCATTCATCTCTTGGTCCCATGCTTCCCATCCCTTATCAGGCAATATCCAATCAGGAAATCAGAAATGTTTCAAAGTGTTTCAAACAGAGATTTATCCCAGAGATTTGCTTAAAAGTTGCTGGAAAGTTTTAGGGGGAAAAAAATAGATTTAGCGCAGACTGGGAAAAAAAGTTTTTGTTTGTTTATTTTTAATTCAAGATCTGAAGTTGCTAAATGATCCTAGGCTGGAGTTATCCTGCCCTCTGGACTAAGTTGCTGGAGTTGCTGCTGCTGCCTCTGTAATTGAAAGTACACGAATATCAATACACTAATGCCACTAATCATCCTGGGGCCTGGACTCCCATTGAGGCTGTTGAAACTGCCAGTAACACAGCTATAGCCACTGTCATCTGCAGTACCTCTGAGTTGCTCATGGTTGCTACTGCTGCTGCTGGAGAGCTGGCTAGAAGGGAAAGAATGGTATTTTTCCTTCTACCTAATTTTACATTTACTATCACCTTCCACTGAGAGGCCCATGAGGAATTCAACTGAAAGGGGTTTTTAGATATGCAACATAAAGGCTTTCAGTCCCAGTGGTTTGGAGATTACAGAAAGACAAGGAGTAATATAAAAGCAGCATGAGGTCTGGAACGCAGGCCATACTTAAACTTTTATACTAGAACAAGAAGCAATGTACCCCTACTTAGCAGGATGTATTATCACTTTTACAATAACGACCTTAAACCTAAGCACTGGTAAAATATTTTGACATTAAGAAATTGTCCACTATATGTGCTCTCTTTGTAAAAGCCCCTACCTACCTTTATTTGCTTATTAATGTAGCTTACTTTCTAAAGTTCATAATTGTAATTACTTCGCTACAATTTTCTCCACTTCTTAGTCTTTATTCTCCTTGACAAACCTCAATACTAGATGAATGGCGATTAGCTATTTTTTCTTTTTTTTTTTATGCCTCCTCCCTTTGCAGGTAAGTGTTACTGGAGAAAACCATGTAGATTTTTATAACAGTAAGCTAAAATCTCTAGCTTCAAGTAATCATTCAGGATTTCCAGCTCTTCCCCATTGAACTTGTCTTTCAGTCTGTGCAATGATTATTTCCAAGTTTCTGCTTCCCCACATTCATCTAATATACTAGAAAAGAGAGACCCACAGCTGTCAGATCTATCATCTTCCCAAGAGAAACTGTTCCATGGTCTTTATCTAATTTCCCTTCTATCCCTCTGCTGTAAGAAAGTGTCCTTCATCGCTAGTGCCTTCTGAAACTGAGCATATCCTGTTTTCTCAAGAACTTTGCATTTTGAAAAAATATTTCTGCCAATATTTTGATCTCTGCCTTTGCATTATTCCCATGCCTAGGTAAACTCGATCTAGAATTTTAATCTAGAATTTTAAATCATAAAACAAAGCAAAACTACCTTCCATTGTCTTCCATTACTGCTTAGCTTCCTTATTTCTCTGTTACATTTCAGAAGTTTTCTAACTGCACTGCCTCTGCTTCCTCATTTTCCAGTTAGTCTTCTCTATATGTCCATTTGGCTTCTATTATCAACATTCCACTGAGATGGTGCATGTCAAGAAACCAATAAACTCCATTTAAGGAAATTCAATGGACATCTTCTTTGGCACAGTAGACTGCTTTCTTCATCTTGAAATTTACTCTTATTTTATTGTTTGCTACTCAATATAGCTCATTTGTGTAAAAATACTATTCTATGTAGATGACCTTCATGCCCATACCTTAAAAGATTGTTCTCTTTCTCTCTAGTCTCTTCCTAAAACATTTCATTAATTCTCAAGGCTACTAATGCCTCTAAAATTCCCATCTCCAGCTAAGAGCATGCCTATGACCTCTAATCTTGCCTACAAAGCTAAATTCTTCACATTTCCATTTAAATGTCTCTCAGGCATCACAAACTAAAAATCTCTAATATTGAGTCCATGGCTTTCTCTTCTGAATCTATTTCTTTCACAGTGTTCTCCATCTCAGAAAATAATCCTATCTATTGGCAACATTCGATATTTGGGGTTCACTCTTACTTATTCCTTTTTTATTTTCCTCATTCATCAGTATGACTTGTGAATTCCACAGGAATTGATTTCTCTCCATCTTTGGTGCCACCCAACTTGTCCAAGATTTCATAATCTCTTAGACTACCGTCCATCTTCTTGCCATGCTCTGCAAGGCAGTGCATGCTGTAGCTTAGTCATCTTTCTGGCTTCATCTCTAGTCTCTGTTCTCCTCATTTACTACCTTCTGGCACACTGAGCTTCTTTTTGTTCCTCACATATGGCAACCTCTTTCTGCTTTGGGATCTTTTGTCTTTCTGTTTTATCTTTCTGGAGCCCCATCAAATACTCTTTTTCTTGTCCTTTATAACTGGTTGAAGATATTTTCTCATTGCATTACTAAGCTCCTACCATTTATTTTAGCACCTTTTATCTTGGCACCTATTTTAATTTGTGATTATGTAATTTTGGTCTCATTGACCAAGATTGGTTGATTAGATCTTTTTCTAGGTTATAACTTCACAAGGCAGTAACTTGGTCAATTCCATTTAGTAATAGTAAATCCACTGCCTGGTGATTAGTAGGTACTTAAGATTTGCTGGAACAATGAAAGCATGGAGATTGGTAACAAAATGAAATTGTATGAGAATCTTGGAAGAGGAGTGTACCATTTGAATTTCATCTATTGAGTTCTAATAAGAACCCTAGATATTGTTTGGTTTGGAGGTTTAAATGGAGGGAAGTGAGATTTGTTCCCTCTAAAATTTGGACATTAATGATCTGTGACCAATAGAAAGCCTGTATGCATAGAAGGAACAACTCTTTCAGTCAAATTATGAAAAGGCTCTGAAGTCAATTACAGGCCAAGTCTCCTAAGAAACACCATCACAAAATAGCTGGCCCTAGTTTCACTTCAAATGCTCTGGCTTTTTCTAATAAGCACAGAATTTTGGGTTTTGCATCACTTTGCCTTGTTGTAACATGGGGTAGAATTTTGATATTGAAAGCATTGGGGAAAAATCGAGACAAATTCCATTTTGAATTGTGCCACTTTTCTTATGAAGTGGAAACTGAATAATAGAAAAAGGATGCTAGAAAAGTAGCAAAATATATTTTTCTTGACTTGACAATTCTTGGGGCTGGGCAGAGGTTGGGTACTGTTCTGTTAACATAAGGAGAGAAAGGACTTTATGAAAACTTTCCCTTGCTTTATTCTATTAAAACTCCTTCCGTTTCCATGGAAATAAGAGCAGAAAGACCACTGACAGGCAGACATAGAGAGTGAATTCTCCCTGACATGCTTTGCCTCTTACAAGTGAAGGGCTTGTAGAGTCAACTACCAAGTTAAGAGATTTCATTTTTAGTATTTACCCATTTTATTTTTTTAATGGTGTGTTTCCCCAGTATCATTTTTAAACAGAAGGAGGAAATAAAAGATGAGAAACAAAATAATGCAAAACCTCTCCATGTGTGAAATTTGAGTACTCTGGTCTGGGACTATAGAGCTATACTATCTCCCTTTAAAACCAAAGGGACTGACTTGGATGCTGGATTTTGGGGTCTGTGATATAAAGGTGAGGAATTTGGGGGATTGATTTGCACTTTTCAGTCTGTTTTAGGGTAACAGGAATCACTATTATCTCCTCTTCCTTTCCTAGGAGATAGAATATGCAGTAATTTAATGATTAAAAGGAAAAGATGGCTACATTTTATAGAACACAGTGGTCTTGCAAAAAGGAAGAATAGGCAGAGAATGGGTGGAGAAATGACCCTGGAGTATAAACAAAACAATGTTCATTAAGCTCTCTATTGTTTATTATAATTATTCTTTACATCGTAGCTTTTATATTTTCTCTTGAGTCTTTACAATAGGAGCCTGAAAATTCTAGAAGGCATTTATCTATCCAGAGGAAATGGGAGATATTAAGAAAGTCTAAGCTGTTTTTCAAATTATCAGTATATCGTTTGTTTTTCACAACTTTTTCTCATTTATTTCTCTTTCTCTAATTGAGGTTTATCATTGATACTTGATGTTGAAGATCATTATATTTTCTCTTATGAATAAAACTTTTATATAACTATTAATTTTTAATCAAATAGTAATATTTGCAGATTATCCTCAGTGTTTTAAATATAGCAGTTTTCATTTCAGCTACTAAATTTGAGTTCCATCTTTTCCCACAGCACTGTGTAGAACTCTGTGCAGTAAATGCAGATCACCAGTGTACTCATGTTACTAAATTTTGGCTGTGAGTTTCTTAGTATCAGAGTAATGATGTTATTGATATGAAAGCCACAGAATTGTAAAGAACAAAGAATACCAGTTACTCAGAAGTAGAATTTTTTTTGACTTTGGGAACCCGTAGCATTATCTCTTAGGGATACATACATAAAATAGACACTCTGTCATAGACAGAAATATATCTGCAATATATACTTATTAACATCTAGCTGGGAGTTTTGCATGCTCAATCTTGTGTGGCACCTCAATGTTTTGGCCTCAACAAGTTAAAGTAGGATTGAGTACTGGCAAATATTAGTAGGGCCAAAAAAGGTGACAGAAGAAATATTTTGGATTGATCTAATAATAAAAACATATATCTGGGAACTATATCATATCTCAGAAACACTATGACACAGTACCAGAAAGAAAAAGTAATTCTCTCTTAGTGACACTAACAGATGGTCAAATAGTAACTTAGACTACATTTTTAGCTTTTTTTTTTTTTAAATAATAAATTTTATTTTTATATTCCCCCATACAATTGGGGCCATATGACTCCTTATTGGTTGAGAAACTAATAAAAAACATTTATTACCAAATTCATTTAATTGTCTTATTTAAGAAAACAATGGAAACATCACTAGAAGGCCTATTTTCTGGTTCCAATGGCAATGCATTTCAAAACTACACACACACACACATACACACATACACACACAGAATTGAGGATTGATGTTAAGTTGAATTGAGGATTGATGCTAAGTTGAAGATTATAATGGAGGAAATGTGATTTACAACAAAAAGGTGGCATTTTAATAAAATATTTTTTTCTGCTATGTATTCTTGGTAAAGAACAGAATTCCTATAATAAATAAAATACAGCTGGAGATCCATCCATTTCTCTTTCATAATGGAAACATGTATGCTAGTCTATATAAATTTCACATAGCCCTTTAAAATCATGAAACTGGGGGCCTCCTGGTGGTGCAAGGGGTTAAGACACAACCTATGAAGCTGTCTGCAGCCTCTGCAGCATGAGTTTGATCCTTGGCCAGGGAGCAACCCACATGGACAGCAGAACTCACCTGACTTGCCCGTTGCTCCCCTCAGCAGTGTACTTTGGTCAATCTGTCTGTTCTGTTCTCCACTCTGTCTGTGGTGAATCCTCTCACTCCCACACTGCTGGCCTGTACCCTAGCTCTTGTATGCATAAATAAATCTTAAAAAATATCATGAAACCAAATTGACTTTATTTTAATATTTGTGGTAATCAACTGCAGGAACGGTTTTTTGCAGAATGTCTGCCAATAGTTGATGGACTTTTTGGAAGTATTTATACTCCATCTATCTTAATTTAGATTATGATAAACCATTTTAGGTATTATGAAATTTTTATTCATTGATCAAAATATACTGAGACAAACATAAGATACTCGTAAATAGTTCATATTCAGGGTTTTCTCTCATCTTTGAACATCATAATATACCACTGATTCTCCATCTCACACAGTTTTAGTAAACACACACACAAACACACACACACAAATATTAATGGTGTAACAGGTTTTGATTATCTGAAAGTGAGTGTGAGTGTGTAGTTAGGTAACCCAGATATATCTAAATTCTCTTTTTGGAATTCTGTATCCTTTCTATGAGATATGTAACTATGCATATTTTCAAGGTGAAATATGAATGGTAATTAAGGGTATCATTCACACAAAATTTTTCACAGAATACCTCCTTTGTGCCAATCACTGTCCTAGGTACTAGGGATATTGCCGTGAACAAAAGCAACAGAAAGACCTTGTTACAGAGTTCATATACTTATAACAAATCAATAAATTATGGAAAATGTCAAACTGATTTAAACACAACACTGTAGGCTTTCTTAAAGTTCTTATTATATAGCAGATCTGTATGCTAGAACTGGGTTGGAGATGTGGCTTAGATTCTTCTTTCGTCCTTATTTTCATGGCACCCCCAGCCAGTTATGGTATTCAGAATAATGAATGTTGCCTACCCACAGCACAGTAAGAGGAAAGCAGTGAGGTTTTATGGCAGAGACCTTGTCCACTATTAAACAGAACTTATTGTGGCATAATTGAATAAATCAAATTTTCAATTCCTTCTTATGGGATTGGCATTTTTAAGAAGGTAAGGCACTCTGAGTTAGAAGAAATGTGAAGCAAGTGTACACACCCATCCCTCCTTGGCCCCATAAGAACTCACTTTTAGCACTATTCTAGGCAAATACTTTTATCCTGTTAGGGAAAAAATTCCTCCTATCTGGACTACACTCCCCCACAGACACAGAACTTGTAACTACACTCCAATAATGTTCACTGGCGTCAGTCTCTGGAAATATAATATTCCAGAGTATGCATGTCCACAACCCAGGCTTATCTATGTTCTGCATCTAGAGAATCTTCTTGCAATGCACTCTAACAGCTGGGATTTTTCTTTTTAATTTTTATAGTCCATTTATTTTGCTTAAATATGGTGTAATAAGATTTTTATCCCTTTAAAATTAGTCCTACAGTCAGGTAAAAATTTTCTTGTGCACATGGTAGTTATTTTAGGAATATATAATTTCCTTAAATTGGCTTCTCCTAGTATACTAATTCAGAAGGTACTAGCTCATTCGTAAACAGGATCATTAGAAGCCAAGTCAAATAGGCAGCTGATCTGCTTTGTACAGTACGGGAGCTGTTTTAGGAGTTCTGTCTCATTTTCTTTCTCTCGCTTTCTTGATCTTTTGCTCTCTCATTAATTCCGTTTTCAGGGCTGCTGCAGTAGGTGGGGTATTTTATCTTCTCATCTCATTAATCACTTGTGGGTTGCTGAGGAGAGCTCTATTAATACCTGGTCAAAAGACAGTATAATCCATAACATCTTTTAGCAGCAGCAGAGCCAGCTGTGGAGCCAATGTGTTACTATGTAACCAGGCTGGAATAATTTATGCAAACTAGCAGGATGCACTAAAGGAAATCCACTTGCTCAAGCCAGGAGAGAGATGATTACTCTAACCTGTGTTGGCATGACTGGTCTTCTGGTGAATTGTAACATGATCAGAGATGGTTTTTGTACTCTTAACATTGCTATATATTCTCTTGCGCTCCTACTTCTTCAGGCACTCCAGAATCCTAGGATTCCTCCAAAAGGCCCTACCTGTTCTCAAAATTTTGATTCAAACTTAAAAAAAAGTATTATCCCCTCTGCAAATGTTTTTTACTATGGACACATTCTTTTTTTTTTTTTTTTAAGATTTATTTATTTATACAAGCACTTGGTACAGTCAGAAGCACTGGACGGTGAGAGAATTCACCACAGCCAGAGCGGGGAACAGAAAAGGCAGACTAACGAAATACACTGCTGAGGAGAGCAGCAGGCACAGCAGGAGAGGTCTGTCGTGCCATGTGGGACCCCTCTCCAACTGCCTGGGATCCAGCTGGCGCTGCAGAGGCTGCGGGCAGCTTCACAGCCCAGCGCTCAACCGCTGCACCACCAGGGGAGGCCCAATGGACACATTCTTTTTTTTTTTTTTTTAAGCTTTTCTTTAATTTTATTATTAGAAAAGCAGCCAATAGAAAGATGTATTTGTATCATTCATGTATAGATTCTTGAAAGTTCTCTACAATAAATGCAACCAAATTTTACCCTGTTTAAATAGATCAAATTTATGACATATTTGTACTAGCCTCCCTCTAGATCTATTTTTTTCTAAAAGGCACTTAATGTACTAAGACTCACACACTTACTCTGTTAAGCTGAGGATAATGTTACCTGCACTTCATTAAATGATAGAGATGTGTATTTCCATACAGAAGTTATGTCCTTTAAATAAACAAAACATAGTATCAAGTGTATACAACAGGGTGGGTAATTACTGAAACATGCCTGCTCTAGGTAAACTTCCCTTGTAGAGAGCCTGGCAGGATGAAACAATCTATCATGGGTCCCATTCAAGGAGAAGTAGTCAAACTTATGTGGGGTAGGACATATTCTTCTTAAAGTTGAAATTTGAAAGTGTAATCAGATTAGTGCTACCTGAAGCAGATAAATAGCTATATAAGCTACAGCATTTCATCACCAAATCTTCTGTGACCCTCACAAAAAGCTGCATGTTTTAAGTGTTAACTAGTGAGTTTTAACATTTAAAAAACCTGGCAATAAAACTGCTAATGAATTATCTGATACAGCAGATAAACACAAAGGGTGATGTGATTTCAGCCCAAAGCAAAGGATCCTTTGAGGTTCATTTTCATGAACTTCTCAAAAGGAAACAGAAGGTAAACTTAGATCTTTCTGAGTTCTGAAAATAGCTTGGTGTCCCCATGACTACCTTCATGAATCTCTGGAATAGAGGGTAGCTCATAGCTAAGGTGGTCCAGGTTTCACACTTCCCAGAACACCAAAAATACACTAACATTGAAGTCCTTCCATTTTGAAAAGTGGGACAAATGGATGGTTTCACTTATAAGAGGAATGTAGAAGATCCAAATAAGGGATCAGGGGGAAAAAGTTATTATAATATAGTGAAAATCAAAATCGACAGGCAACACTAAACAGAGACATTCTGCAGGGAGAGAGAAGGGAGGAGGATCAAAACAGGGGTTGGAAGAGCATAAGGGACTATGCTGATGGTTCATGGGTGAATGGGTGGTGGGAATTTCACAGGGACTATAACCAAGATGAGAAAGCATACATTGTAAAAAATTGACAATATAAAAAATATATAAAATAAAAAAATAATTAAAAAAGATAAATGGAGCAAATGATGCTTTATGTTGATACAAAGGAATTGTGACTGAGGTGTTAAGCATAGATATCCTAACGATTAAGGCTTAAGGTTGGATTTAGTGGATGGAGTAGCTAGCTTAGGGTTGGATTTAGTGGGTAGAGTAGCTAGACTCCAGTTAGATCAAGTTTCAAGACAATAATATAAATAAATTTGTATATTTTAAATATTTTATTAGAATCTGAATATGACTATCACATAGCTAGAAAGTCAGTGAGAATAGCTGCTGAATACTGATTATATTAGTATTTCTGTAGTTCCTTAAAATGATTAACTTTTAGAGGGTAGTGAAAATAAGGATGACATTTTTTCCCCAACTAAATCTCTGACCCCTTAAATTCTATATTAGATTAAGCACGCCTATAACTGTAATCCCTTTTTGTGAGTTACTGAGGAACACTAAAGATTGGATATAGATTAAGATGAATATAAAAAGAAAATGCTGAAGATATTTTTCAGTTATAAAATCTACCTCATGACCAATGACCAGAGATACAGAGAAGCATGTTTCTAATGCTTCCTTGCCTTTAAAGTTCTGATTCCCAATTCGTACTTTCAGTTGTCCTAAATCTACCTGATTTAGATGTCTTTACTCTGTACAGTTACTATAAGGCCATTGTCTATTAGATCTGGTACTCTATGATGACTTCATTGTTACAAATTAAAAAAATATCTACCCATTATGAGCTCTGTTTTTCTTTGACTTTCCTGAAGACTGACATTTAGTCACACTCTGGGCTACCTGCTATGACTCTACTTCCCAGGAATGCCTACCTCCAATCCTGAAGAGGAATTTGGACAAATGAAAGAGAAAGTTTCTTGTGTTAACTAGGAAAACCAGAGGCTTAATAGAGACTTAATGAATATTGACACAGTGCTTTGTCTTTTGCTATGACTTTCTTTTTGGCAGACAGAGTTAAGCAGTGAATAATTTTAACTATATCATGGGCTGATACAATTTACAGTACCATGTTTGCTTACAGTTTGGAATGCAATAGAGGGCTCCTAATGTAGTTGAGGTCATCATCCTCATTTAAGTTTCTGCAATGACTCCTAATAACTAGAAAACAGCAATAAACCAAAGGCTAGCACCCTGTAGTGATCTGGCTCCATATTGCATTTGGTTGCCAGATAATATACATGTTAGTTTGTTTACTTACAAGACAACAGACCCTTCACCTTCCTTGGTGAATCAGATTTACTCCGTTAAACATACTCTATGTGTCTCTAAATTTTTCCAAAATTTTATTTAGGATGATACACACAGATGATTACATTGGGTTTATAACTAGCCTGGTTTACATGGTAGGACCACTGTAATCAAGAGCACTTTGCAATACACTTTATACAGATACATAGTGACCAAACCAATGACAATAAATGTCCTATTATATTGCAGGCTTATATGTCAAAACTTGCACGAGGATGACACATGATAGTATACAGAGGAGAGGGATATCTTGATCTTGAAAACTGGGCCACAGGGACAAATGGTTGAGGGAATCAGGGTGTTTATCTAGGAACATGAGTAATATTTACAAATCAGCATAACTGTCTTGTGAAAGTGGGCTTCAATCTTAAAGGAGCCACTCCAGAAATTTAAAGAGAATGATGACCTGAACTGCAATAGGAGCTCTCCATTGTATTGCAAAATATAAGCAAAACATGGTATTATAAAGTGCATTATCCATGATCTAATTAAAATTACTCACTGTTGGGCCTCCCCGGTGGCGCAGCGGTTGAACGCTGGGTTGCGAAGCTGCCTGCAGCCTCTGCGGCACCGGTTCAATCCCTGGCTGCTCCCGACCACTGGAGGAGGGTCCCACATGGCGCGCAGACCTCTCCTGCCGCCCGCTGCTCCCCTCAGCAGTGTACTTCAGTCCTTCTGCCTGCTTTGCTCCCCGCTCTCGCTCTGGTGAATTCCCTCACCCTCCCGTGCTTCTGACTGTACCCAGTGCTTGTATAAATAAATAAATAAATCTTAACAAAAGGATAAAAACCATAAAAAAATATTTAAAATAAATAAATAAAATCACTCACTGCTTAGCTATATTTGTCTTGAATAAAGGGTGAAAAGAACCAGAACCACCGAGCAAAAGTTAAGAGAGGCACATTTTTGCTTAAAATAAGGAAGAGATTTCTATTAATTAGAATTTTAGAAAATTTAAAAATCAAAATAAGACAATGATCTTTTAATTTTTCAGGGTATTTGGGGTTATGGGAAGTTGAATGGAAATAAGGGGCTGTGAGAATCTCTGTCTAATGCTGGAGGAATCTTTGTGCCATTGATAGGAAGGGAGTGGGGGATGGATGGTTTCCAAGGGCTTTTCCAACCCCTATAATTTATGATTCTATGATTTGAGAGGGGGTTATGAGATGAAGCCCTCATTCCACAGAAGGTAAATTAATCACCTATATTGACATCCTAGTCCATTATTCATATTTATGACAGTCATGAGTCTATTTTATAAAGCACATCTTGCCATAGTGATGGCGACTTTCCTTAACGTAGAATAGTATTTTATTTCTGAAGTCTAGCAACAAAAATACATATTAGATGTTTATGTTATTTGCATCCAGGGGGAAAAATATCTTCTAATACCTGTGTCATGGGATCAGGGACTCATCATATATCCATACACATACACACACACACACACACACACACAAATTTGCATACAATTCTAGAGGTATATGCATGCTCTGAAGTGCAATTGTAGAAACTGATTAAGTACCTCGATATTAGAAATCTTTTGACTATTTTATTTCAATGAAGAAAATTGGTCTCAGTAAGAAATAGCAAAGCATGAGTTTTCTGGCTTCTCACTCCTTGCAGTTTATTCTGCTCTGCAATGTGGCAGGGACCTCAGGTGGCGAACTAGATCATTCCTCTAACTGCTTCTTTAGCAGGATTTAGCTGGACTGCCCGTGTGCTTCCCAGAACACTGTCCTGGCAAAACTCCCAGAGAAAATTCCTTCCTTTAATGAACTTTATTAAACCTAGAAGCTTGTTTTTGTTTGCCTTGTTTTGTTTTGGCTAATCAATCATTTAAGCTGTCTTGTAATAAGTTTTTTGTTTGGGTTCCTCTGAAAGTCAACCACTAAACCAGGTGTGAGTTGTTTATTTGGTAAAAGTAGCAAATACTGATATGGGATATGTGGGATGACACTGGGGAGAAAACTAAGTGAAAAGGGTTGTGGTCAAGCCAGAAAACCAGTAGGCAACTGGTGCTAACCACCCACCCCACAAGTCCACCATTTTAGGAAACTCTGAGAGTCTTTGAAAAACGTTTCGGAGTTCTATGCATGAGATGAGAAAGCTGGCCTAATGTGGCACATAACCCCCAACAATCATTGTTTGAAGTCTGTTGGAAGAGAGGAGATAGTTGGTGTGGACTGCTGAGTGTTTAGCATAGAGGGTTTCAGTAGCCAGAAAAAGCCCTTAGGGAAGATAAATTTAAGCACTGCTTTTGAGCTGATCCCCTGATGTGGATATGGCTGTTGTACCTATGCATTTACTGCAAGAATTTTTTATGACTTTGTGCTTTCTTTCAGCAAATGTTGGCGAAAACTTCATAATATGTAGGATGAGAGAAAAAAAATCAATTATTTTTATATTCTTACGTTCCTAAAAGAATCTATTACTGTGACTAGGACTATATTATTTTATCTTAGTGGAAGTAACTTGGTTGGCATGACACCTCCAATTCATTTGTGCTTATAAGTTCAATTTATGTTAAATGTATTCTCAGAGTTTTAGAAAACTTGATTACTAGGAAATTATATGTCCTTTTACTCTTCTGATATAGCCTAAGAAAGGAGTACTTTTGATCTCACAGCAGGCTGAAAGTTAGAATCCAGCTATGAGCCTGTTAAACTTTTACAGTATTTTATGGAAATAAGCTCTAGGTGCCTCTCTCAGGACTGTGAGAGAGATTTTCAATCAATCTAAATGTCTATTCATTTTGTTACCCAGAACTGTTATGTATTGCCTGTGAAAATCACAAAATATGTAGATTATTGCCACAGTACACTCCTAGATTCCATGCTCAAGTGAGCACTGCACATTAAGTCTTCCGCTATGTGTACAAAGTTAGCTCACATGCCCATTCACAAATAGTCTTCAAACTCTCAAAACATCCTGACCTGCCCCTCCTTCTCAGCAGATGCTTTTCTGTCCTATTTCACAGAGATACCGTAAGAAATTAACTTTAATAGCTTACAAAACCCACAGACATCTGTACACCCATACTTATTCCTTTCCACTCTCTTCTAAAGGCAGCACTTCACCTTACCTTTTATCTCTTCCTTAGAAGTTGATGATGTTGGTTTTTCCTTTTTCTCCCATAAAATATAGTTAAATCTCTCTTTATCTCTGATTTAATTCCACTGCTGTTTTGAAATTCTATGTCCTGTTCTTCCTTACAAATAGACTTTTTGAAGACATTTAAAATTTGCTGGGTATAAGAGACAGAATAATGACCCTCTAAAGAGGTATATGCCCTGATCTTTGGAATAGATATATGTTAGTTTTCATGGCAAGAGCAAATGAAAGCTGCAGATAAAATTAAGGTTACTAACAAACTAACTTTAAGATTAGGTTATTGGTTTGAGATTTTTCTTAATGTAGGCAACTACAGGCATACATTTTCCTCCAACCATGCCTTTACAGACATCATAATTTTTAGTATTTTGTGTTTTTAATTTCATCACAAAGTAATTTCTGATTTCCCTGTGTATTTTTTTAATATTCACATGTACTGCTTAATATCCACATATTTGTTAATTTTCCAAAGTTTCTCTGCTATGGTTCTTATTTTTATTTCATTGTGGTCAAAGAATGTACTTTGTAATTTTTCTATCCTAAAATTTTATTAAGATTTGTTTTATGGTGTAGTATATCTTAGAGGTAAGAGTCAACATCCACTTATGATAAAAACCCTCAGTAAAGTGGCAATAAAAAGGAACTCATCTCGATATAAAAGGTGATCTATGAGAAGCCCAAAGTTAACATCATATTCAATGGTGAAACACTGGAAACCTTTCCCTTAAATTAGATGCTTTTTTTTTAAGATTTATTTTTATTTATTTATACAAGAACCGGGGTACAGGCCAGATGCGCGCGAGGGTGAGAGAATTCACCAGAGATAGAGCAGGGAACAGAGCAGGCAGACTGACAAAATACACTGCTGAGGGGAGCAGCGGGTGAGACAGCAGAGGTCTGCAACGCCATGTGGGACCCTCGCTGGCAGGCCGGGATTGAACCAGTGCTGCAGAGATTGTGGACAGTTTCACAGCGCTGCTCTCAACCACCTGCACCACCAGGGGAGGCCCTCCCCTAAATTAGGAACAAAGCAAACTTTTTTAGTTTCACCAGTATTATACAGCATAGTATTGGAAATCATAGCGAGAGAAATCAGATAAGAAAAAGACAAAAGTAATCCATTGTTTGCAAATGATATAATATACATAGAAAACACAAAGAATATACCAAAAACTATTAGAAATAATAAATACAGTAAAATTGGCAGGATGCAGTATCAGTACACAAAAATTTGTTGCTTTTCTATATGCAAACTATGACAGAAAAGAAACACCCTGTGACCCAGTAATAAATACCTCTACTAGGTATTTACTTACAAAATATGATAACCCTAAAATGAAAATATTTACACACCCTATGTTCATGGCAGCATTATTCACAAGAGCCAAGTTTTGGAACTAACCTAAATGCCCAATGACAGATGACAGGTTAAAGAAACTGATTGTGGAATAGATAATCAAAGGAATACTACTTGGTTATTTTAAAAAAGATGAAACAGTGGCTTTTGGAGCAAAATGGGTGGATCTTGAGATGCTGCTGCTAAATGAAATAAGTCAGAAATTGAAAGATAGTTACTGAATGGTTTCATTCATGCAGAATATAAATAAAGAGTGAATTAATTGGCAAAGCAAGAATAATCCATAGGCTCTATGAAAATATACTGACTTCCAGAGGAAATGGGGGGAAAGAAGAGGGAAGGTGATAGGGGTGTGACACTGGAGCTTTGGTAGACAGTAAGTGAGGCACAGTAACAAATGGAGGGGTAAAGCTGTATTCCCAAAATTATACCATTATATAAGCTAGTTTCATCAATAAAACTCAAAAAAGAAAAGAAAAGAAGTAACTGGTTGACCTACCTATTCCAATCTTGGGCATCTATCCAGAGTATAAAACCAACAACACACATGCAAGATACATATGCTTTACAATGGTTATGTAGCACTACTTACAATAGCAAGGTCATGAAAGCAATCTAATTGTCCATAGGTAGATATCTGGGTTAAGAAATTGTGGTATAGTCACACTATGGAATACTATTCAGTTACAAGAAAAGATGAAATGCAGCTGTTTTCAGCAAAATGGAGGGAATTTGAGGAAATGATGTGTAGTAAAGCAAGTCAAAATGACAGACAAATAGTGGATATTTATATAGTGACTTGATAAAATGAAATATTTACAAAAGTCATTAATAAACACCATGAGGGTCTTGAGGTTAACAGGAAGGGTGGAGGGGGGAATAGATAAGGGGGTATAATGTGAAAGGTCCATGCAGGAGGCTGGAATGCAAAAGCCTACCAGGAAGCCCACCTGGGGGCAGAAATGCAGAAACCTGCCTGGAGAACCTGCCTGGAGGATTCAGACAAAGAGCCTCCTCCCTCCCACTACGGGTATCTTCTCAGACAAAGAACCTCTACCTGCCCCACAAATCTTTTCATGCCCTACAAACTTCTTCTGGCAGTAGGAGCCCAACTTCCCACCTGACCTCTCCTCGCTGTATAAAGGCCTGCATCCCCCTGAAAACGTGCACGGCTTTATTGACCCCCACCTTGGGTCCCTGAGGTCCGCCCTGGAGCAATAAACTTTCCCTTCCCCTGAGGAAGCTTGGCCTGGCTGTTCTTCACCCCGTCGTACCTTTCATAAGGGATAGTATTAGGGGGCAAAAAGCTGGTATTTAAAAAACCAAAACCAAAATATCAAAGGTGATACCATTAAACTTCATATGATGTGCAAGTGAGTCAGCTATTGCTTCTGAATAAAGGCTAAGAGAAGATAAAAGTAGTATTTATAAAAATCACTCAGGGTATGGATAAGGGGATGTTAAGTTCAGCCTTGGATCATGCATGTCTGAAACAAGTTTACAACTATTAACCCTCAAAAAATAAAGTTGCAAAATATGCATATTGGGTGGGTTGTATACATGTAATCAAAAACGGTACAAAATGAAAATTCCAGGTCCTCTATTTTTCCCACATGGATTTAGATTTTTACAGTAAAAACATATACATTTTTAAGTAAAAATAAAAAAGATGAATGAGGACATTAACATACAATATATAAATTTTTTGTCCAGAGAGAGGAAGAATCCTCTGCTCAAATCAGCAGATTCAATTACAAAAGGGGAGACAGATATTTAGGCAATTTGAAAATTAGAACTTCTCTAGTTCAAAAGGCAAATGAACATCTAAAGCCAACACAATGGGAAAGATTTTTGAAAAAGTAAAATCACTTTTTAAAATAACCACTTTTTAACATTCGTTGTTATTCGAGGAAAAAAAAAAGATCTACTTCAAAAACTTAGTAAATACAACCTAAAGATACCATGGAGATGGTTTTATATGAGTTCAGGGGAAGATATTTCCCTTCTATTTATTAACAGAAGCCTGGAATCATACTTCCAGGATATATTTTAGAGAATATTTTTTGTTATTATACAGTGAAAAACAACTCTACCTTAATAATTTTATCAGCTATATTCCCAGAAGCAGAATGTAGTTCTAATCAAGTATGTCACTCAGATGTCAATATTATTCTGATTATTCTGGCATCTCTGAATTTGCAGTCTTACCCTCCAATGTAATTCACTGCTACACCCACACTGAGAGAATATAAACACAACCACAGGAAAATGGCAATTACAATTATCTCAGTATATTAATATCTCTGGTATATTCATTTCAGGTCTATCGCTGGTATATTCATTTCAGACAAACTTAAAATTTAGCTGTCTTTCAGGAGCTTTAATATTTTCAAAAGCTTCTTAGAAAATCTTTCAGGCAAAGGAGACTTAAGAGTCACACATTCCAAAGCTGAGCAGTCAATGAGAATGCAGATAATAAGAATTTAGCAAACCATTAGCATGCAGCTGCTTCAGGCCTTAGAGAAAGATTTTTCCTACAAGTGGACCTCATTCTTTCTAGGCTGCATTTTGCTGCAGAACACCTCAGGAACAGCCATCATTGGCAAGATTTTCAGTACAATGCACCATCCTCTGAACTTTTCAAATAGACCCTTAGTCTGGCATGTGATAAAGAACCATGCATTTCATGGGATTCTTTATTATGATAGGCCACTAATCACTCTTGATCCTATGATAAATTTAAATACTAACTAATCCACTTTGAATAGGGATTAAGCCTCAATGTAGGAGGAAAGGATTCATTAGAATTCATTACATCAATTTGTAATTTGAATGATGCATCTTCTAAATAAGGTATTGCAGTTTCTAGTGATTGTTAACTGAGAGCCTAAACATCCTCATTATTAATTAATAGAAAGAGTGATAAAAATCTATAATGATTGAGGGAATGCTTGAATACTCCCCTCTTTCCTTAGCTTTTTGAAATATCTAGCAGTTATTATTTTTAAGTAATACAATGACAAGAGAGAATAATCACCATAGTAGATGGAAAAAAATAACTCAATTTTTTTTTGTCAAAGATAATTTGATGTGCATGAAAAATAGAATACATATTGCAGACTTTCTTATTTTGATATATGCATTATTCTTGTTGGACTCACTGTTGTCATTATTATTTTACAAATTTGGGATGGAAACTAGATTAGATAATCATTTATCACTGTCTTACATTTTTCAAATTTGGTGTGAAAACATCTAATATTACTGAATTAAAGTCAAATAATGGCTTACAAACTTGAGTAATATTTCATTCGAAATAATTGCTACTATAGTATAATCACTTAAATTTTGATCTTAAGATATTTAAGCCATGGAATCAGAATGAATTTGATATTTTAATATCTCTAACACTTCAAAAACAAAGACTTCTGTAAGTAGTCATTTGAGAACTGAATAAAGAAAAGGCAATATTATGGAACTACTTATTGATGAAAGTATTTCACTCAAGTTAAAAAACTAAATTATAGTATGCAATGCAGTGAATTATCTTAAATTATAATTCTATACTTCCATGGAGTGTTATCAAACTTAATGTTCTGTATTTTTATTCTGCTAAATTTTATGACATATTAAAAGCAATTTTTGTTATTAAGACATAATGATATAATTGGGAATGCCTGCACAGCAGTCGATGTGTGCTAGGCACTGTGCTAGTACTCTCTGTGCAACTCATTTAGTCCTCACAATAGCCTTATAATGCAGTCATATTAAACATCTCCTTTTATAGGTGTGTGATATGAGGTTCAGAGAGGTTACACAACTTATTTAAGGTTACACAGAGAATAAATATTGGAACTGGAGTCAAACCTAGGTGATGTTGTAACAGGGTGGTCCCCAGGAAAGGGAGAGGTTCCAGGTTCCCTGCCCCACCCAAATGGAGGGTGGAGCTGAGCAGAGAGAGAAGAAGCTGCAGAGGAGACTGAGGAAGGAAGGAAGCAGGATGGAGCCAGAAGGAGACCTGGAGGAGGCGCATGGAGCCTAGAGACACGTGAAGAAATTGCGCTTGTCTTTTGGTCGTGGACTGGGTGACACAGATGTGGGTGAGACCCGTGGGGAGGTGACAATGGCAGCTTTTATCTTGATTTTGATTTTGCTCTTTTCCTTCTGGGCTTGTCTGGTTGTTTCTGACCCTTTTCTGTGGGTCCCCACTGGAAGATGCTTTAGACTTGGGGCAGGCTTTGGGGCCTTGTGCTGGGCCAATCCCATTTGGATGGAGTTTTACCCACGAGGGGATGGGTAACTTTGGGTGCTTGATTTAGAAACTAGACTCTTTGCCTTTCCTGTATTGTTTCCTAATTGTATTAAAGTTCCTTCCCATTGAAGTCTCATATGTTTTGTGTTGATGCGGCGGATGGCAGAACCCATTTAGAATAGGCAGTTTTGCAGGGTTTGGGCTGCCCCTTTCCCTGCCCTGTAACAATGTGACACTAGAATCCATGCTCTCTTATCTCCACCTATACAATGCTTTGTTGATTCTCTACATCTCAGGGATTGTGTTCTTCCAATGATCGATTTCCCATATACATATATATGAGTATGCTTTTTGATGTGCACAACAGAATAACTTCCTAGGGCCTTTTCTTCAACTTATTATTTATTTGATGTAATCTTGTGTATTGAAAGGAATCAAACCAATTCTCATAATCCTAGAGCTGGTACCAACGCAAAATGCGATCACTGTAGGCAATTTTTAGCAAATTCCTTTGAGTCTTTTATCTCTTATGCTACTCTTCATTTTATTCTTTCCATCTATTAGATTCTAATCTCCTAGTATGATGATAACATCATGCCTATATCATGGGTTTAGTGATAGCTTTATTTCACTGTTTTTTGACTCTAAGTCTTCCCTAGACCACACCTTTTGTACTCATCCCTTCAGTTTCTGCTAGTGATCTCACATATACTTTTAGTCCCCATATTGTCTTCAGTTTATAATATGCATGTGTTAATCATAATTAAAAATTTCAACTATGGTAACAGATACTCTGAAATTTAGAGCCTTAACACAATAAAAGACTTTCCTTAAGCCCTGCTTTCAAAATTGGGTGCTCTCTAAGGTTTCCAAGGCAGGGAAGAGAGGGATTGTAGGGACATGCCTTACATATTCTGGTCAAAGCTAGTCTATGTTCCCAATTTAATGGCAAGGAAGACTGGAAAATGTATGAGGGCACAAGAAATACTTGGTGAGTTTCAATAAAATGTGGTATATATACACAGTGGAATACTACTTAGCTATTTAAAAAAAGATGAATTTTTGTCATTGGTGACAACATGGATGAACTTGAGGGGATAATGCTAAGTGAAATAAGTCAGAAAAAGTCCAATACCAGATGGTTTCTCTTATATGCAGAATATAGAGAAACAAAATAGAGGATTAGATAAATTTGAATCAATAACCAATAACAAATCCTAGAAATCTGAGTGTAGAGTTGGAGACTACCAAGGGGGAGATGGAGCGGGGAGAGCAATGTGGGTAGGGGGCACAACGGACTAGGATGGAGGACGATGGGTGCCTTGGTGGTGAGTGTGGTGTATTGGCATATATCTGAGGAGGTATGATCCTATGCCTCTGAACTGCATACAGTGCTGTAAAGCAATGCAACTTCAATAAAAACACAATTAGAAACAAACCTTTCCATAATATATTAAGACCTCAAAAGATTTTGATGTATAAATTAAAAATTGTCTTTAAATTTTATTCTGAGGATGAGTTTTTGACTTGCTAATTTTGTCAATTTACTATTGATGTATATGGTAAGGGTGAGCATATATTACTGAAAAGTCTAGAACAACGAATTTTAGCACTAATAGTATCATATTTTGCTCTACTAGTATTGGACATTAGAGGGCTCTGAGTAAGAGGAGAAAGGTGCCATTTGGTTGTAGACCATGAGGATATAAAGCAAAAAAATTATTTAAGAAAAACAAAAACCTGATTTCTCTTGACCTGTCCTCCATAAACTTTATAAAGTACAGTGTGTATATTACTCACAACAATTCCCATAAAAATATAATCCTATAACTGTATATTACAGCTTAAAAAGCTAAACTATGTTATTTTCTTGGTGCTATAGGGGAACGGGAGGCTCTTGTTTTTACAATTCTAAGGTGGACAAGAAGTAACCCATTGTCTAGGTTTGAATAATTGTTTTTCAAAGAAGAATGGAAGCAACACTTCAGTTAGGAAGCCCTTTGTGATTATGTAAAATTGATAATACGCATGCATGTATGTTTGCATCCTCATAAGATAATGAGGGTGGACACTTATTTTAAAAACCATGAGGTAATTTCTCTTTGCCAGAATATGTCCTCCTGGAGATTGACCCTAATGAAGAACAAAACTTTTTTTTTTAACCTGGTAAAAGCAATCTTCTAGAATGGATTTCTTCCTTGAAACCTCCTTTTCATTACCTCATTTTCTCTAAATGTCTAAAATCTACACATTAGTGATTGTCATTCAAAGTGACTTTCATCTCAAATGTCTATGAGCCATTACATAAATATTCCATATTTTTGGACTTTTAGATTAAACGATACCACCAAAGTATAATTTCTACTCCAGTTACCACATCAAAAGAAATAGTAATCAGGACTATGGAAAAAAAACAAAGAAAAAATAATATAATTATTGGCACTTGATATCAGAAGAAAATAACTCTTAAATTCATCAATTACTTGTCTATATTTCTTCAAGTTGGACAATTTTCTTGGAAGACAACGTTTATAAATCAATTTTTGTAAAACTAGGGAGTCATTTGTAGTAAGAAAAATGTAACAAAAGTAAGATTCATTATGAGTTTTCCTTCTTCTTGATTTTATTCTTTTAAAATCATTAAAGATGATTTTTGAAAATGATATTCACTTTTTATTTTAGCTACTATAGGTAGAATTTATAATATTTTTATGGGTTGTGCATCTTATATTTAACTATTTCATCATGGTATTATATACCTTGTTTTCATATATTGTGAAATTAGGAGCTGTATAATTTTTGTCACATTTTCCCTATCATTTGCAGACTAAATCTAAGCTATTCATTTGTTTTTAAGTTTGCAGCAAAATATTATTGTCAAAATTGGAGAGTATAGAAGGATTACATTTTTGTCACTAATTCATGCAAATGGACTCAGCAGGAGACAGTTTATGCAAAGTCAGGCATTCCATGGATTCACACTGACCTTTCTGCAAGAACTTCAAGGACTGAATACAAATACTTCACTGACCTGAAATTTGTCTCAGTCAAATCCTCTTTTTCAAACCCTGTACAATAGCAGTCGGGTACCCACCAAGTCCTTGTTTACATACTTAGGCAGATTTTCTGTCCCTTTTAAAAACACTGACCCTGCCTTTTGGCATCTATGATACCCATACCTGTGCAGAAGTTGGTCATCTTTCTGGTTGGAAGGTAGTTGAGGTCATAATTTGTATAGAAAATGCCAGACACATCACTAAATTATCAGCATAAAATGTCTATGGGTATTCTTCATTAACTACAATGCAGGGATAATTCTCCTATCACAGAAAGGAAAATCTTGTTGACTGTGATTTAGCAATTTCTGGATGCTTATTTAGGTTGGCTAATATCTAAAACACAGACTTGATGGAACATGACCAATATCAGGATTAGAGTTTGCCAACCTTTGCCCTTACACAGGCCATATCTGACTAGAGGTTGTGCTCTGGTCAGCCCCCTGGCTTGGTTTTATCATATATTAAACATATTAAGTGCTTACATGGGAAAAAAAAGAAAAACAAAACGCAACTACAGGATGCTTTACCTATAAACACAGGTGTGTCCTTATAAATGAGAAGCTCTAGCAACACTGATCTTTCACTCCCTGGATTCAGCTAGAGATGCCTAGTGTCTTCAGATGAGGCATGTATTCTCTAAGTCACAGTTCCTCTGCTGTTTGCCCCAGCTTTCAATTATGTTGGCAGATGTGTTTCACTCAATAGTATCACTAGTGGTGGAATCTATGACTCCTTAACCTAAGATATTCATTCTTGTTCTAAGGTAATCTTAGTTCCACTTCTATCAGGGTCACTTGGAATGCTTAATACCTAAATAGTGCAGATCAGGTGATTCCTGATTGACTGGTTTAAGATTCTACTCTGGAAAAGCTGAAATTTAATTAAGTTTAGGTCTGGTGACATGGGGCTTAGCATAAGCAACTCTATTTTGGGACTGTTGTCTTGTTTGTAACCATCATTACTGTCATAGTTGTTTTGCCTGTTCTAGCTCTTCATTTAAATGGAACCATAAAGGATGTACTATTTTTCATGAAGCTTTTATTGTGATTTTGCAAAATGTTCTGTGAGATGCATACATGCAATTACATATACTTGTAGTTTGCTCATTTTTGTTGCTGAGTAGTTTTCCACTGTATGAATATGCCACTGCTTGTTAAAAGTTCTCCTACTCATGGAAAGCATGCTGTTACTAGTTCTTGATTATTACAATAAAGTTGCTATGAACATTCTTGTACAAAAGTTTCTGGAATATATTTTCACTTGTCAAAATAAGTATCAGAGTGGAATTTCATAAGGTAGATTCATGTTTAACTTTCTTCTAAGAAAATGCTAGATTTCCAAAGCAATATAACTATCTCCCTTTGTCAAAATACTGGGTTGTCAGAAAAGTCATGATGTATTTTTTCTGTTTTTCAAGCAAAAATGTATCATGACTTCTCTGACAATCCAAGATGCAAGAATCTCCTCGTTCCACATCATCAGCAATGATTAGTATTGTTTTTTTTTCCTTTATAGATTTCTAATGGTACTATAGTGTCATCTCACTTATGTGGATTTCCATGATGACCAATGATGTTGACCACTGTTCCTATGTGGATTGGCCATTCAGATATCTTATTTTGTGAAATGCTTCTTCAAGACATTTTTCCATTTTGATATTTGAGTGGGGGTTGAGTGTGCTATAGAGTATTTGACATAGTCTAGTTTCAAGTTTAGATATATGGACCATGTTTTTCCCCATTGTATGACTTGTATATTTCCTCAATTTTTTTTTGGATGGGTCGTTTCAAATTTTTTATGAATTCAACTTAATCATTTCTTTCCTTTATGACTAGCATTCTTCTCAGAGAAATCTTTGCCTACCCTACTATCACACAGATAGTCTGTATATTTTATTGGTAGAAGCTTTATAGATTTAGTTTTATATTTATATCCAAGATATATCTTCATTTCTTTTTAGATGTGGCATGAGGTCAAATATGTAGATATGGATATGCAGGTTTTCCCAAAATCATTTGTTGAAAGTCTTTCATTTGCCTCAGTGAGTTGTTTGGTTCCTTTGGTAAACACTATTTGAACATTCTTGCATGGGTTTAATATACAGGGTGCTATTCTATTACCCTGCTATATTTCTCTATTCTTTTGCCAATATCATATACTCTTAGATTAGTCAAAATTTAATCTAGCACAATAAAAAAAATGAGGATAATAGATCGATATATTTATGTTTGATACTACAATGTAATGTAGTAAATGACAAAAGTAGAGCTAATGTACCAACATGGATAAAACTCAAAAATTACTCAAATTAAAAAAGTAAGTTATAGCAGCATAGGGACAGAAAAAGTCACATAGTAATAATTTTAATGTCTAAGGATACATACATTTAATAAGAATAAAAAATACAGGAGAATCATGAACCCTAAGTTCAAGAAATTTCTAGGGAAGAACAGTGAGATTGCTTAGTGATCCATAAAGGCCATCAATTAAGTCAAATTGTAATGTTTTATTTTTTGAGAAGGTTAAGGGTGCATATGTTTTCATTACAATATTACCTTAAATTTTTTTACTACCAATAGTTGATAATATATGAACATTATTTCATTATTATTATTTTTATTTTATTGTAACATTAGGATCCCCTACATTAGGGGTTGCCACCACAGTACACCCACCAACAAACTACCCATCGTCCATGACCACAGTCCGTTATACTTCCTTCCTTTATTGTATAAAGACTTTTTTAAAGGCAGGAGAATAAACAATCTATTAAAAGAGGTGCATGACCTTTGTTCAGAAAATATTTCAAATTTGCCTTGAGTTGTTTTGTCCCAAAGAAAACACTATTATAGCTCTCTGAAATTCTGCCTAATAGGATAAGGCCATCTGGTATCCTATATACACTTTTGTAACATTTGTGCAGTTTTGGTTAGGGTGAAAATCCTTCATCTTTCAACTATTTGTTTTGGACACTGGGAAGAACAAGTGAGGACTTTAGTGCTGCCAAGTTCCTACTTGAATCCAGCTGGGGACATTTTTAGTGTTGCATGAAACAAGACACCAAGAGAGCCTGAAAAGTGTAGTCCATGGGGACAAACACATATGCTCTGCTCATCTTTCAGGGTAATGCCATTGTTTTCATTATAGGATTATTATGGAGATGACATGGAAATTTTGAAAAAATTTGGAATATGGAAAGTGGTATAACATCTACATAAACATTGTTCAAATTCATTCTTTAAGCAATCATGAATCTCCCAAGCGATCTTGAATCTCCCAAGATTCAAAAGGGCTACAAGGGATCCTTAAGTTTTCCTAAGAAATGTAATTTTCTTTTTTACCATGTTCACTAAGAGACGTTGGGAAGGAATGCAGTATCCTGGTAGTGGTAACAATTAGCATATTATATCACAAAGTAAATTGGCAGCATTTGAATACACACACACACACACACAAAACACCCCTCTTAGTTTGAGATCTTAATGAGCTAATTACTAGCTATAAGGATCTTAAATTACTGAACATTTTTGTGTCTCAATTCCATCATCTGTCAACTGGGAAAAATAATAGCACCAACATCACAAAGTTGTCATTAGGGTTGAATAAGCACTTAAAAGAGAACCTAGATATACAACTATCCGGTCATTCAGACACTGCACTCCTAAGCATTTATTTATCCCAGAATATGGAAACTTATTTATGTGTTCATTGAAACTTTACCAATGATAGTTTAAAATTAAGACAATCTTGTTTTAAGTGATAGATTTTGTTATTATTAGGTATGCTGAGGCCAACAGATGAGGAGATGATAGCCAGTGAAAAGAGGGTTTTGTACTCACAGTTCCCACGAGGAGGGTCATAGCACATCCTGCAGGTATACTTTTGCAGCCACTGTGTCACATCTGCTTGTGGGGTGGAGCCCCCTCTCCACATAGGAGAATATCCAGGAACTTAGGTCAGTCCATGGCCCTGTGGGTTTTGAGGGACCACGCAGAACATGGTTGGCCAAACCCGCGCATACAGTGCCTCACATGCCTAGCTGTTTGGAGTAGTCCAGAACAACTGTGTTCTGGATCAGTTCAGTGTGTTTAATTCCAAGCACTAACCTAACCAATAAAGTGTATTCCCTCATAGCAGATATGATGGGAACTTGCACATTTTGCACATTCCGTCGGGGCAGGGTTGGATGATGCACCCTTCAACAAGGAGACACTTCGAACCCCAATTCTGCAGAGGCAGTAGCTAGCGTGGCCTGGCGTAGGAGACAAACTGCACATGCGAGTTCTGCGCAGCTCACGGGCGTAGGAAATTTGGGCCCGCCGGGACCCTGTACTTTGCCAGGTCTGGATGCATTTCCCCTGCCCAATATTGGCATGCTCCTGCGGGAAACCAGGTGTAGGGTAAGGTAAAAAAATCAGGCTTTTCTGCCCTCCCGCCATCAGGATAGATGAGGGAACCCTGTGATCCTGAATGCATGCCTGATGGCGGGCACCTGAAGTGGGTACACGTGTGCTAAGACTGTGCTTTTAAGGGCGGCGTCACGGGGACGCCAGTAGAAGCTGAAAGAGAAGAAGCCCGAAGCAGAAGCAGAGAGCCCAGATAGAGTGAGGATTTGCTGGGGGCTGGGAGGACTGCCAGCCTCCTGGTTCCCCAGCACCCATGCCTGCTGCGTGCCTGCTGAACCCCAATAGGAACCTACAAGGCCACTGAGGACTCTGACTCCTCCTTTACCTGGTCTGCATGGGATCAGAAAACCTGCACTGTGCCTGTTCCTGACTTTACACCAGGTATCTGCCAAAGAATAAGACCGTCCCAGTAAAAACGTTTCTTACTCTTCTTGAAGCCAGATATCCCGGGAACTCCGAAACCTTGTTTGTGGGATTGAATTGTCCTGGGATGTAAGGCACCTGGGAGCCCTGTCTCCTGTAAAGGCCCAGGTTCCTGTCAGCAGCACGACCACCTGGAAAATGACTCTTGCCACTTTGCCGCAGCAGTGTGCTAACCTGTTTGGGGAGTGGCCCCGCCACACTGCATGATAGCCTGATGGTTTGATCAAGTGAGGAGCTACTGGCATCTGGGGCCCCAGAGTTCTGAGACCGCTGAACAGGTGAGTGCTGTACGTTCTTAGATGCATAACAAGCAGTTCATGGTAGGCAGGGATTTGCAAATATGTCAAAGGTTGTGTGAAACAGTATCATGGGCTTGGGCTTCTGGGGCTTGTCTGAATGAAGGTAGAGGGGATGAGAGGAAAATGAGCAAGAGTGTTCATTGTTTTTGTGGGAAGGATCAGGAGAGGCAGAGCAAACAGGTTTAGGATTGGCTAATTTGAATAATTTCAATAATCTTTGTGATGAAGAGGTTGATCTGAGTTGTCTGGTGCCTGATGTGGGGTTAAGGGTGTTCAGGGGGTGGATATTGGCTTGGAGTGTAAGAACCTGAGAGAGGAAGTATGTGGGTGGCATTTGTGTATATGGATGTTTACTGTCGCCAGGAATTGGCTAGCTTTGGGCTTGCTAGCAGTTTCCCCACGGTCAGTTAGATTCAACTTATCAAAACATTATAATAAAAAGGCACTCTTTTTTTTATAAGCCTTTTTTAAAAAATATTTATGCAAGAACCAGGGTATAGGCCAGATGTGCGGGAGGGTGAGAGGATTCACAGAGCGGGGAACAGAACAGGCAGACTGACCAAAATATACTGCTGAGGGGAGCCGCGGGAGAGACAGGAGAGGACTGCTCACATGTGGGCATCTCCGCGGCCAGTGCTGTGCTCAACTGCCGGCGCCACCAGGGAGGCCCTAAAAAGACACTCTTAATACCTTAAACCCAGGTGATTACATAAACTATGATATATCTATACCATACAATAATACTTAGCAATAAAAAGAATGTACTGCTGATGCATACAATATTTAGATGAATCTGGCTTGACACATGAGGTAGGGCATGATGATAGTGTGTGTATGCATGTGTGTGTAAAAGGCAACACCAGGGACACTTGTGATGATAGAAAGATACTGTACATTAACTATATTAAAGTATGTATTTTGGTAGTGACATTGTACTATAGTTTGTAAGATGTTATTGAGGGAAACTTGTAATGAGTGGTAAGCTCTCTCTTATTTCCTACAACTGCATGTGCATCTACAATGTACAAAATAAGAAGCATAAAAAAATAAGATGGGTAATTTAAAAAAAAGACCCTGGCACATAAAACTAATTCAACTGGTTGTTTTTGATATTATTTGCCCTGTGCTACTGGCTAAATTGTTATTGAAGGGGTTGGAATTAATTGATTAATTCAAGCATTAGCAATATTTACTGATATTTACAATATGGTTATGAAGATATGACTCTTGCCCTAAAGTAAATCTAATGCAAAGAAGAAAAGTAGGATATGCTGATCATTATGATAGAAACACAGTGGAGTAGTTTATAGCAAGGTGTAGAGCCCAAAGACTTGTGTTGAATCTCCATTCCCATCTACATTTTCTCAAACAAGTTACTTTATTTCTTTTCCTTCATCTATAAAGTAAATGATGTGAAAAAGTAAATGATTAAAATAATTCCTTAATATTGTTTTGAAGTTTAAATGAGATAATATTTTATTTTTTAATAACTATAAATTTTGCACCTATTACTTAATTGTAGGAGATACTGGGGATCCAACAGTGCTTGAGAAAATTATGTCATTCTTCAAGAAGTTTATTGTTTTGTGGGTTTTTAAATGCTAATAGAGAATTGCTAGGGAATTGAATGCTTTCTGTGCATTCCCTTGGGGACTTTCCCTTTTCCTGTTTTCTTTTAACAATATTACCTATCTACTATAAGATAAATTCAAGCACCTAATGTTTGCCATGGTATATGCTGTGTAATGTTTTCTCTATATGTTACTAAAAATTTATATGTAGACTGAAGCAGATACTTTCACTATGATTTCATTAATGATTTATTTCCCTGTATATTTGATCTTTGGCCACGGGTCCTATGTAATCACTTACTTATCAAGTGGTCAATAAATACTAGCAGACAAGAGAGTAGATATATCTATAGATAAATACAGATATAGCTACTATATATCTACATATGGTATATATATGTGTGTGTATATATGTATATATTTACATCTCTCTCTCTCTCTCTCTCTCTATATATATATATATATATATATATATATATATATGGATAGAGATTTCTTTTAGGAAAAAACTGTTTGAAGGAAGTAGAATTTGAGCTAGACCTTAAAATAAAAGATAATAAAAAATCATCATTCAGATCACACTTCATTCAAGAAATTCATCACACCTCATGTCCTCACAAAAAAGGACTTTATGCATTAAAATAAAAGGAGTTTTGCTTTTCTTAAAGATGAGTGAATTTGAAGTGAATGGGGAAAATTAAGTAGCAATTGTCACACTTTCACTTGGCTTTCCTGTAACTGCAGCCCTCTAATTCTGCAGTGTTGGCTTGTGAGGCTAGGCGATATTAATACATACAGCTGGGCTGATTTCTCTAAGTCTTTGATCTGAATATACTGAAGGAATACAATAATTTTCTCTAAATCTATTGTTTGAAGTACCTTACTGCTCAGTGATGATGTGATGGTCTTTTAGGTCGAGGCTGCAATCACTGATGCTAGCCACTGTACTCAGTTCTATTTCCCAGAAAACAGCGGTTTGCACAATCAGTGTTTAGTTTTATCCTTTAGAAGATTCAAGGCTGATTGTATCCTTCACTTACTCTGAAGAAATCCTTGTAACAGTTAACTCTCTAAAAGAAAGCTTCAATTTTGTGTAAAGAATTATTAAAAAAAATGATTGAAAGAAATTCTCATTTTAATACTGGAAAATAGCTACAAATTTTTATCAGAGGAATTGTGCGCTTCTCCCTAACTTTATATTCAACATTACCTGGAATCTGAATTCCTTATTGTCAAAGATCAGATGAATGCTTTGATAACACATTTAGAAGTTCTATTTTCCCAAACTCCTAGTTTCCTTTTATAAATCATTTTATATCTACAGAGTATTGATAGAATGCTTCTTGTGTCTAGGGGTATGATGCAGCTTACAGTAAGTTGCTGCTCTTAAGAATCTCAGCATACCATATACAAAAAAAGTATGCGTCACAGTGGGAGCTTGGGAACCTATATAGGAAGGATTTTGAAAACTGACTACCCAATTTTACTTCTGAATCACCAGTTCTGCTTGTGGGTAGGCCTTTTGGAGTTGCCACTGAAGATTTTGAGAAGTGGTAATATTTCACCTTAGCTGTACAAAAGTGTATTATCTATCAGATGCAAAACATAAAAAGTTCTTTGAATGAACCCCTTTGACTTGAGTACTTTTTTATTCTCAAAAAAAATTTTTTTTTTGGTCCTGGAGGAAAGGTAATGATAAAATTTTGTATTTAATCACTTAAAAATAGAAGGTGACTATGTTTCTTCGCATATCTATTAAAAGCTAGTTAGAAAACATTTATCAAGATTGTGTGTGTGTAGGGCCTCCTCGGTGGCGTAGCGGTTGAACGCTGGGTTGCGAAGCTGCCCGCAGCCTCTGCAGCACCGGTTCGATCCCCGGCTGCTCCCCGGCCACCGGAGGAGGGTCCCACATGGCGCGCAGACCTCTCCTGCCTCCAGCTGCTCCCCTCAGCAGTGTACTTCGTCAAACTGCCTGTTTTACTCCCTGCTCTGGCTCTGGTGAATCCTCTCACCCTCCCGCGCTTCTGACTGTACCCAGTGCTTGTATAAATGAATAAATAAATCTTTTTTTTTTTTTTTTATTCATACAAGCACTGGGTACAGTCAGAAGCACAGGAGGGTGAGAGAATTCACCAGAGCCAGAGAGGGGAACAGAACAAGCAGAAGGACCGAAGTACACTGCTGAGGGGAGCAGTGGGCGGCAGGAGAGGTCTGCGTGCTATGTGGGACCCTCGCTGGTGGCTGTGGATCGAACCTGCGCTGCAGAGGCTGCGGGCAGCTTCGCAACCAGCGCTCAACCACTGCGCCACCAGGGGAGGCCCATAAATAAATAAATCTTAAAAAAAAAAACTAATCTATTAAAAAAAAAGATTGTGTATGTATATATATGATTATGTACTTCTTATGTATTGTTTATTGTACTGCCTATGTATTATTACAATGATTTGTTTTCATTTTGTAAATAATTTACAAATATGTAGAAGTTATTTAGAAATAGACATATCATTTACAAAGTATTACAATTATTAGGGAGTATATTCTTTATAATATATAAATAAATCAAATGTCTTGAAATATGATTAAATAATTTTAAGGAAGTTTTTTAGTCAAACCTTTATGTGTTTAAATGTCTAATTCAAAAAAAGGACTAGAAAACCAATTCCTTGGAAACTAACTTGAACATCTGGAGATGTAGATTGCTGAGGACAGAGTTAAACTTTAAGAATATGAAATTTGTATGTCTCTCACTCATATGTTTGTTGCTATTTTATTATTTAACTATTTCCATAACAACTGCATTATACTTATCTGATCCTGACAGGGAGATGCTTCACCCATATGTAAGTGAAACTCCGTGTATGACAAAGTGCAAAACCGAAATGCACAAAGTTTTCTTCACATTACACGAACATCTTTTTTTTCTTATTTGAAAAAGAAGGGAAACTTCTCCATATTAAGTCTAACAACCACAACATTCTTACCTCTAAATTGTATAGCTTTAAAGTACAACAACAATAATAGTAATTATAAATACCTAGTAACGTTGTATGTTCTGGCAAATGGATACTTGAAATACATTAATTTTAATTATTAAAAAAAATGCAAGTCCCTCTGAGGTTGGCACTTTTATACCTATTTTAGAAACTAAGACCTAGAATGTTTAAAGTTATTTGTACAAAATCAACATGCACAGAGCAGTAAAGATTTCACCCCAAAGTACCCACCCTGCCTATCAATTACTGTTGCCTCTTGTATTGACATCTTCAGAAAAATTGTAGAACCCTTATATATTCTCAAACCAGATCCTAAATGCATCTTGTTCATTTTCACACTAGTTATGAAATAGCTCTCACAATTGAAGAAAGGCAGAGCTGCTACCCATTCAGGTGGGTCTGATTGCTACCTGTTCAGTGCAGGTGATAGTTGGGAAGGTTGGGATGGTGAGGCTCATAGAGACCTGGACCCCCATCCTTATCTGCAGTCCTATTCTTTCAGGTCATTTACATTCATGGAGCACTTCTGGACTTCATCTCAGCAAATTGCAAGGGCTCTGCAGTGGGAATTTTCTTGGTATGCAGACACAGATGGAGCCCCTTGAAGGTGACTGCTGCCCCAGGTAGGAAATTGGCCCAAGTGAGTTCCTAGACTCTTGAGAGATGGGCTCAGTTATAAGAGGAAAGTGTGTTCTGAGACTTGAAACAGGAGAAGGAAAAAGTGAGTAAAATTGGATTTAAATGGAAATCTGATGTTCATTTGAATTTGTTCCAGTTATGCTTGGAATGCCTGATGCATTTGAATTTTCAAGTTTAGAACAGTATTATGTGAAAATGCCTTGATAATTCCAGAAAAGAATATGTCTAAAGGGAATGAGGAAGTAAAGGTGTCTTTTATTACTTTCAGCTTTTCCTTAAATCCATTTAATTATAATAGCAGCTTACATCTCTAATAGCTTTTCAGGGTTCTTCGTGGTAGGGAACTTTATTTTATTCTCACAATAGATCTTCATTGTAGACAATACAATGAGTATTTTCTCCATTTGGTTGATCACAAAACTGAGGGACAGAAAGCTTATATTAATGTTATTACTGGTAGTGAGTCAAATAAAAATGTTGATTATTTTTTAAAAGGTATATCTATAATGATCCTTAATGCTTTAATTTTGAACACATAAATATACATTTTGACATAAGGCACCCCATTTGCATATATTTTTGATTATTGAGACTTTCTGGGATCTATTTTTCTTATGTAAATCATACCTGTATTGAATCATTTTTAATTTTCAGTGTATTTTGGGGGAGGGGTGAAGGGGAAGATGCTAAGTACTTCAAAACCTTTTTTAAAGCAATTAAGTACATCTCCTTCTATGTATTTTTTTCCTTCCCAGTATTCTGTTTTTCCTTCTATATTTTTATATTTATTTAAAAAATAGTGTTGTCACCAAATATGTCATCTTTTCTTGTAGCAATTTGTCTTTACTGAGTCTCACTCAGTAAACATTCAATGGTATTTTTATAATAATACGCTCTATTTTCTGATCCATAGTCTATACATGTGTGAATATTTAATGTAGTTGTGTAATTAGAGTCAGTTTAGGGAGTATAAACAGGTTTGGGGACAAAGAACTGACTGTGATTGAACATGCAATGCAACTAGTAGGGGCAAGAGTATGTGGGTGCACTGTGGATAGTTTGCTAGCATGCGTCCATTGTGCCAAAAAGAATATGAATGTTCTAGACATGGAAAGATGAGATTCAATTTATTTTGATTACAAGTAGTTAAGTTGAAATAAGAGCAATTACTTCTCAACTTATTGTGAAGATAATCGAGTGTCGGCAAAGAGTTAGCTAACGTCTATTTATCATACTCTCTACTTATTCAACCAGTATTTATTAAGTACCAATTATGTGTCAGATACAAAATTCTAGGAGCTGGGGATGCAATATGAATAAATCAGATATAAATCTCTACTGATGAAACAGAGTCCATAGTTGGGGAGGAAGGACATTAAATAAATTAAATACGTAAGATGGTGACAGGTCAGTGGAAAAGATACAGTGGGATTTGAGGTAGGCCTTATTCAGAAGTTGCTATTTCTGTAGAGATGTGAAAGAGTAGAGAGTGTGCATATGCTTCAGTGGTGTTAACACATAAAAAACGAATGGGGTTCAACTGTACAGTTTTTATTTGCTTACATATGGGGAGGATGGACCAGCTAGGGAACAAGTGCAAAATTCCTCAGAGGGAAGAGTTGGTATATTTGAGGGATAGCAATCCTGACAAGTGACAGGATTACCTTGCGTGCTCAGTTGGAAATATTCTGAAGACCAAGAAAAAGAAAAACAAAAAACAGACAGACTAATTAGTAGTCCACTGTAGGACTTCCTGGCAATGCCACAAATTTAAGTAATGGAATTATAGTGGAGGTGGAGAATTATTTATACAATTGTTAAAAATAAGTCAACAAGGCCTCCTTGGTGTCCTAGTGGTTAAGTCCCAGCACTGTCATTACTATTGCCAAGTTTAATCCCTGGCCAGGTCGCTAACCCAAGTGGCACAGCAGACGTCTCCTGTTATGTCCACTGCTGCCCCAGAAATGTATTTCAGTAGATCTGCCTATTCTGCTCTCCACTCTGTCTCTGGTGAATCCTCTCACCTCCCCAGCACCTCTGGCCTACACTCCAATTCTATGCAAAAAATAAATAAATAAATATTAAAAAAAAAATAAGACAACAGGCCCCTAATGGAGTCACTTATGCTAAATCCCACATTGCCATGCCTAGACTTATTTATAGTTTTTTGGATTCCCAGAAATGGAATTTTAAATAATCAATAAAGAATCACCTGATCTAGCAGTAGTTAGGTAATCTGCCTGACAGGTCCCTGCCATCCCCTAAAGAAAGTAGCTTTTCAATTACAGTCTGCTTTTTGGCCTAGTATAACTTCCTTCTTCTTGCTGCCTTATACTTAAAAAGTTATACAGCTTCTCTGAGCTCCTTGTTATTTGCTGGACTGGAAGCTGCATGATTCATGTGTCATTGAATAAGGCTTAGATCTTTAAAATTTACTCAGTTGGATTTTTTTTAAACATTATCAAAAAGTTTGAAGATAGCAGAGAGATGAACATGAAGACAGAAAAGTAAGAATAAAAATACTCAACAGTAGAAGATTGTTTAAGTTATACTGTCTCCATATAATGAAAATTACATGACTTATATGTAGTATGTAGAAAAAATCATGTTAACGCATTCAGAAATGATATGTGGGAGTGTTAGGTAAATGTGGTAGATTATAAAATTTACTAATTATATTTTATTGAATACAAAGTAAGTATCTATGGTATTTCTATACACAAGGCAAAAAAACCTAGGAAGCATGTACAACATACATATGAATTAAAGCATGTTTTTCAATGTTCTTAGTTTTGCTCCTCTGCATTTAAATTTTCTTTCAACAATGAACATGTTAGAGATGGTAGCTCATTTGTTTCTTTGTTTAATCAATACTTTCTTTTTGGAGTAGAGATTATCTTTATCTGTTCTTAGCTTTTGAGAAAGTTTAGAAAATAAGTGAGACATAATCCTTGTCATTGGTATGCACAATTCTATATAGGTGGAGGGAAAAAAATATGCCAGGGCATATACCAATTTATTAAAAAGTATACAAGTGCAACTAGAGAAGCACAAACAAAATACTATGAAGGGTTAAGAGGTGACAAATATTTAGCTGTCAGTGTTATTTGAGTTGGGCTGTGAAATATCAGGGAGGTGTTTTGACAGTTTGTAGAATAGTATTCTCAGTTAAGGGAACAAAATTTGCAGAATTATAGAGGCAGAAATACGTAGGCTATGTTTAAGAAAGTAAGTTGTGTAGTGTGGTTATAATTTGGGGGAAGTATATAATTATTAGAAAAATTTAAGGGAGGGTAGATGTATATAACAGTATAAGGAAGTATGTAAATATGGCAGAATAGAGTCAGACAGTGTGATAGAAAACTAAAATTGTTGGTTATTGAATATGTATATATAATATGCTATGTTTATAGATGACACACATAAAATATATTTAACCTCCATAAATTTGTATATTAACTAAAATCTATCTTTAAGTTTCTTGGATTATTAATCTTAGACTTGTGACACAAAACTGATATTTAATGAAAAGAAAAATGTACCCTAAGCCTTCCCTTCCTTACAGAAATATTTACTGATTTATTTTGAGCTCTACAAATACAAGTACACCATAAATATCTATTTGTGGATTGAAAATTTTACTTTAGGCCTCATGTACTGAATTTCTTCTAAGAAGCAGCCAGCAGAATCTAGTTCATTACATGTGAAGTTTATTTGGAAGAATGAAATGAATTGTTGCCTTAGGGAAGAACTCAGTAGTGACGTCTGTGGAGAGGTGCTGGGCATCTCCTCTGAATTCCTTGTGACTTAGGGCTGTGGAATGGTGCCAGAGTTAGCATCAGGGCTGCCCTTTGTCACATTTCTGCAGTTTGTAAGTTTGCATTAGTCAACAGCACTTGGAGGGTCTGATTACTTACTTGTGAACATTTGCTCTTGGCTGTAAACTGGTAAATAAACAAAGGCTCTGCATGAGAGAGCAATGACATTTTGGTAATTCTAGGGGAAAAAAAGTCAATTTGAGCACTTGATTATGAAGAGAGGAAACCAAGATGTTACATTTTACAGTCGTTTCCCCCCCCCCCATTTGTAACTGACAGATTGGATTTAACACATGGAAACTGGAAGACTACTTGTCTTTTAAAACGGTCTAATTACATTTGGAACTTAAGGGAAATAGAAGATTCCAGGATATTTTTGTTTTGAATTTGAAATTGGGGACAGCGCATGCACAGTTGTTTGTTTTCACACTTTATGGGAATGAATCACACCATGTCGACCGTGAGATTTAATTATGTATTTAGCAGAGAAGCTGGAGATGTGCCAGTGCAATAGCTAAGCTGCTGGAATAGCCCATGCATAGCCCCTTCCAGTTTCCAGACACTGCAGTCCTTTCCTAATAGCACATTTAACATAGGAGATGGAATGGTGTTGATGAGATGCATCACATCTCAGTGGAATGCTTCTGCTAGGAAACAAAATGTTGATGTCAAAAGAAGAACATTTTTTTATAACAGGGAACAGAGCTGCTGAACCTCTGGGCATAGGGTCTAACTTTAATTGAAGCAGTTCAAGCAAAACATGTCATCTGTGTCTTTTCCCATGGTTCTCTGTGTCTACCGATTGGTGCATGAATTCTCTCTACCTTAAAACTTTGCACACACACAGACTTGTAACAAAATTTAGAGCCTGGGCACTAAGGGTGAAATGAAACTTGGATTTTTTTTAACTAAAGAAGTTACCATTATTTTAATGAGTCTTTTTCAATACTCAAGTCAGAGCGAGATGACTGAGAAAATTCTTAGATTAATATGCATTCAAAGAGTTTTTTCTTAACTGAATAGGTCAACTTATTAATGAAAGACTCATGGAGGATAATCAAATAAACTAAAAGCAGTAGAAAAGTTTGCTATGATTTTCCATATTAGCTTCTTAGATATTTTCTTCGTATTCAATGTTTTCATTCTAAGGTATTTGAAATTAGCCAGGACACACCTACAAAAATCAACATACTACTTTTGGGCATAGAAAAAGAAGTGAGGAATGCTAATTCCTTCTGAATTATAGTAAATTTTATTGGAAATAATATTTGGTCTTTTGATTCTTGGTATCTCTGTCTATAGCTATTGCATTCTTTTCCTGTAGTTTAGCTTATTGTTTTTATTGGGAATGTTTGAATTTGATAGCAGTGGATCTTCTGGTGGATACTATACCAACATATGTTCAGTAATGGCACCAAAAATACTTATGTTTTAGATAACTTCCAGTGAATAGAGTAGAACCGCTTATGATTGGGAATGATGCTTTCTTTTATTGATAATGTGAAATGGACCCTTTCAAAGACTGATTTACCAGTTTGCTGAAGTAGAGTGTTACTTGATTGGTTAAATTGTGGAAGTAGGGCCTGTGCTGATACCAGACTATAATAATAGAATCATTGAAAGATAGGTGCTTGAAAATATGTAAATTGAGTGAAAAAAGGAACCAAGAAAATTGTGTATAGTCTTGGATAGACTTGTGCCTCTGTGGTTAACAGGCAGGACAGCTGCTCTTAACTCTGAACCTCTTTCAAGGAATGTATTGCCTTAAATGAAGAAGCTGACTTGTCCCAGGTCAAGTCATCTTTTCTAGGAATGGATGTCGGTGGAGGGAGGATACTTACAAAGTCCTGTTCTCTCCTTCCACCTTGGACAGCTGCAAAATAATTCTGTCTGAAGAATTAGCACAGATTCACTTGAGAAACTGCATGGGACCACATCGCATCTCACCTTCTCCCTTTCCTCATTTCCACTTCTTTCCTTCCCTGTACCTGGGTGTTGATTGCAAATCAATTCCCCAGTAGCCTCCTGCAAACTCATCCCTTCTGAGTTTGTATCCCAGGAAATCTAATCTTCAACAACTTCAGTGTGTGCAAATGGAAAGGTTAATTCTGGCTGCTTTTATGTCCCTGGTTTCCAGTCTTGGCTCTGCAATATAACCTGTCTTGTGAGGTGTGTTGTACAGCCTGTGAGGACAAATAGTTTCTTCTATCAGTCTGAGTTGTCCTTCTGACTATATCCAGGCAAATATCCTAAATCAACTTCTGCAGTCATCAGAAACCCTACACTGTTCATGTGTTCCATTCTAACCACCTTGAAGAATGTGCCCTCCCTTCTTCCTTCCTACCAAAATGAATTGTATATTCAGATCCAAAGCATGTGAGATCATTTCTCCAGAGCTTAAGCCATGACCAATAACTAACAGCATTATCATGGTCTTTTCGACTAAGTGCCATCCTTTGAGCATCTGAATTCATCCATAAATAATATTATATACCTTACTCTGTTTTCTAGAAGATGCTTCTTTGGATCCCAGATGTTGAAAGCATCATCATGTTAGGAGCCAGGGAATGTTTTGTCATTTCTGTTATGTGTGAAGAATAATATTTAAAATATTTCCCTGAATTTGTTCTTTTTTCCATCTTGCTTTGCAATTTCTATCATTTATAAGTTCAAGTTGCTTTTTCTGTGTATGTTTGTGGTGTGCCTGATTAAACCTGTTATTGTGATTTTATTTTGACACTCTTGATGTCAATTTTCAGGAAACACCTGTCTAAAGAACAACGTAGATCTCATCCTCCAGGAATGAGCCAGCCATCTCTGCCAGCATAGTAGAGTTCTAGCATCTGTGTGTTCAGGCCAAATGGTGCCTGAGCCAGTTTGATTTAATTTACTTATCATTCACTTTGGAGGCGATTCACAATATAAAGATATATTCACAAAGAGACCATTTCTGCCACATCAAGAACAATTTCAAATTATTCCTGGAATGTATAAATATTGATTATTGAGTCAGAACTTCCTCCCAATTTAACAATTGTCCCACACTTTTAGATGACTAGCACAGAACTTGGTTAATCATGACTTAGCTAATAAATGATGTCTGCATAATGTGAAACCCCCCCCCCCACTCTTCAAATACCTTCTCCCAGTTGGCTGTGTTTCAAAAATACTGGAGAAAATGAACTTTAAACTCTGGAAATGATCCATCTTTATAACTACTCTTTCAGTATTTTCTTGGCATTTATACATACATGCTCATATAATTGTAGGAGGCATGTCCACATTATGTGCCCTGTTTTTATTTTTCAGTGAGTAAACTGAAAGTCAAATTCTGAGGATCTTTCCTGCTGTGATAATGAATGGGTAACTTCTTTCTCTCTCTCTCTTAATGGAGATAACATTGATTTCCAACTTGACCTCTTTCTTTTTTTGGTGGGGGTGTCGATTTCTTCCTTTATGGGACCATGACTCTGAATCTGCGGCCTTTTGCATAGATAAAGTGTCAGAAAGTAGGTCCCCTGTCTGTAATTACAGGACACCTGTATTAAGCACTGAATGTTTATTACCCACCCCTCAATTGATATGTTGATTTTTCTAACCCTCAATGTAATGTCATTTGGAAGTGGGGCCTTTGAGAGATAATTGAGTTTAGATGAGATCTTGAAGTTGGGATGCCATAATGGGAATTGTGTCCTTATAAAGAGGTGGATAGATGAGTCGCCTCTATTTCCCCCTCCATGAACCCCCATTTCTTCCTCATGAGGACACATGGAGAAAACTCCATCTGCAAACCAGGAAGAGAATCTCTCAGCAGGCGCCAAATTTAATGGTATCATAGTTTGAGACTTCCCAGCCTCCAGAACTGAGCGAAATAAATATCTCCTCTATAAGCCACTCAGTCTGTGGTATTTTGTTATAACAGTGCAAACTGATTAGTACAATCTATCTTCACTAACGACTGATGAGATGTTCCTTGCTCCTCTCCATGTGGCCTCAGGCCTGATACTTTTCTATGCTTTCTGTGCCATTCTTGTAACCTAGAGGTCTTTACCAGAATGTGGTCTCACTTGTTGGAAGCATCATGCATTCTCTCTCTTTTTGAGCCACACACAGGTGTCTTCTTATCATTATGATAGTATCTGATACTATCTTTATCTTTATGATAGTATCTGAAAGTTCCTTAATGGTTGTATGCATTTGAGGGGAAGAATTCAGACAGACTTGTAGGTAAGCAGTTTCTAAATCAATATTCCTTAAGATGCAAAAATCCTATAATTTCAAGAGCAGTTTATTTGTGTTAATCAATAATAATAATAAACATGCAGTTTTGTGTGTGTAAAAGGACCGCATAGTTTTTAAAATCCCAAACAGTTAAATCCACAAATCTTGTCATTCATTTATTGACAGAAGTTTTTGTTTTAGATAGATAAAGGAAAATGCAGAATGTCTTGTGCCAAATTTGTTCCCATCCAGCAGAGGAAATGCTGAACTTTCAGTGCAGGTGTAGCACATATAAATGCTAGTGATCAAAGATGGTTTGTCATAGCAAGAACCAGATCTGTGGATGCTCAGTGATTGGGAATCAGAGGTTTTTTCTCTTAATGGCTATGCTTAAATACTTCCTAGTTGTGAGATCTGGTCATGTCATTTAACCTCGCGGTCTTCTAGTTTCCAGATCTGTAAAATGGACCTATGATTTTTAAAGTAGTTAAAATAATTTCTGACATATTATTGCTCTTCAGTGATTATTCACAATCAGGAAAATATGAGGGCTCTTGGAAAAAATATGAGGGCTCTTTTATTTTCCTTTTCCCCTGGTAGGGAGGAAATAAAAATGTGGAGAAGAAATATTGAATTGACAACATATTTATCTAGAGGGAATGAAATTAAAGCAGAAGGAACTAAATTTACTTTAAATTGGTAAAATTTAAATTTCCTGACATCAGAGGAAATGGTTGTCTATAAATCCATCTTTCAAAGTGACTTAAAGTGTCTATAAATTTGTATCTTACTAGATACAAATTAAATAATTACCTTTTAAAAATAACATGTGGTTTATAATGCATCAGACACAAATGCAGGATTTATTGGCAAGAACTAATTGATGCTAATTAGTTTGATACCTAATTTGGTTTTATCTTTCTCTCTATGTTTTACCTCCAAATTGAAGACTCTTTACCTTATCAACTCACACAGCATAATCTGTTAAACATTTCTGGAAAATAAATGTATCATTCTATTTGAAAGTTATTCATTGCAATCATAAAGTGCCACAGGCTTTCTCCTACCCCACCTTACCCTGCCCCCATTCAGAATTCTTTAGGGAAAGAAAGTGTAGGGAGATGAAAATCCTTTAAGACTTTTCCCTTTAAGAAATGAGACTCTCTTTTCCCTAATTTAATTAAAATAAACATGACTTGAGAAAGAACAAGAAATACCTGCAGGTTTAATTCTAGTTTCTCTCCATCTGTTAGACCCATATTTTCTGAAATGACCTAGCATCTGTGCTGTAAAGACACCCTATACTAATGTTCTCTTTTATACATGTATAAGACTAAAATTTTGGTAAATATTTCAGTATTTTATTTATATCAAATATAGTCACCTTTTAAAAATGCCATTTGAAGCTCAGTGTTTTCCTTTGAAGATGGTATTTTGGCACTTGAAGTGAGTGCTCTAGCTATATTGTTGAATTATGAGGAAAATTTGGGAGAGTCTCCTGGTTTATCAACCATACCAGGAAAATCACTCTTCAGTGACTCAGAGTAGACCATGGTTTGCTATGTATGTATGTATGTATGCATGTATGTATGTATGTATGTATGTATCTATCTATCTATCTCCCTATCTCACTGTCTATCTATCTTCCTGTCTATCTGCCTACATGTTTTTAGATGTGAGCATATGTTTTATGCTCACATATAACGAAAGGATTGACAATATTGTAAGACAAGCCAAAGTAACTTGTTGATGACCCCTGCACAGAAAATGGTGCTTGCGTCATTCACTCACTCATCCATTCACTCATCTATTTATTAATCCCCTAACACTGCATTATTGGAGAATGACAGGCCATTAATTTTGATACTCTTAAGTATATTATTGTTTAAATAATTCCTTAATAGGGATGATGATAATGTGCATTATCAAAAGGAAGAATCTCACACTTAAAGAGGGTGAGAAAACCTTTTGTGGGTCTCCAAGCCTTCATGCAAGAGTCAACTTTTAAATCTGCTCTGAAGGATAGGTAAAATTACATGTATTTTTAAGAGGAAGGAACAGCATAGGTGCATACTAAGTAGGTGGGGAGGTAGAGGGCATATTCAAGGAGGGTGGATGGTGCAAATGATGTATAAGAGGATTAAATAATAATATTAAGTACAGTTGATATTAGATTATCAAGTAACTTTCACAATTCAGAATCATTTTTGTAATTTTTCCAGGAGTATACTAATAGTCAAGAGGAACTTGGTAGTACTTTGGTAGTCAGAGATGGCCAGCTACAAGATTTAAATTTCTATTCTGATGAGATTGGGTTCAGGGTAGTAGGGCAGTAGATACTCATGGCTATTCTGTTATCATCTCTCTTGGATGTTGCTCTACTGAATTTATGTTTCTTGTTCCTCTTCATTTTGCATAGATAACTTCTCACTTTGTAGCTGGTGTCAGCACTGACCTTGCAACTAGAGGATCTCCTCAATGCTCTATTGCTAACTCTGAAAAGACTTCTGAGGTGGGGTGCTTTAATAGTAAGTTATGTTATGTGAAATACTTTATCTTTGTGTAGTTATTTTTAGCACATTGATATTTAAAGTAGTCAGTATTTTTTGATTCCTCTTAACTCCTCCTTTGGTTAGAGTATTAGTATACCACATGGTGTAGACACCTTTTCAAGACACTTCTTTAATAACAGTGATACATGTAATACATTTTCCTTTAAATTTGCTTTGCTATACCAATTCATGAAAAAGTACATTGCAGCCTTGTTGTGAAAGAATAGGACTTAATATGTGAGGTCTGCTATTTCAGAGGGCTTCAGATTTTATCTTTAATCTTCAAAATTTTGAAGTTGGATATTACATTAACCTTAGATATACTAGTAATCAAGTGTGGCTAGATAGCGGTCTCATGATTACATATCTGTGAAGATAAATATTGTATTTATGCCAATAAAAGTCAGCTTTAATTCACTTGTTGACTTGTCCCAAGCTTAATAGAGGTTCCTACAAACAGAAGAAGCTAAAGATGTCAGCTGAAAATGAAAAAAAAAAATGTTTACCCCTCAGCAATCTTCAGGCTAAAGATATACAGTCCATCAATACGTTTGTTAAATGTGAGAAAGTCTGCAAAAGCATGGCAGATTTACTGATATGTCATAACTTATGTAAGACTTATCTGGTCTCTGAAAAAAGTCTCTCTTTTTCTTTAATCGTGAAAACAATGTCACAACATTACAGGGAATTTGGCAAATAGAGGAGAAGATATCAATCATAATTCCAACACTCAGACATGAAACCAAGCACAATATTTGTGGGTTTTCTTTCTTTTGTTTTTCATTCAAATGGTAATTTTTCCATTATTGCAATAATAATATGCTCATAACAACTTTGTGCCTTCTTATTAAAATTAGATTAGTAAGAATTTTTATGTGTTGCAGTATGGGCTTGTAGTTATTCACTTTTAAAAGTTGCGTATGTTTCAATCAGGTTGATATACTATGATTTATTTAACCAGACTCTTACCTGTGGGCATCTAATTTGCTTTTAGCATTTTGAATTAAGAAATATGGCTTCAGTGAATGTCTTGTGATTATTTTATTTTCCATGTTTTCAGTAATTTATTCAAGATAAATTCTTAGGTTACATAATGACTTTTTTTTTTCTTTTTAAATTGCTGACCCTGGTAAGACCCAATTTAAGAGGATGCTGGAAAATAAATGCTAGTCTTTAATGAATTCAGGAGTGAATGGGGTGAAGAAATGAAAAAAAAATTTCTGCTGATCGTAAAATCTATTTTCAAGAAAAATAGATTAAAATTATAGGAATAAGAAGGCATGTCTAAAAGAATGAAGTCCTGAAAAGACAGGAGGACTAGTGTACCAGGGTATCAAAATGTCCTTGAAAAAATTAGCAATGAAAGAAGGATATACCTGCCCCTGTATGTGAGGGAAATCACCATAGCAGGTGTGGTTCCACATAAGCTGTGCTTGCTAATTTGTTTTGAATGTCTTAACTAGTTATTATAGGAGGAGACCATACCATCAGCATGGAAGGGAATATAGTGTAGTGCATAGGCTTCAGGGTTACCTTGCTTGACCGAGATTTTGGATCAGCCACTTATCAGCTGCTAATCTTCAGCCAGTGTTTTTTTATGCTTCAATTTACTCATCGAAAAATGTGCATAACAGTGGTATATACCTCATTAGATTGTTTTAAAGACTACAGAGTTATACGATATAAAGCTTTTAGAGGAGCTAAGTCTAGGCAGGTTGTCATATGTTTATTTTTAATTTTTTTGATTGAAGTACCATTGGTTTATGACATTACATAGGTTTCAGGTTAATAATAATAAATCACAAAGTAATACATTATGTTCATAACTGAAAGTCTAGTTTATATCCTTCACCATATAATGGACCACTTTTATCTGATTTACCCAGTTCTTTCTTCCCTTCTTGTGAACATGATAGTGTGCTTATATTCTTAAGAGTTTTTTGTTTTGTTTTGTTTGTTCACTTGTTTAGTTTATCTTCCACATTCCTATATGATATTTATTTCTCCAACTGACTTTTTTCACTTATCATGGTATCCTATAGGTCCATCCTTGATGCAAATGGCAGGATTTCATCTTTTTTATAGCTGAGTAGTATTTAATCAATTGCCTGTCAATGAGGACTCCATTGTGGATAATGCTGCAAGAAACCTGGGAGTGCATATATCTCTCAAATTATTGTTTTTGTATTTTTTAATCATGTATAAATACCCAGTTGTGGGATAACTGGATCATACGGTATTTTTATTCTTAATTTTTTAAAGGACTCCCCATATTGTTGTCCATAATGGCTGTACCAATTTACATTCCATCTGTAGTCTGTGAGAGTTTACTTATCTGCACATCTTTACTAAAACTTCTTGTTTCTTGTCTTTTTGATAATAGCGGTTCTCATAGGTAAGGGTATAGCTCATGGTGATTTTGATCTGCATTTTCCTAATAATAGGAGATGATGAACATCTTGTCATGTGCTGGCTGATCAGCTGTGTGTCTTCTTTGAAGTGTCTATTCAGATCCTTTGCCCATTTATTATTATTATTTTTTATTGTGTTAACATTGCTTTTTAGGAGTATAGCTTCCTACATCTTCAAGTATATTATCACACCATGCCCACTGCTAAAGTACCAACAATCCTGTACCATTTTGTTCATTGACCATTTTTTTTAGATTGTTTATTTTATTGTTGAATTGTGTGAACTCATTATTTATTAATGCTTGTCATATGGATTATTTATAAATATTTTCTCCCATTCAGTAGGTTTTTTTGTTGTTGTTACTTGTTTTGATAATAATTTCTTTCATTGTGTGGAAGCTTTTTGGTTTGAAGTAGCCCTGTTTGTTTATTTTTACTTCTGTTTCCTCTGTTACTGGAGTTGAATTTCCAGAGATTTCTCTAAGGCTGATGTCAAGTAGTTTATCACCTATTTTTTTCTATGTATTTTATGATTTTAGGTCTTACACTCAAGTCTTTAATCCATTTCAGAGTTAATTTTTGTGCATGTTGTAAGATAGCTGTATAGTTTCATTCTTTTGCATGTGGTTATTGTTTTCCTAACACCGTTTATTATTTATTTTTAAAAGATTATTTTTATTTATACAAGAACTGGGGTACAGGCCCGAGGCATTAGAGGGTGAGAGGATTCACCAGACACAGAATGGGGAGCAGAACAGGCAGATGGATCAAAGACACTGCTGAGGGTAACAGCGGGTGAGGCAGGAGAGGTCTCCCTCGCCATGTGGGTATCACCCTGGCCAGCAGGGAATTGAACCCATGCATCAGAGGCTGGGGACAGCTTCACAGTGCTGCGCTCAACCTGCTGCGCCACCAGGGAGGCTCCTAACACCGTTAATTAAATAATCTTTCTTTATTCCATTTTATGCTTTTAGTTTCTCTATCATATATTAATTAATTGTTCACACACACTTGATTGTGTATACCCACACATGAGTTTATTTCTGGGCTCTCAATTCTATTCCATTAATCTGTGTTTTTGCTTTCATTATTATTATTACGTTGCTTTGGCATGATACATGATATCTCCTTTTTTTTTTTTGTTTTTTTTTGCTATTTGAGGTGTTTTGTAATTCCAAATAAATATATGATTTTGGGGGGGTTCTATTTCTGAGAAGAATACTTTTGGGATTTTGAGAAGGATTGCATTGAATTTGTATATTGTATTAGGTAATAGAGACATTTTGATGATATAAATTCTTCCAATCCATGAACATGGCATATATTTTTATTTCTTTGTGTCTTCTACTTCTTTGAACAATACCTTATAGTTTTTTTGTATGTCTTTCACTTTCTTGGTTTATTCCTTTTGATGCAATTATAAGTGGAATTGTTTTTATGTCTTTTACTATAATAGCAATGTGCTAAGTACTTTGTTATTTATTACTTTTGTTCACTTAATTCTCACAAAACTTTTCTCTCCTATACAGATGAAGGAATTTAAATGTAAAGAAATTAATTCACTTTTCTAATTTCATCCCAGTTTATAAATGACAGAACTTGGTTTGAAATTCAATACTATTTGAATACAAAGTCAGACAATTTCCATGAGAGAAATAATACTGCATTTTTTTGTTTGTTTTCTCTCTAATGCTGTTAAGAGTGTGAAGTTTATTTGGGAAGCTATAACAGGCAGTAGTTAATGGGTCATTCATATTTCTGCCAATTTCTTTATCATTTCCTATCCATTAACTCTTGCTATGTTTTCCCTCACTTTATATAGTATCAGTGTCTCTTTGGTAGAGGGTTGCTTTTTGGTCAATGAAAACCACTTGTACATCTGCAGGTTCATGTAAGTTTTAAACATAATATCACTAGGAATACTTGTTAAAAATATTGCTGACCCTGTGTTTTTTTTTTTTACATTTTTTTTTTACATTTTAAAAAGCATGTATTATGACAAATTTCAAACAGATTAGCAAAGTTCAAAGATTTTTAACAATTGAAAAAACAGCCATATTCTTCTTGGAATATCACTTATATTCTACAGTTAACATTTTCTGTATTATAGGTCTGGGATGGGGTCTTAGAATTTCCATTTCTAGTAAGTTCTTCAATTTGAGGCCACAACTTTGAGAACCACTGTCCTCAAGTCTCATTTTAATTAATTATAAGTAATCTATATTACTATGAAAGCAAACTGCCTATCATATAAAAGACTGAAAAACTCATTTAGAAACTGTTAAGATAAACAGGACACATATTTATCTAGTACTTCATTCCACATCCCCCTTTTTTATGATGTTTAAAGTATTTCCTTAAGTGACATATATATATATTTTGCTTTTTAATTGTATTTGTAATATATAAATTAAGACCAGTATCTTAGTGTTCATTTTTTCATTTTTTTCCTACAATTTTAATGGTTTGGATTCTTTCCTTTTTCCAAGGTTTAACTAAGATGTTGATTTTTCAGATTTTGCTGTTTTAATTTAGAGTCTACTGTCTATGTATTTCCATTCCCCAAGTGGTTGCCATTCTCTCCCTGCATGGTAATGAAGTGCAGATGAATCTGTCAGTTCTGCATAATACAAAGATTTCTGCCTAGACCAAGACACTATTTCCTGAGCAACATGCTCTAATGTCCTGCCCTTCTAGCCTCATTTTCTCTCTTCCCCCAGCCTTGTTATATTTTTGGAATGCTTTAAACTTTCTTTTCTCCCCATCCATCTTAAAGTCCTAGAATTTGTAAAATGGTTTATTACTTAATGGAATATCAGTAATGATATGTGGGACATTAGTAGGACATACTGACAATGGAAGATATTTAGAGATAATGTGTCCCTTATCTTTCATCAAATCAAAACATTGAGGCTTTTCCCTTTTTTCTCTTGCTTTGCAGATAGCTAACTTGAACTTGATCTTAGTTGTAGAATATTCTCTGCAGGGGTGGTTAAGTTCCTCAAACAAAGAAGCATCTGGGAGGCTAGCTACTATTCCACTCATTTCTATGCCTGTTTAGAAAGTAAATTGAAATAAAATGGAGAGAAGCCTTTTTATGAGGGTAAATATTGGCTGCTTTGTATTGTGAATATATTGTAAAATGATCTGGGATTCACCCATCCCTGTTCTAACAGACAAGAGCACAAAGCCATCTGTGTAGACTTGAAGTCTGTAAAACAGCTGTGCAGAATCTACTGCCTTCAGGTAAAGCTAGCCGTTTCAACCCCCACTAATGTCTAAGGAGCCAGATAAGAATATTTAAGCAATGGGTGTGCTGCCTTTGCATCTCCACAGTACATGCTTTAGGAAGGCAGAGATTAATTCCCAGCATTCATCTGTATCAACATATCTTTAGGTCAAAACAACTTAAAAACACAAATTCCCCTTTCAAGAATAATTATATTTTTAATGTCAATGATTCACGGTAAACTAAATTCAGTGAATTGCTAGCTGTTATAAACTAAATTCAAATGTGATTATTCAAACTGTTCTTGTAGAGTAAAATATGTTGGACTGCTTTCTGGGTTTGAATCCTCACTTTGATTATCCATTACTCTTGGTATGGGTATCACTGAAACTTTTCTTCCAGTTTATAATATTTTAGTTTAGTAAGGTAAATGATTTCCAATGACTTGTTTACAAGTCTCACAAATTCCTCATAAAAATCCTTGACATCCATTTAATGTCCTGACCTTCGCCATCCATGTCTGTTCATTGGCTTTCCTGCCATTTGTCCTTGATTACTTTGGTTTCCCTGAGATCTCCTGATCCTTGACATTAAAAAATAAGAGTCACCAGTCTGGTTACACTGCAAGGAATGTGTGTTCCCTGTACAGCAGGAGTGTGCATTCCCCTAGAATAGTAAAGAGAGCTTTCAAGAGGAGAAAAAATTCCTCTTTTATTAGTTTCTTTCTGGACCCCGTCGCAGGGTTACATCATTCTGTTCAGTCACCCCAGAAAGGTATGCCTCTTGTCTTTAGACACTGCCATATTTGCATGTGCAATTTCAGCATGTTTCCTGTATCCTTTAAAATTTCAATTTGACTCTGCCACCTTCTTCTCCTACTGGACAACCTTGAGGTGTGTCCCTGGCACTGTGAGATGGTCTTGTTGAGTGCAGGGTTTATGAATATGAAAAGCAGGAAATTTGCATGATTATAGTGAATTCTTTATTGAAATTTTCTTTTGTTTGAGCACAATGCCTATATCAGTGTATGAAACACTTAATTAATGAACCCCTATTGTTAAAAATAAGCTAAAAAAAAATTTAAGTGCAATTGTCATGTTTCTAAGTGTCTTATAGTTTAATAACCAGTTTATGTCTGTGATGGTGTTGCTGTCAGTGCAGCTTCAGGATTCTGGATTGGCATCTCTTTTGGAGTTTTGGGCATTACTTCTTCAGTTGAGCATTGAAAAAGTTTCTTTTTTTAAGCATGAACTTTTGATTATAGTTTTCCTTTTTTAAAATATTAAGTATCCCCATATATCCATAATGATTAAGTTTGAAGCTCACCCTACTGAGAGGACAAGATATGAAAACTGAGAAGAAAGAAATGAAATGAAAACACATACCACTTCAATACGAACAGAGGCAATTATCTTCCTGAATATTGATATCCACATGAGAAAATTCAGCTTAATGTGAATGTTTTTCTTGAAAAAAGTTAAAATTTATAACAGAAGGAGGAGGTGTATGGAAGAGAGGAGGGAGAAAGAAGAAGAGAAGGAAGAGTAGAGAAGGAGAGGGAGAGAAAAGGGGGGCCAGAAAGAGGAGGGGAGGAGAAAAAGATAAGGAGACTATCCCTTGGGCTCATTTACCTACAGGGAAAATAAATCCAACTGATAAAACTCCTGATGCCATTTTGTTGGCCCTAGTCTGTTTAACTAATGCAATTTTCCAGAATGTGTTATGTTAAAATACCAACCTCATATTGTTATGTAAACTAGAAAGCGCATTGAACCTTAGGTCAGTTCTTTTTGAATTGCCTAAAGTGGACTTGCCTGACTTGAAAGCTTCTTGGCTGACCTTTGATAAGTCATTTAACCATTCTGAGTCTCTTTTCCTCATTTCACAAGGTTGTATGGATCAAAGATCAAGGGGATGCATTCTTTCTTTTGTTTTATTTTTTAAAAACTCTTTCCAAAACTATAAAATATTTTATAAATCTAAGGTAATGTTTCATTTCTCCAAATACTTGCCTGTGGTCAAAGAGCCTTTCAGTTTTAAATGATGCATGTACTCCTATGAGGATACATTAGAATGCATTTATAATTAATTAGTTGTTTAACTACAGTGATAATTGAAAAGATCCAAATTTGAATTTTTCAGAATGACAAACCCATCATTTTTCATCTTATGTCTTCACAAAGCTAAACCCACGGAACCTTGACAAGGTAGAATTCTGACTACATGCTCCTGACTGATTGCCATGTGCGTAGGTACCCCTGTAGTTTTCCCCAGTCCTACCTCACATTCTAAGTGACATCCTCTGCTTGAACTCCATCTACAGCCTACACATATTCTAGCTTTAGAAACAACAGCCACCTGTTCTATTTTCCCAAGCTGAAGGTCTATTTCCTTATTATCATATACCTTATCAACAAAGCCAGAAAATGTAGCCAACTCTAAAATGGTGAAGAGTCTCAAAAGAGACAATATGTCAAGGGCAGTCCTGGAACTTGGATTTTTATCTTTCCTAATTCACATAACATTTGTGAAGAATAGAACAAAGTTGTTTTTAATTATTTGAATTTTTATCAAATTGAGAAGGAATGGGAAATAGCTGGCACTTATAGTGAGGTAGTGAAGAGAGGGTTTGGAGATATTCTAATCTTGTTCTCTCTCTGTGTTCCATGACCTTTGAGAAGAAACATGTGACTCAGCCCAGAACAACATGGAAAAAACAAAACAATAGAAAACTCTTAAAGGAGATAGAGATTTTAGTTAGACTAAAACATTTTGATTTTTCTAGGTGGTATATATTCTAGTTCTCAAAACTGGTTTTCTCTGAAAAGCAAAAGAATATAAAGCCTACTGAAACCTCTCTATGACCTGCCAAGTCAATTTCTTAAGTTTCTTGATATTACATTGTCATATAGATTATATGCTAAGAGTAGAGGACAGGAAATATGCCTTGATGTATACTTAGGATTTGTCACCAAAAGTTTAAATTTCTTTTTAGATTATCTTTTTTTCTTTTTAGATTATCTTTTAAGTGTTTTGATTTGGGCAGTTATTGGGCTGCTGTCAAAACTTGGTATTTTCTAGTAGAGTCATTAAAATATGTTTCATTGAAATAATACAAGAAGCCATATAATATGTGTGTGTGTATGTAAAAGTATGTCAAAATTTAAGCAATATCACATCTATGCTTTGGCATTTTTCCTAAAAACATTCTAAAATATTAGATGTACATTTTTTTTCTGTGTAACTCCAGAGGTGTAAAAAAATTTTTTTTGACAGATTCTGCTTTAGGTTTATTTGTACAAATAGCAGGAAGATGGTGCCATGCAGACAGCAGCCCGGGGATCATGCCAGTCCTTCTGTCCTTACATGAACAGACAGGGTTCTCCATTCTGGAGTCTTTGTGAGGGGCCCAGGCACATTGAGAACCTGTAATTCAGCTGCAGTCAAGGTGTTGGTTTGAGCCTTGGTTTTTGGGGATAGCCTGAGACCATCGGCATTGTGGGCACAAGCACTCTGGGAGCTTGTGGTGAGTGATGCAGGCAAATTGACTGAGCTTGTAGCTGCTGCTCTTTGGGATGTTGACCTAAAACTCCTGGGCTTCACAAGCGCCTTGATCACCTTGGCATTCAAGGCTTGGCATTGTTGGCCACTTCTTCTTCAGACACTTCTTGTGTTTCTTGGCAAAGCATATATTCTTTAGGAACTTGGAGTCCACCCCTTAGAGAGATTAATATCTTTGCTATGAGGATTTATTGATAATATTTATGGGATTTATTGCGTGTTGTATGGTGTTAGCATGTGACCAGGGAGTACCCACAGATCCTAAGGTGCACAGTGAAGCTGGTGAAAAGAGGAAAGCCCCAGCCTGCCTGTGTTCAGTATAAGCCAGGCATGACTGCTTAACTCCCTTTCTCGTTCCCAGCAACCCCCCTCATTCAGGAAGTCAATTTCAGCATTCTGGGAGTTGTAATCCTTGGTGTCTGAGGGCTCTTCAGCATGGAGATGGGGGTGGAATCTGTAAAAACTTCAGGGGTTAGAGAATATTCAGGATGGCATTCACTGGTTCAAAGTTTGCTAGTGACTGTTTCTCTAACACTTGGATTTGGCCATATCTGCAGTGAAGCCTGTGGCTCCCCAAGTGCTGAGACTCAGAAGAAAAAGAGCGCCAAAACTGTAAAATTTAATATTCTTTTTCACTTCTGTGCTAAAGGCATATTCAGACATCAGGTAGGAATGTAACTGTCATTCAAAAGTTAGGTTTTATTTTCATTGTCATCCTGGAATAACTGCACCCTCACCCCAGACATCTAAAATAGGTTTATCAGAACAATGTGGGAACTATGCAAATTTAAATGATAATCAGACTGAGGCAGACAATGTTGATTTCCTAGCGTATAGCCATTCACATCTTTTCAGTGAACAGAATGCCAATAATGTCAAGAGTTCAGAGAATCAGAAACATGTTCCCAGAAGACCAACCCCTTTCTAGTCCCAGTGAGATAGCATAGAAATGGGTCATGAGCTGGTGGGAGGTAGAAGACTTAAATCATGTTTAAACAGCTTGATAAGCAATCAACTACACCTTCCATATCTCCTTAGAGGAACTTTTCTATCAACTAATAACTGCACAATTCCCTGGGAAGGGGCAGAGTCCCCCACTTGTGATTATTGTATGACCTTCCTGGGGTGGCAATAGTAAGCATTTACTATCTTGGAGGAAAAAGAAAAAAAACGCTAAGGCCATCACCAATGCTCAAAAGCATGTGGGATAAAAAATAGCCCTTATTGCCAACCCATTACTGCTCAGGATTAGAGGATTTGTCCAACGTGGCTATCCATGATTGGGGAATTTTGCCATTCTGGTAAAGAGAAGCTGTGTAGTTGAGGAATCTTTTTAGGTTTCTAATTTTTTTTTTTAAGATTTATTTATTTTTTATTATTTATTTATTTATACAAGCACTGGGTATAGTCAGAAGTGCGGGAGGGTGAGAGAATTCACCAGAGCCAGAGCGGGGAGCAGAGCAGGCAGAAGGACCAAAGTACACTGCTGAGGGGAGCAGCGGGCGGCAGGAGAGGTCTGCGCGCCATGCGGGACCCTCCTCCAGTGGCCGGGGAGCAGCCGGGGATTGAACTGGTGCTGCAGAGGCACCACCGGGGAGGCCCATAGGTTTCTAATTTTTTACCCATGGCCCTGAATACAAAAAACTCATTCAAGCAAGTAGGGAGAGTTTTTGATTCCCTTTTTCAGAGGCAGGTCATCACTGGCTATGGGTCTGTGCCCTGGAAATCCTTCTCATTTGAAACCTTAGTTTTTATACTCATGAGCCTTTTCTCTGCTTAAAAAAAAAAAATATGACTTTGCATTCTCTATCTTCATTTCTGGTAGTTTTCTCTTTTATTGACATTTTCAAGGTTATTTAAAATGGTGATTTTTTTTAATAACATTTACATGTTTTGGAAAGTGAGAAGATCCTTTCTAGTTATCTTGGACTACTCTATTAATGGTAAATCTTAGTTCTAAAAAACTTAGCTTAGTGAAATTTTAGGAGGTAAGAAAACTAAGCAACAGATACCAGAGGAAGACCATAGTTATTATTTAACTTTTGATAAAATAATGGAGTAATACAGGCTTAATTATTTGCTGTTAGTAAAAATTAGCTGCTTAAAACTTCTGTAATATTAATAGGAAGAAAAGGGAGGGAGAGGAAATGAAGAGAAAGTTGACTAAATGGATAAAATAATGAAAGGTAAAGAAAGGAAACTTATGATAAAATGTTAAATGATAAGTTTGTATGTTAAACAGTAAATTGGAGTAAATACTATAAAAATTAGTTGTATCAGTGAATTTGTATATATTTCTTTATTAAATAAACAGAATGATGTATAATAGCAAAAAAATTCAGTTAATTTTTGTTCTGAAGAAAGGCATCTAAAGTGAAGTAACAGAGAAAGGATGAAAAAAATATCAAGAGGGATGTTAACAGGTAAATGTAAAAGTAAAAAAGAAAGCAAAGAAGGAAAGAATTCAGGCAAAGCACAATTCAAGGTTACAGTCATTAAAGAGGGATGCTGAAATAGATTTCAGGCAGGCCTTCATTTTGGTTCTGGTGAGGGATTATGCACCTGGGAAACTGATCTTCTCTCTACTTATCTCTCCCTAAACACTGTAGGATATGCTAAGTGTGGTTTGTACCAGTTTCTTATATTTGGTAAGCAGGCAGAAAAGAGCCAATTTTCAAGTCTGGGTGACCTTGGCAAAGGGAAACGTCTTTTACCAAAACACAGAGGAATGCTCACTCCATGAAGGTCATATTCATAGCAACTTTATGTGCCTGTGGGGACATCAGGACCTTAGAGACTGGGGGTAGGGGTGGAAGGGGGAAATGTGTGGTTGTTCTTGCTTCATGTAACTATCCCATGAATTTCCATATTCTTTATTTTTAATTTACATATGTTTATTGATTTACCAAGAAAAAAACAAATTTTGGGACTACATCTTCACTGCCATTTGTGTATAAGCCTCATCTAATCTACCATCAAATATCTAATGTCATTGCCACTGTCAGGTTGACATTATACTATATTGTCTTGATCACTATACCTCTGCAATATAGTCTAAATCAGAGAGCCTGATACTTCTGTTTTTCTTCTTTTCTCTCATGATGATGTTGGCTATTCGGGTCTTCAGTGGTTCCATACAAATCTTATAATTGTTCTATTTCCTTGAAGAATATCAAGGATGTGATTTTGATGGATATTGTGTTGAATCTGTACATTACTGGTAATATGGGCCACTTTTATATAAAATGGCAATGTTTATTCATCCAATCTATGAACACAGGGTATCTTTCCAATTTTTTGAATCTTCTTTTATTTCCATTAGCAGTGTTGTCTAGTTTTTGTTGCATATTTCTCTTGTTTCCTTTATTCATTATATTTCTAGGATCTTGCCTTTTTTTGTGCTATTTTAAATGGGATTGTTTTCTTGGTTCTCATTTCTTCTAGTTCACTGTTAACATTTACAAATGCAGTATATCTTTGTGTTGATTTTGTATCCTGCAGCTTTACTTTATTCTATGCTGTATTTCTGATGGTTTTCCAGTAGGATTATTTGGGTTTTCTATGTATATTATCATGTCATCAGGGAATAGTGATAGTTTCACTTCCAACTTGGATTCCTTTTTTCTTTTCTTGAGTTTTTGCTCTAAATATGCATGTTTCAAAGAAAAATAAACAATATAAATGCAGACCCTATTAGAGGAGTATGATCAGTTACCTGCAAATAAACCAAATTAGCAAAATGGCAAAAGAATATTAATAGATGTTTCTCCAAAGATACACAAATTATCAACAAGCACATGAAAAGATACCCAACATTACTAGGAAAGGCAAATCAAAATCATGAAGATATACAATTTTACATGAACTGCCTTGATTACAGGAAAAAGGATAGATAATAACAATATACAGCAGGTGTAGAGACTGATGAAAGTGGCATGCGCATATAATGGAATATTAGTTACTTTTAGTGAAGAATGAAGTATTGATGTGTGTTACAACTTGGATGATGTTAACATTACTCTAAGTAAAATATACCAGTCTTCAAGTCTCATTTCTTCAACCATTTCTGGCTGACTGGGATTTTCCCCAAGATGATTGCCAGTGAAGTCACTTCCTTGGTACACCCGACACTGTCAAAATGTTCAATCTGATCATGTGTAACATCTTTCCTGGTTCAGTTTTTCCCTTTCTGTTGAAATAAATGCCTCTTTAAACACTTAGTCATTATTGTTCATTGGATACTAAAGCTATGATTATTGATCATGAATCTAACATATGGAAGTAAAATATAGTACCTAGAATTAGGTGAGTGCAAGATCCAGTGGGAAGTAAAATCTAGAAGAGAGACAGGACAAAGAAAAGGTAAAAGGGGGCATTAGAAAATTAGACATCAGGTATATAAAAAAAAAAAGAATCATGTGAACTCCTAGAATCCTATCACATGATACCATTTTCTTTGAACTAGAAAATTGTCTCCATGTACCATAACATGTCATGTTCTGACAAAGAGGTGTGATCATTTGACTGAGTTGGAATGGGATAGGACAGAAGGGTTACAAGTTTCAAATATTTGTTTCTTTCAGAGTTCCCAATTTTCACTCTATGATAACTTGGCAAAGTGCCCAGTTCTGAAATTTTTTTTTTTTTAAACTCCCCTTCTCACTTGCCAATTTGCATTGCATGGTCTGATCACATAAGGAAAATTCTGATTGAGGCTAAGTTGTGCACAAAGCCATGGCTCAACTTTGAGCTTTGCCATTGACCCAGATACATACAGCCTAGAGACTTGAAAACCACATGTGGCAGTTATTTGTGGAAATGGGATGTAACTGACTTGCTCTCCCCATGTAGAAAGAGATGAAGGTGTTGGTAAAGAAGAGTATTTTTTTTAGGTTTGGGATTATTCAGACACAGCTGAAATCCTTTAATATTGTTACCACAGGGTAAAGTAATGATAACTTTTCAGTATGTCAAGTATTTCAGAGATCCCTTTTAAGTGACTTTGTGTGTCACAGACATGTTTTGACTTGTAGGAAACTGAAATCCATCGAATATTGAGGCATGTCATAAAATCACTCCATTGTTTTTCTTAGCAAATATTTAGGTTTTGTTATTTTCACTTGCTATGAACAACCCTTTATATTCAAGAATTTATTTTAAAATTACCAGGGGCCTCCCTGGTGACACAGGGGGTTAAGCACCGCTCTATGAAGCAATCCGCAGTTTCTGTAGCACAAGTTTGATCTCTGGCCAGCCAGGGAGCATCCCACATGGTGTAGCAGACCTCTCCTGTCTTGCCCACTGCTCCTCTCAGCAGTACATTTCAGTCAATCTGCCTGTTCTGTTCCCCACTCTGTCTCTGGTGAATCCTCTCACCCCCCACATCTCTGACCTGTACCCCAGCTGTTGTATGCATAAATAATAAATCTTTAAAAAAATAAAAAATAAAAAATAAATAAAATTACCAGGTTGCATATGTGTTATTCTAACTCATTTCATTTGATATAGGGGTAGCTAAATCATTATTCTGCATGTAAAAGGTGTCATATATGTTATCCTGTGTCATATCGTTCGATGATAAAGAATTAAAAACAAACCATGGAGATATTATTTTATTCTAACTCCGTCTGCTGAACACTGTTCTCACAGAAAAAAAAAGCACAGGTAGCAAAACTTTTCTCCCCCAAATGCACTTCAATACGTTTTAAGTGTAAAAACCTAATTTAAAATAATGTCAGCATCTTTGGGCTGTAGAATATGAGGCTCAGCATCTTTAAATTATTTAAGAGGTCCACAGAGAACCAGTTATGCTTATAACGTCAGATTTACTCAAAGAGAGGGGAGAGCAAAGCAAAGTGTTGAATAAGGGTTTCCTCTGCAGTTTCATTGAGCTATTTCTGCATTCTGTAATTGCAACAATAGTCCTAAACTTTAAAACAAAGCAAGATATGCACATAGATAACGTTATGAGATCTACTTAGTGTGTTTATTTTGTGATTTTAGAACAAATATGTATAGTCTAGCATTGCTACTTTTTGGCTTTTATTTACTAACAATAGGATCTATCCATAAAACGTACTAGAAAAGATAATGCCTCTATCACCTTTAAAACTTGTCACTATTTTATTTAGTATGAGACAGGAAATTTCTAAATATGTATTACATATGACTTCTGTGGCTTCTAATGGTCTGGGAGGGAAAATAAGAACCTTCTTTTTAAGACAAAGTATAATTTAAAAATAATTTTAGTAGTGTATTTGTTTATAGTTTCATTTATCATACAAAAAAAATCCTTACGTTTGGAATATAATGCTTAGAGGACTCTGGTGGTCTGGACTGATAAAAAAGAACACTGAGAAGTTTTGAAACAAGAAGCTCTGTGAAAAAATGAGCATGGTAATATGGTGAGAGTTTATTGCTAATATATTATTGCTAATATATAGTTTTCCCTAAAACTTTAGTACTTCAGAGTTCATTATAAGGTGTTTAGTGGGTGTAAACACTGCATCATTGGAGATGGTCAGAGGAATCTGCCAAACTCAGATTGCTTTTAGATCAATCTGAAAGAAACTGTCGTATCAATACCTTTTGCAGTATGTTTGATATAAAATTTATAGTTATTCCAGGATTTAAAAAAGAACAAAAAGACCTCTGATTATTTGAAAACATTTTCTTCTTTTCCGTACACTTTTGAGTTCCTAGGTGGACTTTCATAATGATATTTTATACTAGAGTGATGGCTTGGTATATTTCAACTAAGAAGTAGTAAGCATATGAGTAGTCTGCATTTTAAGGCATAGTCAATTATGGGTTGTCTTTGACTAGTCTCCTTTTATTTTGGGTAGATTCTCTTATCCTCAGGAAGCACTGCCAGGAGTGTGATGAGCTTCAGAGGACAACCACACAGTTTTTGCTAAAATCATTTTTCTCTTTGGGAGAATTTCATATGGAGTTGCCTAGGTTGCTGTTTCAATAGTTGCCCTAAAACTACCACTTACTATACCTTTTGCTCATCTTCTCTACTATTCCTCATAGCTCTGCATTGATAAAAAAGTCTAGCCCTCATCCCTGCTTCATTCCTTAAGTGGCCTCTAATCCAAATTCTTTCTTTCTTTTTTTTTTTTTTTTTTGGCCTTCACTCACTTGACTGAGCATTTTCTGGGCCTCAATCTTTCCTAATTTTTATTTATAATTTATTTTATCCACTCTAAAATTCTCTTAAAAATGGTTATAGTCTAGTTTGTTGAATAAAAATTAAATGATTTAAAATTATATAAAATCTTTAAGGGCAAACATTCAGAGAAAGAGGTAAAGAAATTATAAGAGATTTCCATAATTAAGCCTGCATTTTAACCTGTCTCTTGGAAGTCAAAGTGAAAAGGGAAAGATTGCAGATTATGTTGCTACTGGTGTCTTCAGTAGAGATAAACTTTTTTGGCACTAAGTCTTAGGGGAATATCTATCATATCTTGTTCTTTCATGTTAAAGGGCATTGAATTCAGTCATGGACAGTAATTTTAGCAGTTTTATAGTAGATACACAAATATCTCTATATGGCTCTTTATTAGGATAAACATATAAAATGAAATTGTAGTTGTAAAGATACTTCTATAGGGACTGAGATAATACAATGCAAATGCTTCTTTCTGGTGACCTAACTTGATACAATAAACTGCAGATAACAGAGAGGTTATTCAAAATCTGCATGGAGGGTGAGATGAGACATATTTTGGTATTATCTTGTAATCATTTTCAAACTATACACAACTGTCCTGTCTCCTTTCTCTAGTGAGTTTCTGATAAGAGCGTTCCCACAGAGAAATTCCATATATTTTCTGATTGATCATAAGTAGAGGGAAACACTTTTCTTCATATAAGCACATTTTACATAGGAACCCAAACATGTACAATATTCAGAATCACAATCTTTAAAACATAACCAGAAACTGTAACAATTCTTTAGTACATACCAAAGAAATGAAAATATGAGAGTATATTTATAGCATACATTACAGTTTTCTAAAATTTTAATACTCATCACATTTTTTAATCCCCATAACAACTTTAGAAGATAGGGCAAGTATTTTGACCCATTTAAAATTTCTTTTGATTATTAAAATTATATGTTATTATGTCAGGAAAAAAATTTCCCAGTAGAATTGTGCAAGGTTATCTTCGGCAGTGAGAGGAATGTTATGAGAGCCAAATAATGACTGAGAAAATAATACTTAAATTGTGATAAAGATTTATTTCAAAGAGACAAAATTTCTAATTAGCAGTGACTAAAATATTAAGAATAACAGTTAGTTTTTCTGTTAATACTAATAATGAGGGTTCACAAAAGAATTAATTTAATGTATATAAAGTTTGGGTCATAAATATTATATGTATGCATACATGTGGGTACCTATATACTTATATATATATATAAAATGATAACATTAATAATATTAATCTAGGTAAGAGATTATGGTGTGTCTCACTAGAAGTTTCACTTCACATCAGAAGTACGTGGATCAGGGCCTCCCCTGGTGGTGCAGCGGTTGAGCGCTGGGCTGCGAAACTGCCCGCAGCCTCTGCAGCGCCAGTTCCATCCCCGCCTGCTGGTGAGGGTCCCACATAGTGCGCAGACCCCTGCTCCCCTCAGCAGTTTATTTCATCGGTCTGCCTGTTCTGTTCCCCACTCTGGCTCTGGTGTGTTCTCTCACACTCCTGCGCTTCTGACTGTACCCAGTGCTTGTATAAATAAATAAATAAATCTTTTAAAAAAGTGTTAAATGATAATTCACTCCTTTAAAAAAAAAATAAGTACATGGATCATATACTTTAATTTTTGCCATATAAGGTAACATTCGCAGGTTCTGGGGATTAGAATGTGGACATATTTGAGGGTATTATTTAGGCTACAAGAATTTTGTAGTTCATTTATTTTGTAAAATGACCTCAATTTGGGTTTGTCTGATATTTTTCATTACATCTTATCAGGTTGTGCATGATTCTGATCTGTCTTAGTGATCTGTTAAATTTGTTCTCTAGTTTAAAGTGATGTCCACCAGACTTCTCCCTAGTATAGTTATGATTTTTTCTCTTCATAATTAGTAAGTAATTTGTGACAAGACAATTTGAAAAATTATGTAAATATCATTATCACTCAATCTTTTCAGCATGGGTTCAGGGATTTTTGCTTTATAAAATGAGTTTTATAATCTGTTATTATTTATTTCCTTCTTAAGTTGTCCTTAAATTCTGGAAGCTGCTTCACGTTGACTTTTACCATTATTTATTAGGTTGATGAGTCTTTTAATATTTGAGTACTTCCTTATGGAGGCAATGCATCAAACTGCCTCTCCCACGTGGTCACTCTCTTTACCCAGATCCAATTTCAACATCTTTCACAGTATATGTGCAGACTACTCTCTTGTTTGAACCCATGTAATGCCTTTTGGACTAAATCATTTTAGAAGGGAAGGGACGAAGAGGAAAGGCAAGGCAAGAGGAAGCGCTCCCCCTTTTCCTTAAAAGTGTGGTGTAAGAAAAAAATTACTAGGCTAGGCTTTTTAATATAAAAATTATTTTTCTTTTAATAAAGTGACTGTCAAAATTAATATTCAATTTTTATTGTGCAAAATGAATATAACATGAAATTTTCCATTTGAACATTAATAAGTGTACAGTTCAGTGGCATTCATTATATTCACATAGTTGTGCAACCCTCACCCTGTCCATCTCTAGAACTTTTCCATTATGTTGAACAGAAACAGTGGGAGATATAGCCAAGAGTGAAATGTAGAACCAGGTGAACAGGGCCCTCAATGAGAAGGACAAAGCTCAGAAAGCCACAACTCACACCACCTATTTCCTCTGGGAGTGGGCAGATATGGGAATGGAGCTGGTACAGTGAAGCTGTGTTGGAATATGCCAGGACTGCATTAAAAGCCCATTCCACTCACTCCAGAGGTAAGGGTCTGAAACTCAGAGAGGAGGGCTAGCAGCAGTAACACAGGCACTAGCCACACCCATGCTAACCACTTCCACCAGTGATGAACGAACACCCATCCATAGATGACCCAGGTACAGATTCATTCTCCAGGATACATAGCTCCACCTACTGGGAAAGTGGAAACATTGCATCCTTAGTATTCAGAAAGCAAATAATGGGGAGATGAAAAGCAAGACAAATGGTAACCTGATTTCACAAGGTAATAGTACACCACAGTGAAAGAAAAAATCTCCAGAACCCAATGTAAAGACATGGAAGAGTCAAACTAACAAGTTTCTGAGGAGCTGAAAAAAACCATTACTAAAATCAAAAAACACCCTTCTGAATGGGGGATAATATTTGTATAACATTCATCAGACAAGAGACTGATATCCCAAATTTATAAAGAATTCATATAACACAAAAAAAAGAGAGCAAATAATGGGCAGGAGAACTAATTAGGCACTTCTCTAAAGAAGAGTTACAGATGGTCCACAGGTACACTTATGGTCAGATAAATGCAAGTCAGGATTACAATGAGATAGCATCTCACACCTCTGAGAATGACCCATATCAAAAAGATCAGAAACAGCTATTGTTGGAGAGGCTGTGAAGAAAAAGGAATAGTCTTATACTTTTGGTGGGAAAGTAGAGTTGGCTAGTGCTTATGGAAAACAGTATGGCATTTTCTCAAAATATTAAATATTTTGGGTCTACCATATGACCCAATAGTTCCACTCCTAGGTAGATACCTGAAGAATACAAAAACATCAATTTGAAGGAAAATACACACTCTTATTGTTCACTGGAATACAGTTTACAACAACCAAGGTATGGAAATAACTTATGTGCCCCAAAACAAATAAGTGGAAGTACACACTCTTATTGTTCAGTTGAATTCTGTTTACAACAACCAAGTTATGGAAATAACTTATGTGCCCCCAAAACAAATAAGTGGAATATATATGATATACATACACAAGGGAATACAAATCAGCTATTAAAAAGATAAATTGTTGCCATTTACAACAATGCGAATACAGCTGGAAGGGATTATACTAAGCAAAATAAGTTAGAAGGAGAAGGAAAAATATCAGATGGTGTCAATTATATATGGAATATAGAGAAACAAAACAAAGGACCACATAAAGCCAAATGAATAACAAACCCTAGAAACCTGAGTGTATAACTGAGGCTACCAGGGCAGGAATTGGAGGTAGAGAAGGAATAATAAAGAGGGGAGAAAATGGAGTATGGTATTGAACTGTATGTATTAAGTTTGGGTGAGATGATGTAACAGTATCTGAAGTATCTAAAACATAAACATCATATTTAACCAATGTTACTTCAAAGAAAAAAAATTAAACCCATTGGAAAAACCAAGCTTTGGGTACCTTTGGGGAAGGTACCTTTTATTCACTTAATGAGCATATATTTATCAACTTCTATATGTCATTATTCTAGACTCTGGAAAGAGCATTTTATCATATACCAGGAATCTCAAGTGAAAACAGTTTCAGCTATGTAGGTAGAGGGGGACAAATACATTTTTATAATTTTGTGTTTTTCTTCATTCAATTGAATAATTTTTTTAAAGATTTATTTATTTATTTATACAAGCACTCGGTACAGTCAGAAGCGCGGGAGGGTGAGAGAATTCACCAGAGCCAGAGTGGGGAACAGAACAGACAGACTGATGAAATACACTGCTGAGGGGAGCAGTGGGCGCTGCAGGAAAGGTCTGTGCACCATGTGGGACCCTGGCCAGTGGCTGGGGATAGAAACGGCACTGCAGAGGCTGCGGGCAGCTTCGCAGCCCAGCGCTCAACCGCTGCACCACGGGGGAGGCCCCCCAATTGAATAATTTGAACTATAAATAATATACCCAAGGTAGTTTTCTCAATCAAAATGTCAATGAGTATTTATTACCATATTTTAAAGTTTGTGTGTAAATTGATACTTGGGTTAGGAGAAATAAAATATATATCGGTGCTAAAATTTGAAATATGGCATTTTTCTACTTCTGCAGAAAAATTTTAAATATTTTTCATGACAACTGACTTTTGAGTTTTCCAAATACTTATGTATTGGAACATTCAGAATAAATGAAGATATGTTTTTGAAAGAATTAATTCCTTTATCTCTAATGTTTATGATACTCTCAGCATATCAGAAAAGAAATGAGAGGCATATAGCAACACAGAAAAAAAAAAGAACTGAAAAAGTAATATATGACAGTTATTTTCATGCATTTATTTGTTTTCAGTCAATATTTGCATCATGTTTTCTTCCTTATTAGTGTTTTGTCCTTTGTAAGGTTATAGACTAGCGCAAAATTAGAGACTTTGTTAGCGAGAGCATTTTTTTGTTTGAAAGGTATACACAAAAAAGATACTTAAAAAGTCTTTGTGACTGCATTCTGGGCATCTCATGGTGCAATCAGTGTGGAGAAACAAAAAGTCACAGTATGGCAAAATAAAAAAAAAATGTCCACTTTGCCTGATTTTCTTCATGCAATGAAGAATGGATTCCATTCTTTTTTGGATGAGTTACTAAGTACATAAAATATGAAGATCTAGAGATTACATATGCATTAGTACAGGAGACAATCACACCTTATTGAACACCTGAGATAAATACCCTTCTTCCTTTCTGTATATGATTTGGAGATATAGGTTCACATCTTTTCAGATTGATGATTGAAAAGCAAATAAATAACAACCCCTAGGATTCTGACTGTATAATTGAGGTTATGAGGGCAGGAGCTTTTAAGTTCATTTTTAGTTTGCTTTAAGAAGACAAAACCTGAATTCATTCCTAGTTTCTAAACTTTGAGTTCATTCCTGCATTCTACATCGTCTTTACAAGAAGTTACTTCTTTTCAACTATTTCCTTATTTTGACACATTTGTCATTTAATTGTGGGGCTCATAGTAAAAACCAGAAGGATTGTTGCTGTGTTTCATCAAGTGCTTAATATATTGATGGACTTTCACATTTAATGAGGGTACAGATTAATCATATTGGGTTATGATGTTAAATAGCTGTTCATATTCATTCTGTAGACAATCCAACACCAAAGTGGTATATTATTCAGTCAGAATGTAATTAAGAAAAAATTTTAAAAAAACCTTATTGATTAAGAAAATGACCACACTGAAAAAAACAAAAAACCCTTCTTGAGTAAGAAAATGATCACACCTCTACAGCTGTTGTTAAGAATTCAGCTGGTACCAAGCAACGTGCTTTGCAGGACATTACTACCTCCAGTTCTCTTAAAAGACCTGCTAAGATTTGTTTTCTCTCTCCCAAGAATTTTCTCCTTATAAGACTTGCTCCAGAAAAAGGGTTAGATGGTGGCTGTGTTGAAATAAAGGCTGAATTTGAAAAGCAGTAAACCTAAGTTTTAGACTGTGACTGGTCACACTTTGTCAGTGCTTTTAAAGTTAGCAAACATTTGGTTTCAATGAATTTAAGGGGACTTTCTTCCCCTCATAAGACTCTCTCTTCAACAAGAGCAGACTGCTTCTCGGAACATGTAATGCAAGAGCTTCAGGAAAACTTTTAATTTGATCTGATTACAGTTGTTTTGTAATTCCTGAAACCTCATAAAGTATCCTTTTTTCTTTTACCGTGTATCTGAAAAGTAGTCAGTAGACTTGGAAAGAGGATCATGGCTTAAAATGACTAGAAGTTCTGTATGTACAACAGATTCAAATCTATGGCAAATTTAATGTTCTAAACTTGTCGGCATACTTTTAGTTTAGGGAAAATACAAATAGCACAACTAATGCAGAATACTGATATCGTACTTTCCTTTCTTTTTAACTTTTTTCCTAGCTTCTCTTATATTTGACACCTTTTAACTAATTTATTGGCATATTCAATTGTTCCTTGTTCCTTCAAAAATATTCAATATTTACTGTGTGCAGGCACTACCCTAGAAGTGAATCAAGAGAGATATAGTACCTGACTTCATGGAACTTAAATTTATGATACTCTAAAGATAACATAAATAGTTTCTCAATGCTCTCCTAAGAGCTCGAAGTCTTCCACAGATTATTATACCACTTTTACCCAATTAATCCAAGTTAATGACTTCACCAGACAATAATGACTCTGATTTAGAAGGAGATGGTCCCTGGACACAATGTTTTAATTATCAAGCTACAACTGTGCAGAAAATATTTTTTAAAATGAAGACAAATCGATTTCAATTGTAATACAGACTGCTTTATTAGTAATTTAGAAGGGATATTAATTAGGATATATAGTTTATGCTATAACTCTGGTATTTTTTTCTTTAAATACATTCTTGCTTCCAAGTATCACATGAAAACATGAAGAATTTTTTTTTTAAATTTCCAGTTGAAGAAACTAATATTGTACTGATACTCTGATGAAAAGAAAAAAAAAAAAGAGAACATTGTCTGTTAACATTTATTTCTAAAGGAATTTTGCAACATATGCTGGGCAGAATAATGGCCCTTATGGATACCTAAGTTTAAATCCACAGACTCTGTGAATGTGTTACCTTAAATGACGAGAGGAACTTTACAAATGTGATTAAAGTTAAGGACTTTGAAATGGGAGATCATTTTGTGTTACCTGGGTGGGTTCAGTATAATTACATGAATCATTAATAGTAACACTAACCATTCCAACTGTGGTCAGAGAGAATACAAGGATGGATAGAAGGAAGGATAGAGAGGTGCCACATTACTGGCATTGATGGTGGATGAAGGGTTCATAAACTGAGGAACATAGGTAATTTTCAAATCTGGAAAAAATAGGAAATAGATTCTCTCCTAAAACCTTTAGAAGTGAATGCAGTCATCACAATGCCTTTATTTTAGCTTACAGAGAACCATGTCAGACGTTTGACCTAGAGAACTGCAAGAATTAAACTTGTATTGTGTTGTATATTATATTGTTAATTGGTACATTAGCAGTATAGAACTAATACACATAACAAGCTTTTTATTGATCCAGTTTACTTTGCATGAGATGTATGGAGCAAGAATGCTAATATCTGTTTTTATAAAGATAGCAAATATAGTTCGTGTCATTTCTGAATAGAATACACATCTCTATCTACTTAATTTTTTGTTGTAATTTTAAGGTAAGTTTAAGTATGTACCAAATATGGCAGTTTTCTTTATGTATTTCACAAAATGGTAATACAAGTGTTTGAATCTGAGCATTGGATATGTCAAGGAAGTAGTCAACAACAATTTTGGTTAAATTGTTGCTTTTCAAATGATATTTGATAAAAGTTTTCTCTGTAATATTTGGTAAGAATTATTAAGCTTATATAACAAAATGAGTTTTACAATTAATATTCTTACGTAGACAGAAAATCATGGGTTTGGAAGAAAATTCTTACTATTAAACTAGGAAAAATATTTGCAATCCAGAGACAACAGAGCCTATGGTTTGCTAACAGTGTTTGATGAATTTGAATTCTAGTTGTGTTGCCCCATAAGCTTTACAAGGTTAAAAGGTTATAGGTGGGGTGGCATGGAGAATCCAAAGTTAAAGGAACCATTTCCTCTAAGGGTCAAGGCAAGTGGATACAGATGGAACCCAATGATCTTCAATTCATAAGTCGTATCAACAGAGACCTTTTATAATTGACTGTGTAGGATTATCCATCCATTTGCCCCCTAATCTTACTACTCTGGGAAGTAGTTAACTAAACTTAAATCATCTTTATTGATTGAGACATTCCCCATATTAATTGGAGTGTTAGTGTTAGGCGCAAGTCTACCAAGGAGTATTTGGACATAAAGGATTTCCCATGCTCTGTGAGTTCTAATGGTATGATGGTTAATTTTAATGTGCAAATTTGACTGAGTTCCTAGGTACCCATATATTTGGTTAAACATTATTCTGGGAATGCTTCTGAAGGTATTTCTGAGTGAAATTAACATATGAATCAGTAGATCCAGTAAAACAGATTGGTGGGATTAGTCTAATCTATTAGAGTCCTGGGTAGAACTAAAAGGCTTATCCTCCCATGCACAAGAGGGAATTTCTCCTACCTGGCTATTTTAAGGTGGGATTTCTGTCATTTCTACCTTCAAATTAGAATTTATACATCCATTTCTTCTTGGGTCTTGCACCAACTGCTGGTTCTTCCTGTGTCTTCAGCTGGCCCACTGCAGATCTGTCACTCCATAATCACATACTCAAGCATGTGAGCCAAGTTCTCTCTCTCTCTCTCATGACTCTTTCTCTCTCATATATTATTATGTGCACACGCACACACACCCACACACACATCTCCCTTATTGATTCTGTTTCTTTGGAGAACCCTGATTTAATAAAAATGTGTGGGGAATCATGGTGCTCATTCCCCAATCTGATTTGCTGATAGTTACTTGGTCTCTCTGTCAGAAAACTCTACTCCTCACAGGCCCTGGAACTAGGGCAAGGCTTGAACCAGTGAGAATTATGACATATTTCCAGTGGATAAATGACTTTTTCAATAAAATATTAATTCACTGTCCATTTACAGTGACAATATTCAATAGATTTCCCCAATGTGGCACTTTCAGAAAGAGGAATACCTTTGGTACAGTTGGGGTTAGAAAAATTTTGACTATGACACTTATATGTTTCCTATTTCCATGTCATGTCCAAAAGAACTTAAAAGGAAAAAGTTTTATTAATGACAATATGTGGACCAATTTCATAAATAGCAAATAGACAATTTCAAGGCAAAGTAATTATTTTAATATACTAATATTTTGAAAGGCCAAATATGGTTTATCTAATAACCTTGCTTTCATATATCTTATATCCCTAATATTTTTACAACTCTTTGCCATAGATAAAATAGATACTATTGGCAATAATAGAAATAAGGAGAATGAGGTCAGCAAGACTACAAGATGGGTCAAGTGCTTATCACTATTACGGGGCATGGCTGAGTTTACAAACAAGAACTTTCTGATATCTATTTCAGTGTGTTTTAAAACTTTATTACTTTATAAAAATCAAAATCAACATGAACTATAAACCAGAGACACACTATGGGGGGGCGGGGAGAGGAAGGATTAGGGTCAAAATAAGGGTAGGTGCAATTGTATGGGGAATATAACCAAAATGAAAATGCATACATTGTGCAAAAATAAAAAATGATGTAAGAATTATATAAAATAAAATATTAAAAAATAACACTTTATTACTTTAATGCACTATGTGATTAAATGACAGAAATTCCAAGAGCAAGGAAAAGGTACTTGATATTCTAAGAAAGGAGAGTGGAATTCAACCAAAACCCATTTTTATAACAAATTGTCCTTTTCTATTAGTGTCTCCATTTAACATACATAAACCTACCTCACACTTGGAGCACATGAATTGGCCCCTGGGATAGTTTTCTTACATGCCTACCAAACATAAGGGCTAACTAATCCTCTGTGAATAGCAACTTCTCTTAGAAGATGAAATCTGTTGTCTTCAGACACTCGTGAAGGAAAAAAGACTTCTCTTCTTTTGCTGATATTGCAGACACAAGCAGAGTCATATATTGTATGAAGCCTGCCACCAAAGCAGCCCAACAGTGGGGTTCATGGACATTAATACTCCATTTGTTTCCAAGAAAACGAAGCAGCTGACAGTGTGATGGGATAGTGATACATATGCACACAAGCCTGAGGCAGTTGCACAGCTGGTCCAGTCTAATTTTAGAGCTCTGGAGCTTCATCCATGGTCCTCCAGAAAAATTCCCTGTATTGGGATTCAATGTAAGTATAAAAAGAAGCATGTCATGCAGTGTGTTAACCTCTGAAAAAAATGAAAATTATATTCATGAGTGTTTGAGCTCAGATAGATCCACTTTAAAATAGCATTCTGGAAAATTTAGGTTCCCCCCTCCCCACTCTCCATATTTAAAATTTCTTAGTCTCTGGAGAATAAATAATTCTGTAGTATAAGTTACACTGATCCATTTCACAATCAATGGAACTTATTTTTTTCCTTTGCTATTAAGTCATTTCACAAGGTCAAGCCAACCTACTTTAACTCCATTTCTTTAGATTTTCTGACTGGTTTCCCCTACACCTGGGATCCACATTATATACTTATGTTGTCAAATATATTTTGAAATTGCAAACAACACTGTTAATATTTCAAATAGCTAGTTTAGTAACACAGGAATTTATGCTGACATTAAAAGCCATCGTGAATTGCTGCTAGGGATATTTTAAGAATCTCTCTATTACTAATGTGACAAATGATGACTTTAATGGCATCATAAACCAGAAATATGAAAGCATTATTAAAAAACTGCTTCATAAAAGAGTTATCAAGTAACTATCAGTTAAGCTGTTTAGACGTGATGAAAGTTCAGTCTAAACACACTGGACCACTTCAGATACACTGAACTAGCAATATTATAAAATGTGGAGGTAATGAATATTATTGCTCCAAAAATTGTCTTTGCTAATCTTACTCTGAATAAATTGTGTTGGTTAGGGAAATCCTTCTACCTTATGAGACCAATTCACATTTAAAAGCCATTTTATTATTATGAAGCATTTGTTCAATCCATTGCGCAGACATATAGTTCACATGCTGAAACGACATCACTTATTTTGTCTTAGATATTGAAATAGTGCACTTATATTTGCCTGTATTTTAAATATATGGGATTCTGCACTAAAGGGTATCATTCCATTAATTATTGAAACTCTATCCAGTGGTTAAACATTTATGTTCCATATACATTTTATCTTCTGCCCTTTTTTTCTTATAATTAATGGGCCCCTAAGATACTTGGGGTGATATGAGCTCCTTTAAGTTCTAGGAGAATATATTTTAATGCAATGGTCTCGTCTTTGCAGAAGTATAGTAACAAATCTGTGCCAGTGCATAAGTGAAAGGACTTTAGAAACCCCATGCTATTTATGCATGGATTTACTTAAGGAAAGTATAGCCATTCTCTTGAAAGTTACTTGTTTGCACATACATATCAAGAAAACAGAATGAGAGATTCATGTGATCAGATATTCTAGATCTTCTGATTATTAAATTTTGTTTTTACATAAGTGAATTGGACAAATACCACTTTAAACACAGTATTCTATAACAATACTGTGTTTAACAATATCACATCTACATTTTAGGAGAGAAAAATCCCACAGGGAAATAGATTCTAAGGAATGAAATGTTTGTAACATAAAATACACATAGAAATAGTCTAAGAGACACATGTTTGCAATAATCCTGATGAGCTCTGACCTGTAGTAGGCATTGAGGTTATAATAATAACAAGTACCCTATAATAGCAGTTGTCAAACTTGTTGATATGTTAGAATCACTTGGAACACGTAGGCATACATTTCTGAGCCCACCCTCAGAGCTTCTGATTTAGTGGTTCTGGGGATAGAGCTTTATTTTGAGTTTGCATTTTCAACAAGTTCTCAGAGGATCCTAATGCTGCTAGTCTGGGGCCACACTTAAGAATCACCTCTCTATAGTTATTACCAGTTGGTATGTTCAGTTTAATTTTCTGTTATTCAGCAGACTATAGGAAAATTGATATGTAATAATCATTGAGACTCAGTGATTAAACTTAGAATTCTGAAGCCACAGGTGACCAAACATTCATAAGTGTTCTTAACTCATTCATAAAGCAGAAGTCAGTATTTCATTGTATCCATAGAAAAGTAACTCTAATACACCATATTTAAACAATGCGGATTTTTATAAAACAAAACTTGTCTTGTTATACTTTCTTTTTTTTTTTAAAGATTTATTTATTTATGCAAGAACCAGGGTACAGGCCAGATGTGCGGGAGGGTGAGAGGATTCACCAGAGACAGAGAACAGAACAGGCAGACTGTTGAAATACCCTGCTGAGGGGAGCAGCAGGCAAGAAAGGAGAGGTCTGCTGTGCCATGTGGGACCCTCACTGGCCAGCGGGGATCAAACCCGCGCTGCAGAGGCTATGGATGGCTTCACAGCTCTGTGCCACCAGGGGAGGCCCATTTATACTTTCTGATTATAAAAGTAATGCATGTTCACTGGACAAAATTTGAGCAAACAAGAATAAATACGAAAGAAAAAAATGCAGCCATATTATCTACATCCAGAGATATCCTTGATGACTTGTGATAACAAATTTAGAGTCCACTGTATATTTTACAATGAAATAGATAATTTAGTTTCATTATCACCTTGCAAATAATTTAATAAAAATTGCTTTTTGTCAATAGATATTGATCTTAACCATCATTTCCCATTTTAGTTATACCAGTGGCTGATTCTTGGATTTTAACTTCTTTGTCATACACCCTCTACACTGCCCCCATATAGTCCCCTTCAAAAAGCTTTCCACTGCCGCTCTTTATTTCCCTCTTTTTCTTTTTTTTTTCTTACAGAAAGCAATTTTCCTCTCTCCCTAGCCTTCGAGTCCTGAATTCTCATATCCATGACTCCTTACTGAAAAGAGCTTTCCTGTTACAAGGATATACTTATCTTAGAAATAGTAGGGGTTATAATAAATCCTTTTATTTCTGCTGAAAATAACATTTTTTTCTACTCATCTAATTGCATATGTAGTACAAATACAGAATTTTGACAAGTTAAGAATGTTGTATTACTTTTATATTGCTCTATAATATGTTACCACAAAATTAACAGACTAAAGGACACAAATTTATTATCTCACAATTTCTGTATGTCAGAGCTAGATATAGTATGGCTAGAGTCCGCTCTGGGTCTCCGTAGGTGTTAAGGGTGTAATTTTATCCCCTAATAGCATATGTTGGAATTCTAACAGCCCTTGCCTGTGAGTGTATTTCTTTCTCTTTTTTTTAAGACAAATTTATTAAGGAAAGGAAAAAATGAAAGATGCCTGCATAGACACAGGCAGGCAATCTGAAAATACAAGAACTGCTATAAATGTATTTCTTATTTGGGAATAGGGTCTTTGCAGATCTAATCAAGGTAATAAATTCATTAGGCTGGGCCCTAACCCAACATGACTGGTGTCCTTAGAAGAGTGAAATGACATGTGAAGACAAGAGACATACAGGGAGAATGCCATGTGTCAGCAGAAACAGTGATTGGAGTGATGATCTTGCAAGCCAAAATATACCAGGGATTGATAGCCACCGTCAGAAGCTAGGAAGAATCAATTTAGGATCCTACTAGACTTTCAAGAGGAGAAAGGCCTTGCTGACACCTTGATTTCACACTTTCAGCCTCCAGAACTATTAAAAGAATAAACTTCTTTTTAGTTATATGGTTTGTAGTACTTCCTTATAATAACCCTAGGAAGCTAAAACAACAGACTAAAATCAAGATGTTGGGGAACCTGTAGTTCATTCACATCGAAAGCTCAGAGTTCTCTTCCCAGATCTGCTTGTAAGAACTTTCAGAATTCAGTACCTGCAGGCATAAGGACTGTCTTTATTGTCTTGTTAGCTGTTAGCTGGGAACTGCTTTCAGCTCCTAGATAATAACTCTAGCAGTTCCTTGTATGGTTACTGTAATATTCTCTTCTGCTCCCAGACAGAGAAAACTCTCTGCCTCTACAGGGTCCTTGTGCTTGGCTTAGGCCCACTGGAATAGGATAATTTAAGGTCAGTTGATTTTGAACTTTAATGGTAGCTATAAAAATTCTTCAGAGAAGTAGCTAGCTTGACATTTGGATGGGCTGGAAGAAAGTGTTTACCTCTGGGACTGAGAATCTTGGGAGAAAGGCATCATAGTATTCCTACCATGGGTGCATTGTGATTTATCAGAATTTCTCATATATTCTTAAAGATCACTGGGGATTACTCAGATAGCCATATTTTCGTTCTTTTATATCTATGCCAAATTGGTTTCTAGCACAAATATATATAACCCACTAACACAAGAAAATACCCTAGCTATGTTCCAATGAGCATGAAATATGTAGCCTCTGTTTTTCTATTGGGATTTACTTTTTGATTTTTAATTTTTTTTTAAGATTTATTTATTTATTTATACAAGCACTGAGTACAGTCAGAAGCGCGGGAGGGTGAGAGAATTCACCAGAGCCAGAGCGGGGAGCAGAACAGAACAGACTAGACTGACGAAATACACTGTTGAGGGGAGCAGTGGGCACGACAGGAGAGGTCCGTCTCACCATGTGGGACCCTCGCCGGCGGGCAGCTTCACAGTCCAGCACTCAACTGCTGTGCCACCAGGGGAAGCCCCTGATCTTTAATTTGTTGTTGTTGAGGTAACATTGGTTTACAACATTGTATATATTTTAGGTGTACAGATTCACCTTTCTTCAAATGCATGTGATTTTGACTAGCAATCAAATTATAATACTGTTTATCCATGTGAATGAATTAAGGAAATATTTTTGAGTCAGGGAACAAGTTCAAATATTATTCAATTTTTCTATTATAATTGGTTTATATTAATATGTTATATGGTAGGATATGATAGTATGTATAGTTTATCTTTATAAACATGAATATAACAGTATAATATGTGCTTTCTTATAAATCTGCAAGTAACTGATCTATTCATAGATTAATGTTTTCTCATCTTTCTGTGACATATTGATTATGGTCTGTGATTCCCTGATTCTTTGCATTTTGTAGACATTTTATATTGTCTGCATATTTCTGAAGTATAATTGTATGCTTACCAAGTGTCAGTGGACTTATCTTCAAACTTTTTCTGGTAGTTTTACTTATTATTATATTAAATTAGCTATTTTATAAATGGATGGATTAAAAGTATAGAACAAAAAACAGTTGCTCCTAATAAAAATAGGCACTATTTTAGAAAGACATGAAGGTAAGCTTATCAAGTTAAATGCAGATGAAACAATTATAAAATATTCGAAGAACAAAAATCTTATAAATCTAGAGAAATAGTTTGCTCACATTGCTTTACAAAGAAAAATGATTTCAGCATACCTAACGACTAGTGGGCATGAGTACTAATCAGTTAGGATAGTTTTCTACTCATTATAAAGGCTGTTCATAGCCTGTAAATCCTCCTTCCACTTCAAGAATTTCTGATTTGGATTCTGAAAATCATGGAAGATATATTGTGGATGGACCCTTACCATAAAGGAAGAAAAAGGCCTCAATGCTACATTAAAAGTATGATAATTATATGTACATTTTAATGTTCATTTTAGTGTTTTAAAGTGAAATGTTTATGATATTTGTATATAAGTGAATTATTTTTATAAATCGTGCATTTAAAAGAATTTTCAATTAAAATACCCAGACTAGCCCGAAATTTTCTAGCCAGGAGTATATTTTTCTGTGTTCTTCTGGTTTATTTTTTACCATAAGAATGAGATATTTTATGAAGGAATCTATATTCCAGGATAAAAATGATGTAATTAAAATTGCTTAGTAATTTTTAGGCTGATTTCTCTAACAGGCTCTCAAGTTTCTTATCAAGTGATACAGATCTAAAAGGGAGCTATTGTACTTCTGTCTGACTTGAATTTAAGACTTTGTTAATTGAGCTTTGGTAATGATTGCTGAAGATTAGTGTTGATGCTGACTTCCCCCTCTGCCACATCCTCTCTCTTGCTTATTGTTGCCTAATTCATTTGAAGTTGTTTACTTCATGCACTGACAGAAGCGGGACTGATGGCAATAGTTTAAAATTCCCTGTTATCTATCTGAAATTTCTTGTTAGCATTCCTGCCTGGTTTCCATTGGTGTATGAAAACAAAAAAGAATCAGATACAAACAGAGCATTAAGCAATGCCTTCTGCCTTCCTGGTTCGCTTAATACTCTCCCATATACCCAAGTTAATAATTCACACTCTGCAGAACCCCAGCACGTCTCTATTAGACTTGATGTCCTCTATTAATGTGACAGCACACACCCAGCACAAAGTAACAGTGTCGGGGAGAATAGAAAGAACCGGCATTCTTTAGGGTCATGTGCAAAAGTGTCCCTCTAGACAAGTTTGCCCATTTAAAACCAGGTCTCAATAAAGCTAAGTTCTATCAAATAATGTTTGTTTTATGTGGGCCTGCCTATAGAAGTCCAGCAAAACTGGAGATGGCAGAGCCCACCATTTTTTCCCTTGCATAAACAATTCTCCTTTTCTGGAGGTGAATGGAAGGAATCTTTCCTTTTTCTAGTTTTATCACTCCCTTTCAGTTGACCATTAATAAAGGAGCTGACACTACACTTTGTAAAAGGATTAGTATACAAATGGGATTGATCAGCTTGGGCACTACAGGTCATGTAAGAAACAATTTAATATTTTATTTAAATATGTTTATAGAAGATGCTTAAGAACCACCACCATGAGAGTATAATGCATTGCAGAGTTTGAATTGGTAAAGTCAGGAGAAAGAAGGCCACATCCAAGTGAATGTCCAGGGCATTTTAATCTGTCATTTTACATTTTGAATTTTTTCAATAAATATGTTGAATTATGTTTCTAGATGTAAAAACTTCCATGCACCAACCAAAGTTTCATGTGTGTGTACCGAGTTGGGTTATTAGGGTTGTTTACATGGAACCCCACAAAGAGAAAAATCATAGAATTTGTGATGACGATTGTCAGATTTATCTTTGAGGGCCTTTGAGTGAATTATCAGCCCTCAAGGTATTGCCCATTCTGCTAAATATAGACAAAATTTGCTCAAAAAATTTTTGTGCATAATAATCCTAAGAATTGTGGATATGCATTATAATGACTATTATTCAGAGCCTGGATTCACAAGAAAATATGAAATCTTATTAAGAAGGTAAAGGAAATGGAAAACAAAATTCTATTCCAAAGCTGTATTCCAGATGAATCAACATGTAGAGATCAAATCAAATTGGGTAAAATATATGTGTTACCTGGGAAATAAGGAAATTCATTATAGGACTAAGGGATAGGGTTTATTAAAGGTCTATAAAATCATACATTTTTAAGCTCAAGTTTACCAGGAACTGATTACAGACAATGATAGAAATAAGAGAATTTAGAAAAGACCATTTTTATTAACAATGACTATCAACCTAATGATTCTGACAAGAGATTAAATATGGTGGGACATCACTAACTTATTTTTCTGCATTAAAACATATTCTTCCTTCTTCCAAAATTGTTTGTGTGTGTGGTCTTTAGATTTCAGTCATTGGTAGTGTGACACAACCCAGGATTGAAAAGAAAATGCCAATTCTGTCATATCTCCCATGAGGGAAAGATAGGTGGTTAAGATAATATGTGATCAGCATAAAATTAAACTTGATAACTTTCTCAGAAAAAACAGTAAAATGAGAATAAGTTAGATTTTGGTGTTATATGTCTGTGGAAAAAAAATATTTGTGGTGATTATTATTATTTTTATTATTTTAATAATCTATTGTTCAGCAAAATAATTAGCAGTTGCCCCCACCATTAATGCAAATTATGTTTTAATCAACTACCGGCATTTTATGTTTATCAGTCTACTTAACAATGGAGTAATAATGTTTATTTGGAAACTTACTATTTGCCAAGCTTCTTCTATGTGTGTTTTATGTATCAACTCATTTAACTCATAAAAACCATCTCCATCTTACAGATGAAGAAAATGAAGCCTTTAAAATAAAGTAAATTTTCTATGTAGTTAAGGATGAAAATAAGAGCTAAACCCAGGCCTTACCACTGTAGAGCACAGTCATCTAACCATTATTTTATTTTGAATTTTGAAATATATGTTAGTTGAAGTTACTGTCATAAATTTGTGACATTTTGGAATTACCAGAAATAAATGGAAACGTCACAATTTAAATGATGTTTTCCTTAACTCTTGCATTCATTTGTTTAATCACTCATTTATTCATTCAAAAATTTTATTTTGCATCTTATACCCAGTACTGGGTATATAAAGATGAATAAGGCATAGTCATAAACAAAATGATTACTTGGCACACACATATTTTAGTGTGATAGTAGATTTATTCACAGAATACTTGAAAACAAAACTTTTGGGCACCTTTTCCATTATGCAGAGGAAAAGGTATCTGAAAAAAAGTGTCTTTTTCCCTGGATAGATGATATGGTAGCTGCATTTTAATGGATTCACTGTGAAGTGATGGAATGGTGGGAGTGGTGTTATTGATTTGGTTTAGATGTCTTTTTTTAGTTACTGGAAGATGATGGTGTTGGCTATCTTAGGGGAGTATAAAATTACTGAAAAGAATAAAATGTAAACTTGTATAAGACTGTGCAAAAGGAGCCTACACTATTTAGTGGAAATCAGCTGAATTAAAAACATTGCTGTTTGCCTTTAATAATGATTGCCGAGTGATGAAAAAATTATACAATAGGTCAACTGAACATTTTTGATATTTTGAATTCCAGGGTAAAATCATACATTAATCTTACTGGAAAAAATGTAGAGTTTATGTTTCAAATCATAACTCTGTAACTTATTAGCTAGTGAATTTAGACAATTCATTTCATCTCCTAAACATCAGTATATTCTTCTCTAATATGGAAAAATGATGACTTGCTTTCTATATAATAGAAAGTTTTTGAGAAAATGTGTTGGCTCATAATATATACTCAGAAACTAATAATTACTAATATTAATATCTTGAACATTTATTATCTACTGTACAAGTCTCTGTGTCTGGTGTGTGTCTTTGAAATACAAACAACAGCTTAATGGAGCTGTTTCATTCAGGCTGTCAAGTCTAACTTAAAATCTCAGGAGTGGCTTATTAAGTACAACCATTTTCAGAATCAGCCACGAGGGGAGTATTTATGTCACAGAAATTGCACAGGCGACCAATCATTGCTTCTTTACCCAGAGAGTCAGTTGACAATGACTGAGCTAAGTTTTAAAAGGTGATGTGTGGAGGTTAGTATTGAAGGAGTGGTAATGTTGATCATGCATATATGACATTCAGTTGGACAGAGAAACAACGGTTTATAAACATACTTAAAACATATCCTATGCTGTCTTGTATATTGATGATATTTCTATTCCTTGTTGTGTTAATTTCTGTCTATTCTTCTCTGCTCAAAACAAGCTATTCTGTGTATCCCTCCTTCATCCAGCATTTTCAATGGCCTACCAGTTTCTCAAAAGCATTCTCTCATACTCTCTGGGAACACATCTCCTACTTTTTACTTCTTTTTTTAAAAGATTTATTTATGCATACAAGAACTAGGGTACAGGCCAGAGGTGTGGGGGTGAGAGGAATCACCAGAGACAGAGTGAACAGAACAGGTAGATTGACTGAAATACACTGCTGAGGGGAGCAGCGGGCAAGTCAGGAGAGGTCTGCTGCGCCATGTGGGTTGCTCCCTGGCTGGGGATCTAACTCATGCTGCAGTGCTGCAGTGGCTGCAGATAGCTTCGAGGGCTGCATCTTCACCCCTTGTGCCACCAGGGAGACCCTACTTTTTACTTCTTATGCCACTCAGTCATATATATTGGGTGCTCCCATCCAGGTCTTTGCTTATTTCTCTACTGGACAACCCTTTGTCCAGGCATGTGGATAGCTTCCTTACTCATTTCTTTAGGTCTTTACTCAAATGTGACTTGTTAATCATGCCCTATCCTTACCTCTTTGTTTCAAAATTATTACCCTCTTCTCCCAAAACTTGCAATCCCTTTTCTACTGCTCTATTTTTTCATAACACTTATTTTCTAGCATATTATTGATTTATTATTTTATCTGTAGTATTTGTTTTCTTCGATTAGAGTACCATGAGCAGGGGTTTTTGTATGTTTTATCACAGTCACCTAGAAAAATGGTAGAGCATGGTAAGTATCCAGTGGATATTTTTCAATTTCTGAATGTTGGTTTGAAGTGAAGGGCATGAAGTTTGATGGTTTATGATTAGTTTTAACTAAAGGATTCAGAATTGCCAATTCAGTCCTATAAATCACCTCCCATCAAGGTAGCCACACACACAAATGAGAATGAAAGAATACATAGTATTTTTGATACTGATTGAAAAAAATGTATCTAACCTCAGGCCTCACCCTTCTTCATGGAAATCCATATCTATGTACTGATATTTTATTGCTTATGATTGAACTCTATGATATAAGAACTTGAAGCAATAACAAATTCGTACAAGAGTGAGAAAGCGAAGAAGAGAGAGAAAGACACAGATACAGTGGTAGTCTATGTCTTAGAGATAGTCCCTGTTGATCCTTGCCTCCTAGACTTCATAACTTTACTTAGCTTCGTCAGCTTCTTCCTCATTGCACCTAATTTGGCTTGTGTAACTAAAAGATACAGCAGATGTCATAGTAAAGATCTTTCAAGATTTAATTATAAGTGACACTTGGTCATACCTTTTATCTTGGATCACTCACTTTGGATAAGCCAGCTATTTCATTGAGGAAGCCTGTGGAGAGAGTTGTATGATAAGGAACTGAGATCTCAATTAGTTACCATGAAGGAATTTGAAAGTTCCCCAACCAAATCAATTCTTCAGACAACTGAAACTCTGACTTAAATGTTGACTGCAACCTTTTGAGTGACAGAACATAAACATTCACCAAAGCTGATCCCAAACTTCTGGCTCTCAGAAACTTTATGAGATAAAATGGCTGGAAATTGAGACAACATATTCCTGAATGAATGGATACTGGAGATCTCAGTGGAAGAATGAAAAAGTTCTACAGAGAAAACAAAGTAGAGAGAATTAGGAAATTGGACTGGGAGAGGCAGTAAACTTGTTGATATTGCTATGTCTCCTACTAACCTCAGGAATTTATTGATAATCTACAGTTGATCCTAATCCCAATAAATTTGACAGCATCCATTTAAACATGCAGATATTTGCTTCAACTTTATTCCTCATCTGGGATTTAACTGTAAAGAAAGAATAAAAAAAAATGTACAAGGATGACAGAAATATAGGTTAAATGGAAAACAGCCATAGAGTATCTGACAGAATCCATCTCATTATTTCAGTAGATGTTTTGTTAATGGAGATTTCCCTTGACTTTATTATTAAACTTTCTCAGAATTAAAATATTTTTCCTATATCTGTCAGTTTAAATTGTACATCAATATGGAATATGAATTATTACAACACGAAGACAGAAGAAGACAGAAGAGTTAAAACTCCAAACCATACTCCCCCCTCAGATAAGCCATTCCAAGGACTGATATCCCTGTCTCTGACAGTTGATATTTTGGAGGCAATAACATCTCCTGTCTCAGAGCAACAATTCTCATAAAGTGGTGTAAATGATCCTACTATGGCAGAGTCTTCCAAGTGACCATCACTCCCTGTGGCAGCCTGCTCTATTTGACAGCAGTATTTCCACTTTTTTTTTTTTTTTTGAGATAGCAATTGTAACCATGACAGAAATTTACTATCAGTTTATTGTATGTTATCCTAATCTGGGCATTTCTCCTCTGCATCCCTGGACATTATAATATGGGAAAATTAAATATAGTGCTTACTATTTTCACTTGAAATTCTGACACCACACATGTACAGACCATTATGAAGCAGATCAGATGGGTAGCCCAGTTTTGTCTGTCTTTACCAGATAATCTTGCTCCAAGGTTCAGTAGTGCCTAGACATTATAGAGTTACTGTAACTTTAATTGTAAGTTATCAGAAAAGAATTATACCACTCCCCAAATCAATCTAACATGAGTCATTTTATTACACTTTCTCAAAGGGTAGCACACTTTCTTGATTTATCCAAGTTCATGTTCAGTTTTACTTTTAGGATTATCAGTGGAAGTAGACATGGTAGGAGGATCCCTGTTGTTCTGATATGTAGTCAGGAACATGGTGAAAATATAATAATATAAACAATAAATATAGTATGTTGTTAACGTGGGAAAGCCAAGCAAATAGAAGACAGTATTAAAGAAGGTATGTGTCATTCACATTCGTGTAAAAATAGTTTTGTATTTTCTTGTGCATATATAAAGATATATCTGAAAGTAACGTATAATTTTTTTTTTTGAGATTGTTTTCACAGGATCAGTGAAAGGAAGTTCAATTTCTTTTTTTTTATAAATATTTATTTTATACAAGAACCGGGGTACAGTCCAAATGCGTGGGAGGGCGAGAGGATTCACCAGAGACAGAGTGGGGAACAGAACAGGCAGAGTGACGAAATACACTGCCGAGGGGAGCAGCGGGCGTGACAGGAGAGGTCTGTTGGGCCATAACATGTAATTCAGGTGAATAATGACATACATGTCATGGTCAGTGTCAATTTTCACAAAAATGGCTTATTTTTTTCTTGTTCACTAAATACTTTTTTATTCATTGGTTGAATGATTGAACATTTTTTGCTTAGCTGAGTCAAAGGAAAGCATAGCACATTGATTGATTTTATAAGATGAAAGACAGATACGGCTCATGATGACATCTGAAAGATTTGTACTTCATTCACTTCATGTATACAATGGCATGGTAAGGGTTTATCAGTGTGCCTCTAAGAATAATATGAATCTGTGAGTAATAGTGAGGGAAGAGATGAGACCCACTAGAAAGCACTAAGGAGATACACCTCCATGTCATGTAATTTGGTTTATTTTCTTGTTTCAGAAGTGTGTCTATACTTATGGTTCTTAAATTGTGGCTTGTGAGTTTTACAATTGTTGCTAAAAAATCCCACTGTTACTGCCATAGGGGAGAGGAGTGTCATGAGTTCAGTTTGGTTACTTCATTTATGCATGTGCATCCTGACTTCACACTTCTTTCTTAGATCAGAACACCTACTTTTATATAAGTCTTTTGTACAAGCTCTTCTTAAATAATAGGTCCTTGGAATTTAATAACACATTCACATCTTAGTCCTGCAGGGCTTAGAGGGTTATTGAATCATATGCAAATACTGTGTTTTTGTTGCCGTTAACTAACTAAACTCTTCCTTTGAGCGGAAAGAAATGTATTACATATAGAAACACACATGTATACAATACAACACATATTTATGTCACTCCTCACTTATAAAGTGCAGATCAGTGCCTGCAAATAAGAAATCTAAGAATTATAAAGGTTTCTGTATTTTTTAATACTATTCTGTGATTAAGGAAACCTTACATTTTTTGGTAATTGCAGTTTTAAAACTATTTTACTAATCTTTGCCATAGTATTTTTTTTTCCTTTTGCCATTTTATTTTGAAATATGCTGTTTCTTTCCTTCCTTTCTTTTCAAAAAATTTCCCCTTTTGGCAACTGAATCATATCTTAAAATAAAAATGATGGGAATTTATAATAAAATTACTATTCCTTTTTCCCATTTCCACTTCTTCAATAAAATTAGAGGAATGCTGGTGATTGCAGTAATCTGATTGGGAATTGAAATGCAAAGAAAATCAGAAAATTCTAAACTGTGGTTCCCACAGCAACTATAAAAAGACACTCAACATGACTGCATATTTATATTAAGATATAAAACTTAACAACTTCCCCAGTTATACAAATGCTATATAAAAACAAAGGGGTGGAATTGTGGTTGCTATGGGAATCACAACTCTGAACCTACTGACTTTTGGAAATTTAAATATACTGACATAGAATTTCACACTGAATATTACATAGGTACAGGAACATGCACGGGATTAGAGACAAACATGTGGCAAATGACATGAAATGAAATAATGAAAGAAAATGTCACTCTAGTGCCTAAATGTCTCCTATTTATGGATCAGTCCCTCTCTGTGTGATAATGTATCACCTCTGAAAACAGAGCAAAATATCCCTAGGTTACACTTTGTGAAGAGATGGTTTATAATGCTTATCTTTCCCCTTTAGTTGATGGTTTAACTGCTCTTAAATGTAATAGGAGTATGGGCATTGGAAACATACATCAGTGTGAATCTTAACATAGCAATTTACAAGCCAAAAAACTTGTCATTCCTTCTTTCTAACATCAGGATAATAATTATTGTTGTATAGGCTTTTTAATGAGACTAAAATGAGATATGAGATATAAAAAAATTCTAGCCAAGATAGGCAACTAGCTAATAAGTGGATTCCCATTTTTTGTAACAGTCAGTGTTTTCCATTAGAAGGCATTTATTTCAGGAATCAAAAAAGTTTTTTTGATTGCTAACACTGCAAGAAATTACAAAAAGTTAATATTCATTTTGACTTTGTGTGAATAGTATTTTAGATATGTGACAAAGTAAATAATATTTGCATTAAGTTTATAATTTACAGATTAGTTGTATGTCATTGTTTGGAAATATGCAAAAAAGCATTGTTTTCTCCTTTGAGCTATACCTAAATTCTTTTATTATAAGTGATGGGTAAAAAATTCAGAAAAACAGATAACAGCAGTCTCATAATTCATACATATTTTTCTTCAAAACAATACCAAATAACAGTCATATACTACTTGCTCTGGTTTCAGCCTTCTGCTTGGGTGATTTCTATTTGTACCTTAAACATTTTAGCAGTCCTGAATTTACTGTTTTCTTGAGTGGAAGAAGATGGAGATAAGAGCCTTTTCCCCATAACTGGAAAACTGCTTAAGAGAAGAGAGCTAATTTAATCACTTATCATTATTGATTTTATTATTATCTTATCCTGATTATGAAAATACAGGCAGTATTGTGATACAATCATAACTTAAAATAATGCATCTGAAGTGATTTCTGTGGGTAGTTTCTTCTCTTCAGTAATTATCAGGGTCACAGTGTTTTGGACACAACTTTCCTGCAGTCATAAAAAAAGCATTACATGTTCCATTTGTCATCATGTCTAGCTTTTCTGAAAAGACAAAATCAAGGAGTTACAGAGTTACATAATATAGTGATTATTAATTCAAATTGTTTTCTAGTGTTTAAGTTTATCAGGAAAGCTTCCATTGGGTTTAAGTTTTTTTTTTTTTAATACCTACTTTACTGAAAATTATATACCCAAGTAAGAGTCGGTGACTATTAAGATAATATGTCCTAGATAATAATTTATTTGGACAGCAAACCACAGTAGGGAATACATTTTACATTATAGTCCAGTATACACAAACATACCTTATACACAACTGAAACAGATTTCACAAAGCAATTCACATTAGTTGTACATAACATATTTTGATATTCTGTTCTGTTCTATTCTAGTCTAGTCTAGTCTAATCTGTCCTAGTCTATTCTACTTTCAAAAAGAATATGAATTGTCCCAATTCATTTAATTGATTTCAAAGCCCATTAAAGAATTTCTATTACAGTTTGGTAAAAAGCTAGAGCACAAAAAGTAGTGAAGCCTGAAAAGGAAACCAAGTTCTCTGAATGAATAACTATCTTCATCCATCTATTCATCCATCTATCTATTATTATTTGTCTATCATATATCTATGTAACTTTCTGGAAGATAGCTAACCTTGAACAAGTACTTGCTTTTTCCTGTTTATTTATTTGCTTCATTTTTATTGTGATAACGTTGGCTTAAAACACTGTATATGATTAGTGGTACAGGTTAACATCATCTCAGATGAATGTTAACTACATAACACCCATCACCAAAGCAGCAATAATCCTCTACTGTAGCCCATTGAATCTCCTTATAAACTCGAAGTGAGTCTATGGACACTCTTTGACTAGTGTCTGGCACATAGTAAATGTTCTACAGAGTAGTTATTACTATTCTTACTGTTATTAGATAATCATAACAGGTGCTCACAATGTGCTCTATGATGGCCATGGGAGCTAAGATGGAGTAAAATGAATTTTGCCCTAAGGAACTGACAGTATATTATGGAGTAAAATAGGCGAGTAAATATTTCTGACATAGGGTAAATGTTTTGTGATAGATGTATGATTTATTTATAGTGGTGACAGTTACCTCCACCAAATGCACATGATGTACCTCAGTTGTTTAGATTCTTTTCAGAGATTTTCTAATAGATATCTTCATCTTAAATGTGAATGCTCTTGAGTTTATATTAGTTAAGGTTTTTCTTTTTCTCTGTTGTTTCTCTAGTGCCAAAATGCTGCTCTTGCTTCTAAGACAAATACCACACCATTCTCCTCTAAGTATGGTCCAGCTATTTGTTACTTTTTTCTGAGCACCTCTCTAACTCTCACCATTGCTCATTGGTACTCAGCTGAGAGGCTCTTCTATTCAAACAAGTGAACTGATCCCAGTGATTCACTCCAGCTCCTGCTGCTTGTAGAGTGATGGCCAGGCTTTCTGCAGTGACTCCCCTTTGTATCTTATAAAGAACTCATACCAGAATTACTTGCGCATTGAATCTTTCCAGAAGTTCATGTCTAACACTTTTTAGTTTCCTCCAAATCTGTTTCCTTCCAAGATGCTGATGTGCCTTTGAGTTTTACCCAGAACATTTGAATCTTCTGATCCTCGGCTTTTGTTGTTAGTAGGGCTCATCATGCCAGATTCTGTACTCCTTGTAACAAATCTTTTCTCAGTGACACCATCATTCCCTTAGGCAATTTGTACTTCAATGTTCATGAAAATATCTGAATCTTAAGTATGATAGTATGTGAATTGCTTCCCCAGAGGACTTATAGTAGTGTGTTGGCAAATGTTTAACAACCAACACTCTAGAGGCAGAAAAACCCTGATTTGTAGCATTTGCTGATTTTAATGCTGTAAATGCACAACCAGTTTAGGGTACCAATGTGTAAATAGTATTGGGAAATTATTTCTCATCTCTTTTAACACACACCCTCTGTTGAGCCATGAATGTAAACAAATACCTAGATGACTGAAATGTTGCAAATACTCCATGAATCAAATATATACAAATTTACTTAAGTCACCCCAGTATATACACTTAAACCAATAGGTGTGCATTTATGATGCAGAGTGATGAGTAAGCAGTAAATCAATGACACTGCAAATAAATTGGATTTTTCCTTTACTCTGCTCCTGGAGCACTTTGTACATATGGCTATTACAATCCTCTGTACTGATTTGTTTTCACATAGGCCTGCCCAACTGGATTTTTTTATTTGTAATTTTTGGACAGTTCTATTGATATATAGTCACTATATAATTTTCTCACTTTAGGTGTAAAATTTAATGGTTTCCAGTATATTTAGAGTGGTGCGACCATGACCACAATTTAAGACCATTTTCATCACCCCACAAGAAACCCTGTATCCATAAGCAGCTACTCTATATTTCCGCTCATGCTCCTTCCTCTCTTCCCACATTTCTAATCAATTTAAAAGGATAAATTTTTGACTGTTATTTTTGCAGTTGTTGAATTAATCAGGGGACTGGCATCAGTGAGAGGTAGTAGGTTTAAAAGAGGATGGGTTAATAGGCCTCCTTTAACCTAATGTAGTAATTTCAAGAATTATCCATGGTTTAGAATGTGTCATTGCTTCATTTAAAAAATGTTTAATTATTGTAGATTCCATTATATAGAGAAATCACAGTTTATTTATTATTTGCATTTTAATGACAACCAAGTTATCCCCATATTTTGATATTATGAATACTGGTGCTGTGAACATTTGTGCTTGATTTTATGTGAATACATGTTTCCATTATTTTGGGTATTTACCCAGGAATAGAATTATTGGATCCTATGATAACTCAATATTTAATATTTTGAGAAACTTTCAAGTAATATTTTAAAGCACTTTGAACATATACTCACACCTGCAATATAAAAAGTCTCAAATTTCCTCCATATTTTCAACACCACTTGTTATTTTTTTTGGTTATACCCAGTCTATTGAGTGTGAAGTAGTAGCTCCTAGTATTTTGGTAGTGGTAATAATGGTGAACATCTTTTTATGTGCCTGTTTTTATATATCTTCTTTGGAGAAAATGTGTATTTAGATCTTAGCTTACTTAAGCTGGATTTATTTATCTTTTCACTATAAAATTTGTGTCTTTAATATATTCTGGAAACAAATCTTTTATGAGATATACAATTTGCACATATTTCCTTAGTTCCTTTTCTTTTCACTTTCTTGATATCATTTTTAAGCACAAATTTTTAAAATTTTACAGAAGACTAATACTAATTTATCTTTTTTTTTGTTTATGCTTTTTGTGTCATACTTAAAGAGGTCTACCAAACTCAAGATCTCAATAATTTACTTCAGTATTTTCTTAAATGGTTTTATAGTTTTACCTCTTACATTTAACTCTATGGTCAGTTTTCTGTGTATCCAACTTCTGTATTATGTCATGTAAGGTTGCATTTCCTTAAAATCATGATAAAATTTAAGGAGAAATAATTTAATCTTAAAAAAAGAAATATAATCTACTCTCTATGTAAATTAACAACTTATTTTCCATTACAGTCTTCAAACTCCCCCCAAACCCACCCCCAGTCATTGTGGAATTGATTTTGGTTATAGCACACTGTGTTTCTTTCAGTATCTATCAGTCAAAATTCTGTTGCCATCAAAGCTTCATTTTTTCATGTTTCAGTGGCAGACCTTACTTGCTTAATGGACCCAGAACTGAAGAAGTATTTTTACTTTTTTGACAAGTAATTAAATTTCTAACAATGTCTGGATCAAACAGTTTACACTGAATTGGTAATCGGATTTTTAGCTGCAATTATATGTGTAAACAATTTCCTTTTCTCCCAAAGGTTGTAAATATCTTTATAAAAATAGATGGAAGAAAAGTGGAAAGGGAGGGTAATCCTCCCCACAACTCTTAAAAAAAAATAAATCTATTGAAGTTAAAATTATAAGGCGGTGTTTGATATGATAAATAATGATGAGATAATGGGTTTCTGTGGGATATGGAAATAGAATCCACAAGCAAAATGATGACCTCAGTGAAGACTTGGTAGGTGGATTGGTTGTGAACTGAAAGTTGATTTACCTTCTCTATTTTTCATAACATTACTGGCATTTGCAAGGTGATCTGTACATAGTCTTGTATGCAAGGATTTCTCAGAATTGGCAGGTCATTGGGGGCCTAAAGTTCATATTGTATAGCCTGAATCACAGACCTGTTATACGTCTATATTTTTATTTTTCAATTATTCTATGTGACACTTCTGGGTCAGTTGATGATGAGATGCTCTCAAGAGAAAATTCTGTCCTCTATTTATAAAGCAGATATGGTTGTCTGGTAGTTTTTTTTTTTTTTATTAAGGGGCTACACTGAGCTTAGCAGGTTGTTCATGCTTGAGGAAGGAGGTTTACCACAAATGTATAGCTCATATGTTGATTAAATAGCCCAGCATTGCTGTGTTGTGAGTTATTAAGGGGGCAGGGGCACAGAGGCCTTGTTCATCCACTAATGAGGATTCCAACCTGACTGATTTGACCTAATCATTAGGAGATAATAATAGACCTATCCCTTAAATTACTGGATAACTTTGATGATTGCTCAGTAGCATGCAGACTAAAGCAAAGCACAGCATGGATGTTATCATTTATCTAATTTATTTTAGGCCAAAATGTGCCAGAGAAAATACAGAAGACATTAAACTATTTAGAGTTACCAAGCTATAAATATTTGTCAAATATGATTTTTATAGCTTTAAGCTCCCTGTTCCTTTTAACTGCTAAAATTATTTTTGTAATCTTTTCTCTTTTTTTCCTTTTATACTGTTCCTTTATCATAGTCTTTAAAAAAGTAGGGAATGCCAATTTAGTAAATTTCTACCTTGGAATATTCTATAATTAAATACTACTACAGAATACTACTTCAAGGTAGATAAAGGGGGATCCATAAATTTTGAAATTAGGAAAACTGTTAATCTGTGGCATTGATTTTATCCTCATCCAATTAGATTCATTCTTTATGTCATCCTTGTCATCTCAGAAGTTTGTCCCTATACTGTAACCATGTGAGTTACTCTTGCAAAAACATGTCAGAATAATTCACACTTGTTTCTTCTTTAATAATTTCCTTCATAGGTTAGCAAGTTCATAAGAAAATCAAAACTATTTGATTTTATTTGCTAGGAGTATTAACATAATGTATTAAATACAGTGTAGAAATTTAGTCACATGAATATTTACCTTGACTTTGTGAAAGATTTATTTATTGAAATATGATATACCTAATGAAAGTGCATACATTATAAGCTCGTAAATTACCACAAAATGAGCACAGTAATGATGTCACGCTCTCAGTTAAAAAAAAAGAGATTACAGGAATGTAAGAAGCAGTTCTGTTGATCCATTTCAATCACAACCTCTTCTATCCTTACCCAAGGATACCACTGTCTGAACTTCTAGAAGTATAGTTTACTTTTGTCTGCATCTGTACTTTGTACAAACAGAATCATGTAGTGGTATTTCATTATTCAGTGATATATTTGTAAACTCATCTGTGGTTCTGTGTATGGCTGTAGTTAGTTTATTTTAATGGTAGTATTCTATTGCATGACTATACCACAACTTATATTTTATACTTTATGGATATATGAAATATTTCTAGTTTAAATATTATTTAATACAACATGATTTTAGTAATCACATGGTGGTATGCCTCCTTTTCTATTTGATTTATTTCATTCAATGATATATTTGTAAAACTTATCTGTGGTTTTGTGTATTACTATAGTTAGTTCATTTTAATGGCAGTAGAATATTCTGCTGTATAGCACAGCTTATATTTTATACTTTATGGTTATATGAAATATTTCTAGTTTAAATATTTTTTAATATTTTGCTGTATATGTATACATGTTTCTATGGGTATATACCAAGGAATGGGATTATTGGACCTTTGTGTGCTCATATGTTTAGTTTTATGAGATAATAGCAGCTATTTTCCAAAGGTGTTACACCAGTTTATACTTCTTCTAATAATCTTTTTTATTGATTTAATAGATGTCATTAGCAATTTGAAATTAAAACATTATTAACTCTTTAAGACAAAAGTTCCATTTTCATAATAGCTCTTTGGTGTGATATACAGGTTTAAAAACAGCTAAAACTTTATCTTTTTCGATTGCTGGGTAATATTCCATTGTGTATATATACCACATCTTCTTGATCCAGTCATCTATTTTGAGACATTTGGGTTGTTTCCATAGCTTACCTATTGTAAATAGTGCTGCTATAAACATGGGGGTGCAGGTGCCCTTGTGAATTAATGTTTCTGTGTCCTTTGGGTAAATACCTAGGAGTGGAGTTGCTAGATCATATGGAAGCTCTATCTTTAGCAGGTCAAGAAATCTCCACACAGCTTTCCATAGTGGTTGGACCATTTTGCACTCCCACCAGCAGTGCAGGACAGTTCCTTTTTCTCCACTTCCTCACCAACATTTGTTGTTGCTAGTTTTTTCAATATGTGCCATTCCCACTGGTTTAAGATGGTATCTCCTTGTAGTTTTGAGTTGCATTTCCCTGATTACAAGTGATGTTGAACATTTTTTCATATGTCTGTTGGCCATTTGCATTTCCTCTTCAGAGAAGTTTCTTTTTAGCTCTTCTGCCCATTTTTTGACTGGATTATTTTCTTTTTTTTTTTTTTTTGAGTCTCATCAGCTCTTTGTAGATTCAAAAAAGATAAACTTGTGCAATTTGCAGCAACATGAATGGAGTTGGAAGGGATCATGCTCAGTGAAATAAGCCAGAAAGAAAAAGAAAAATACTGGATGGTCTCACTCGTAGCAGGAATTTAGAAAACGTAAATAAGGGATCAGGAAAAAGACTAATTACAATAAAGTAAAATCAAAATCAACAAGCAACTATAGACCAGAGACACACTACAGTGGGGGCGGGGAGAGGAGAAGAGGGATTAGGGTCAGAAAAAGGGGGTGGGAATTGTATGAGGAATATAACCGAAATGAAAATGTATACATTATGCAAAAATGAAAAAATGATGTAAGAATTATATAAAATAAAATGAAAAAAAAAACAGCTAAAACTTTAAATAATAGGCTTAAAGAAGGCTAAAATGTAAAAATTTTGAGAATGCCAGTCAGTAGGTAAATAAGAATGGGAAATTATGATTCATTCCTTCTAATTTTGAAAGTTATCTGAGGGCTAATATGACTGGGAATTTTTGAAACCCTTTATCTCTTGAATGACTTTAGACTTTAATCTCCTTAGTGAAAAGTTATTACTAATAATCATCACATAAGGTTATTTAAACAAATGAGGCAATGCATCAGAAACTTGACACATAGTAGATACTCTATATATGTCAGTTATTACATATCATTGTCTTTTGGACATAGGTCTTTACATCTAGTTTTAATAACTAAACTCCATTAATTTGGAATAACTGATATTAAGTTATATGATGCTGGAAAAGAAAAACAGAAAGAATCCCAGGAGTCCTAATCATTAAGGGAAGGAGGGTACATTTTATATGATTACACAGGAAATATCACATTGTATATCATCTCAGACCTATCAGGAAGTGATTCTTTTCATGCGGAAATTACATCCTTTATCCTCTCATCACTTTCAGTGCTGCATTAGGACTTTTGTGGGTTCTAGACATTTTTTTTTCTTTGTGGGTCTTCCATTAATTAATAAAAAGAATGTGACAGTGTCATTATAAACAAAATATTATATAAAAATACTTTCTTTAAACTTAAAGTTCATTTTTTTTCTGATTTTAGAGTCATGGAAACATTGTCTTGGATGAATTGTGTACTCTAGGCATTGTGTGTACTGTGAATTTTGCTCTTTCTCTCTCTCTTTTTCTTTTTTTCTTTTCTTCCTCTTTATTTTGCTCTGTCTCTTGCCTCAGATTCATATCATAGCACTACTCTCAGTTTAGAAGTCAATAAGATTTCACAAACTGTTTTGCTTATAAGTAAAGCAGGCAGTTAGCACTTTGTAATGCACTTTAGACAGAAAAAAAATCACTAAAAATTAAATATTCACGATGGGAGTAAGAAGAAGGCCAACTTGAGTTCTAGGAAAACTTGGAAACTACTTGAGTTTTAGAGATACTGAGAAACATACTAATTGGGCACATAAAGTAAATTTTCAAAAGATAGTTAAAATAGGCAAGTCCATAGAATTTTAAATTTCTATGAATGCACATGCACATATCATTCTGTATCGTATTATTCCAAACCTCCATTGCATTCATTAATATGTCTTGCATCCTTTTCTATTTGACATTTTAAAGTCCAATGAATATCTGTTAACAAACGCTCATATATATCTGTTCATATAATTTTCTCATTTCTTCATCCTAATTCTGGATAGTGAACTCTCATTATCCCTATTTAAAACTCATTCTGATCCACTCCTGTTTTGTCTCACCTCTGAAAATGCTGAACGCGGTCAGCCATTTGTAAAACTGTTCGCATGGTGGACAAACTCCATACTCTTCTTTCATACTCATAAAGCAAATTTCAGTTAATCTGGCACAATCCTAAAGGCTGATACGTGCTATGATAATTCCAATTTTAAGTGCCCCTGCGACTTGTGTTTCTGGACAATATTTCTGTGAAAGTCTTTTGCTTATTTAAATATTTTTCTTATAATTATTTTTTTTTGTTAGTAACGTTTCTGATCCACATTGCTTCATTAAAATAAATGGTTTGATGAGCAAGGCAGTGTAAGATTCATATTCTGTGCTAATTAACAGATTCTTCTAATTGTTAGAAGGCTCCTGATGTCTTTCTAATTCTCTCAACTCATTACTTTCTTACTGAAGTTACAGTTCTTAAAGGAATAGTAACAGATACTATGAAACTTCCTTTCTACATATACACACTGCCTCAAAATACATTAATTTGTGAAAGCAGGCCAATAATTTAAAATCTGTTAATTGATGTGCTTTCCTTCCAAAACCAAGTGAAATATATTTTCTATTTTCCATTTCTACTTTCCCATCTGGGACACTATGATGCATTTTTAAAAGATTACTACTTTTGGTTGAAAATAATGTAGCAAAACATATTAAAATTGCTATATGCATCCACTTTACTATATTTTAGTTAGATGAGTAGATCAGGTCTCTAATCTCTGGATTTCTACCACTAGAGCAGCAACGGGGATGGATGTAATTTTATTTGAAAATGTTCATTCTTCTCTGATTACTAGCAAATGGAGTTTAGAACATGTCAATTTATACTTTGATTGTTATAAAGTGATGCTTTTGACAATTACTATAAGATTGGTGATTAAAAACAGACAATTTTGATTCAGACAAAGGTGATGAATATTTGAAAAATAAAGTATATGTAGAAAATACCATCCAACCTAAGTATCATTTGGTGAGAGAGGAATAAAAGGAAAGTAAATTAATGAAATTATTAAGTATTTATTCCTTGCTCTTTGAAGCTGCTCAGATAGCAAAGGTTGTTATATGGTATATTAACAGATATTAAAAACTAAATGAAGTGTATTTAAACCATTGTGTATAACTAATTTGAAGGCAAAAACATTTAATTCCCAACATGTTGCAATTAATATTAAATTAAATTAATCCTGAATATTACTGGAGAAAAAAAGTTAAGTTTTCCAGTATTTTATTATATGAGGAATTATAGTAAAACTTTTGCCTACCACTCACAACACAGAAGTATGTTATCTTAGTGAATATTCTTAACAGTCCTGAGCAATAGACATCTTTGACTCTAAATTACAAATGGGAAAACAAGAGGAGTCAAGGGACTTGCCCAATAATACATATAGAATGGACTCTCAATGAGTTATAACAGTTACTTCTTCCAAACCAGAGCATTTCTTCTTCCAAATGCTCTGTTGGAGGACTATGGGTGCCTTGGCTGTGGGTGTGGTGGGGTAACAGACATCTGAAGAGGTGTGAACTTATATCTCTGAATCTTATGCACTGTTGTGAACCAATGCTATCCCAATGATAAAAAATAATGCAATAAAAAAGTAAGATTTGGGACTTTTAAATGTATCATAAGATTGAAATTATCAATCAGTACAATAATTCTCTACCCTCAAAGCTGAGAATATGTTACTCACAGTTTGTTAGCTCTATTCAAATTGTGGTCTATGGATCCTTGAGAATGACCACGAACTTTTGGAGTATCCAGGACCTTTGCATTGTTTTCATAACATTAAAGTGTACATATACACTAATGGTGCTGCAACGGTAATAAAACTGGGTCAGCTTAAATAAATTAAGACAGTGCCACCAAACTCTGCAGTCACTGAGTTTTTTATTACCATGTTCTCAAAGGAAATGTAATATTAAATTTATTTCAGTGTATTTGATGATGCATTGAGGATTATTAATGCTATTAGTTCTCAACACCTACAAACATGTGTTTGTAATATTCTGTATGATTACTACAATTGGAAGTATTTATAGGGAACTTCTATTGTACACAGAAGAATGATTGTCTTATGAAAACACTATGCAAGTATTTGAGTTTAAAAATGAACTAGCCTTTTTTTTTTTTAAACACAATTTGTACTGGAAAGAAAAACTGACACAAAACCATGAATTTTCAGAATTGAATATTTGCAGGCACTTAATTTAAAATAAACAAAATAAATTGATAGTATTTTTGCCAAAGTAAATTTCAAGTATGTAAGTAAAATTGTAATTTCAGAAAACTTTTCATCACTGTGCACTTGAAACCTTCCCAGACTTCTCTGATGAGATTGGTGGTGGTATCAATGAATATGATTTTTGTATTTGATAACAAAAAAATGCAGAATGCAGTGAGTCAGTATTTTCTAATTATCAATACATGATACACAATCATGCATCCAAACTGTAAGATGGACTCAAAAATTTTAGTTTAACAAAGTATGAACGATTAGATGATGTAGTTTTAAATTCCTCATTGTACACATTTTAACTAATTTCTAAGAAATTTGTTTTAAGATAACGTGTCAAGGGTTACTGTTTTTGCAAATAAAAATAACAATCTTATGTCCATTAATATACCCTTTCTTAAAAATTAAACTCCCTTGCTTAATGCAGCACTATTTGTAATACAAAATTAGAGAAACAACCAGTGTCCAAAAACAGATGAATGGATCAAGATGAGGGTGTGTGTGTGTGTGTGTGTGTGTGTGTGTGTAATGCAATGCTACTCAGTGATCAAAAATTATAAATTTGGGCCTCCCTGGTGGCGCAGGCAGTTGAATGCTGCACTGCGAAGCTGTTCACAGCCTCTGCAGCGTGGGTTCGATCCTGGCTGGCAGGTGAGAATCCCACATGGTGCGGCAGACCTCTCCTATCTCACCTGCTGCTCCCCTCAGCAATGTATTTTAACAGATCCACCTGTTCTGTTCTCCACTCTGTCTCCGGTGAATCCTCTCACCTTCTGTGCATCTGGCCTGTAACCCAGTTCTTGTATAAAAATAAATATTTAAAAAAATTATATATTCATGCCATTCACCCTATATGGATGGAGGTGAAAGGAACTGTGCTAAGCAAAATAAGTCAAATGTTGGGCGGTGTCATTTTTATGTGGAATATAGACACAGGGTCAGATAGTCCTCAAAAGCAGACTATAAAACTGAAGCATTCAAAGGGGGAGGAGAAGGGAAAGAGGCAAGCAGGAAGTGGGGAGGGAGCACCGTCATCTTTGGTGGTGGACTTTGGGTGCCTTGGTGGTGGGGGCGCTATAGTAACATCTCTGGAAGAGAGAGATCCTATGCTTCCAAAATACAAAAACAATAATAAATCACCATTACCTCAATAAAACAAGCAAATAGCAACAAAATCCCTTCTCTTTTCTAACAAGCTGCAGATGGCCAGATTTTCTTTCTATACTTCAGCCAGATCCTTACATAATAGACTAAAAGCAGAACCAGAAATCAAAATTTACCTGTCTTCTATTGAATTTGATGCAAAAAGATTTGCAAAAATTTAAACTAATGCTACTTTATTTTTTTAATCCTCAAAAATATAGGCTTTGTTTTATGCTAAAATGTTACATCAACATAGGATAGTTTTTTTCCTCAGTTTTATTTTTTAATTCAGTAAATATTGATAGATAATGCATAAAATAAATGCTGTTTAAGATATATGCTTTTTATGGACCTGAGACAAAATATTTGTGAATTGGAACATAGAAATTTAATGGACTTCATTGTATGGCCATAATGTAATAATAATGGCAATTATTTAAAAAATTTAAAAAAGAAGAAATCCAACTTCTTTGAAGTTAAAAGTGCCTGCATTCTACTTAATTCAATTGGAAAAAAAATGGAAATAAAATTGGAAATAAAATTCAGGACTCAACAAACTTTATGTATAGCAATAATGAATGCCCTGCATACATAAATAGTCCTGGGATATGTCCAATGAAGAGTTCAGAGAGAGATGTGGAGGCTTTAATGTTGTCATTATTAATTATGTAGTACATGTAAATGAAGTAGAGTGAAATAAAAAATGAATATAAAAACAAAAGATAATATTAAGAAAAATGAAAGTGAAAATGAATAATTAACAAATAAAAAATTATGGGCACATAGAAAAACATGTTTGTTTTGGAAATAATGTTAGACAGATTCTAGCAATTATATTCAAGAACTAAGAAGTAAAGCGTCAATATAGATGAAAGTAAAGGCTGTTTTCTTTAGAATTCTTTCTTGTCGTCCATTCTAGGCCTGTCCATCAGACTAGACTGTAAGCATCTCCCTACCATAGCTGATATTTGCTTCATCTCATAATAAACTGCCTAACTTATAGTAAATGTTAATTACAGAGATTTTGTTTGTTTTTTGTTAGAGTAGGAATAAGCTGGCTTTAGGGAATCTGTTGACTTTCAAGTCATCTTTTTGTGCTATTCCTATTCCCTATGGGATATATTTTCCCCCTCTTTTCTTTTAATTCTCATCATCACTTCAGACTTTTGGTTCATGTGGGATTTAAAATATTAAAACCTGGTTAAGTAAATTGCCCGACCAGATGTATTAAACTTTTAACAGGAATAAACCATTATGCCAGAAATATGAAGCTTAGAATGTAAATACAAAGCATTGCCCTCAGTATATACTCTAAGAATAGACTGATTAAGTATTTTGAATCACTACATTTTTATTTACAATACTAACTAGAAAGATTTTTGTTGTTGTTGTTTTTATTTTGGAGGAATTGAGGATACTGAATCTGTTTTTCCCTAGAAATTTTTTTGTATATATGCTGGTTCTGTTCTCTGCCCTGACTTACTCTCTGTTTTGAGTTGTAATCAGATAATAGATTGTTTTTCAAAATGACCCCCATATTCATCTTTAACTTCCTCTTATCTATCAGTTATGCTATATAGTTACTATTTGTTACTCTATCCTTCCTTACAGACAGTATTAATTGAATATGACCAATGGAAGCACCTACTATATTTGGAGGATTGAAAAAACGCATAATCATAGCATGTGCTCCTTTGGAGTCCTGTTGTCAGGTTGCTCTGGCCAGACTCCATTGCTCTACTGAAAGTCATAGCACCTGTCAAGCAATCCTTCTTGCTCCCATTTAGCTATTCATTCCAAGCATTTTCAGGATTTGTCCTTTTTATGGCAAGTAATTGGTGAAGTCTCTAAAAAGTTGCCAGCCCTGGGCTAGTAATATACTATCTATTGTTGGTTAGTTAGTTAATATCCCTAAAATTTGTCCTTAGACTGTGCCTAAAAAGTCACTTTTTTAGCCTCTTCTTAATTAATTTGAATGTGTCATTTTTTTTATTATTATTGAGGTAACCATGGTTTTTAATACTGTGTGTGATTCAGAGGCACAGCATCACACCTCCTCAGCGAGGTACCTATGTTCCTCCATCAGGGTCCATTGTGCACCCCCCCCCACTTTGCTTTCCCTACCCCAACCCCCTTTTACTGGTGGGATATTTTAAAGTCAGATTTCTAGGGTTTGTTAATGGTTTGGTTTTGTCTGATTGTTTAGTTTCTCTATATTTTACATCTAAGTAAAACCATCCAGTACTTGTCTTTTTCCTTTCTTAATTCACTTAATATTATCTTTTCCACTTTAATTCATGTTGTCACAAATGACAAGAGTTTATCGTTTTTTGTAGAGATGAGTGGTATTCCAGTGTGTGTGTGTGTGTGCATAAATATATATATATATATATATCTTTTTAATCTACTGCTCTTTGGGACTTAGGTTGTTTCTATAACTTGGCTGTTGTAAATAGTACTGCAATGAACATAGCAGTATATATTTCCCTCCTAATTAGTGTTTTTGCATTCTTTGGGTAGATACCTTGGAGTAGAATTGCTGGGTCCTATGGGAAATCTATTTTTAATATTTTGAGGAAACTCCATACTATTTTCCACAAGGCCTGGGCCAGTCTTATCTCCCCACCAACAGTGTACAAGGGTTTCTTTTCTCCAGATCCTAAAACTTGTTGCTTCTGGTCTTTTTGATATGGTTATTCTTACAGATGTGAGGTGGTATCACACTGTTGTTTTGATTTGTATTTTCCTGATGATTGTTTTTGTCATGTGCCTGTCGTCTTTGGGGAAATGTATATTTAGCTCTTTTGCTGATTTTTTGATTGGGTTATAAGTGTGTCATCTTTTTTCTATGAAAACCTTAGACAAAATATCAAATACTAAATTCTCAATTAGAGTACATATTATTTAATTCTTTGTCATGGTTATTATGATGCCTAGAACAATATTAGCAGAGGAATAGTGGCAAAAGCAACTGTAATAGCTAACATTTACTCAACCATTGTGCTTGACATAGTTAATGAGCATTACAAGATTTAACATGTAATTTCCTTATAAATTTACATACTGTTATTTACCCAGTTTTGTAAAAGTGTAAAGACAGGTGAGGTATAGACAGGTAAAGCTATAGCTGGTAAGTGTGGCAGCCTCCTCAAAGTTTGCTCATTCTCCTCATTTTGACATTTCTGCACATATATTCCTATACTTGTTGCCTCTTCACAATGACTATCATGAATTTTAGATTAGTGTTTCTCTGATATTTTACTTTTGTTTAACAATTTAACTGGTTACTATGAAGCACATTGTATAATTTTGTAATATTTCACACAAATATATTTATAAATTATTAAAAATATATTTTACTATATATGCATTATAAATGTGGCCAGTAATACTATTATCTTTGGAACTGTAATTCTTGCCCCAGGGCCTCTTCCTTCCACATACTGGACCTGAACTCATCAATGAGTACTCCAGTCCTCTGTTTTGTCTTCCTGTATGTGTAAATTTGTGCTAATTGAGAAGGAGAGGGGGGAAAGGGTTTAAGTAAGAAGATAATCAATGAAGGATCATGTGTGTGTTTATATACATTTATGTATTTTACCATATATTAATTTATCATTCAAGATGGAAGTATTTCAATAAGGTAAAATCAATTTAGTAGTTCACCTAACCTTATTAAATTTATGCAAATGATAAATTTGTTTTAACAAATTTTATTTTTCCATCAACCAATCACATTTGTATCTCATTTACTTTAATAGTGTATTGTATTTAATAGAGTATTTCTTCAATAGTTTATTATATATGTAACAGGATATTATATTTAATAGGTGTGATATATTATGAGGATTTAAATCCATCCTGTCACATATTTGGTGAGAATCAAAAGCAGTATATTATAGACCATGAATCACCTACGTATCCTTTTAAAGGTCAAGTCAGAAATGCAAATTAAACACAAATAACTTTGGGAAGATCTCATAGGAATGCATGTACATTAACTAAAAGGAATAGGTAAGGATTAGAAAAAATAAAAGTTGCTATTATGTAGTTTAAATGGTTTAAAGACTATCCCCAATCCCCTATGCTAACAAGACTTCAAAACCCCAAAATTCACTCTGTTATCAAGAACAACAGCAGGACTGCAGTGCTGCAGGGTTCACTGCAGGTGTAGGAAGCTGTCAAAACAGCATGCCCCAAGTCCTAGGCAGATTCTCTTCTGGAACTATATCAGATAGGTTGCTGCCTTTTAGCTTAGAGCAGTTCCACTTTCCCCCTCTTGGAGTCCTCTGACTTTTACCTTGAGTGTTCTTTGTAGTCATAGAACTCAAGAATGACTTCAGAAATATCTGTGCAAGAAAGTATCTTGGAGATTCTATAAATCTTCAATATATGGCTGAGGTTGTTGAAACTCAGACTGGGTATCCTTCCAAGGTCATACTAATCCTTGGTGGAAGAACTGAATCATTTGACTTGAAATTTAGCCTCCCTCCACCCCTCACGCTTCTACTTAGAAGCAATAGGTTCACTCTTTGAGAATTTCTGTGATCACACGTTATTTATAGTCTACCCAGACTACAAAATTTGCTGGGAAATGTGTCTCATTAGTAATATATTCTCCAGCCCTGCCAATTCTATACTTTTAGTTTCTCTGCTATATCTACTTTACCTCCCCACACTCTGTCTTGCTAGGTCCTGTTCCAGATGGGATACATGGCTTTTTTGGTCCCAGACTCATTAACCTTAACTATTTCTTTCATAGATTTTTATATTAGTCTTTTTTGACTATATTTTATGCATTCTCAGTAGACACTTACAGAATAGAATATAGATAAATATTATACAAGATTTCAATGGTAGCAGGACTGGTATATACTCCCAGAGGATACTGGTAGTCTCCTGTATTGAAATAGTCACTTGTAGTAAATACATCTTAGAAGAATTTCAATGAAGTATTTAATTCTGAAAGACTTACATTACATCTTTACTTACATTACTAACATTACATCTTTATTCAAAATATTCAAAGCATAATTGGATAAGGTACTGGTAAATGTAGTGATCAGGTTAATTAGCTAATAACTGTCAGTTTGTTCCCGTGTGTCCTCCTAGGAAGCCCAGCTTTCATGGCAACTGTACCCAATAGGCTGAACAATTAGGAGAACAGAGAACTTGTAGACAGTGGATTACAGATGTCCAATCAGGACATCTCTCTAGACACATTCCTCCAACTGTGTGTCTTTTATTAAATAGATGTATTTTTTAAATTGGAGATTTTCAGTGTCATATCTACACAAACATTATGTGAAACAGGGCAATAACAAAGTAGGAAACTTTATCCCTTGTATCTTTGATTATGATAAAACATGAAATACAAAAACTAAAGATGTTGAACAATAGCACATGCAAATTGACATTCACTTGAGTAAATCTACATCTTCAGGATTTTGCCAAAGAGCTATAAGGGGAAGGAAAACCAGTAGTAAAGCTAGAAAAATATCAACTCTGAAACAAACCCCAAGGCCTCTGCTCCTGGTACTTCAGACAAATTTCCAAAAAAAAAGTCAGACAAGGGACAAAAATCAGAGAAGAAAGCTTGTGTTTTAAAGCCACTTTCTCTTGAAGACTTTTGCTGTTTCCAAGTTCATTCCTGGCTAAGAGCCTGAGAATAAGAGCAATGCATTTGATAGCCTTACAAGGTTAAGAATACAAAGAATGCAAAGAACTAAATATTTTTAAAGGAGGTTAAAATAACTTTATTTTATGTAAAAGTTGCCACACAAAATAGATACACATCAACCCCAACAAATAATAATAATAATAATGGCATCAAATCTCTTTCCAGCCATTTGGCAAAATCCTACAGCCATCTTGGAAATGATTTGCACCCAGTATAGTCCCCAGTATTTTAGGTATTCTGATTGGAGAAGAGCTGTTTAGTGGAACCAAAATGCTATTCGATCTGAGGTCAGAATAATAATTTTGATAATTGTTTTTTAAATGACTCATTTTAAATGAGCAGTGTTCTACTTCAGTGTCAAATAATACAAATGGAATATTTCCCTTGACCTTAGAAACAAAATCAATTAGGATGATGAAATATTTTCTTGAAAAACTCTGGTAGTCTTTTTATAGCTCTGCTCTATTAGTATCTAGCAGACCATTCATGTTAAACACATCACAAACAATTTGTATTAAAAAAAAAACTATTTTAACTATAACAAACATTGGAGACTGTCAGCATTTCAGAATAAGCAAATAAATATTTGGACCATGACAGAAAAACAATGTAAAATTCCATTGTTTTAAAAATTGAAGCAAATTTAGCCTATTTTTGTTACTTGCTGTTTTTAACATTTCTTCTCTATTATTTAATATTTTTAGATACTTTGTTTTACTTTTCTTAGAAAATGATTTTTGGCTATTGGAAAACTACACTCTTTTCTAGTGGCAACCAATGTTTGATTTTAATAATTTTTTGTTTTAAAGGTAAATTTTGCCCTGCACTTTGAAGAGTAGTACACATATATTAGAACTGCATCAGAAACAGTATTATTAGACTGTTCCTTGTTGTGGAGTCTTCATCTTATCATCCATATCTCTGGTTGGCCTGTTAACCAAAACTCAAGTCATGGTCTGCAGCTTCTCTCAAAGTCTATATCCAGTCATTCACCATTTATTAACAGTGCTTCCTTTTCAGCATGTCCTTAATTTTTCTTTTTCTGACTGCTCCTTTCTTAATACAGACCATCTGGACTATTTCAGAAACTGCTCTATCTTGTCTTTGTCTCTGAGTATATACTCTGTCATCTATCCTTTGGCAGTAATTTTCCCAGAGAACAATCTGATCATGTTATTTGCCTGTTTGTGGATTTTCATTGATTTCTTCCATTACACAAGATGATGAAGTGGTCTTTCTTTTGTTTGCATACAAGACCATTAAGCATCTACTCCAATCTAAGTTTTAATCTCATCACCCACAATTCCCAGTAGACTTCACCTACATCCCGAAGTAGTCCATGTTCATCAGCATTCACAATCTCTGTACCTGATGTTCCCTCTGGCATAAACACCACTCTTTTTGTCTCTGACAGGTGATTTTAACTCTGCAAGCATTATCCTCATCAGATATCAGCACCTTTTGAAAACTTCCTCCTTTTTTTCAGAAGAGAAGCATTTTACAATGTGGGAGTAGGAAAGGAAAGCAAAAGATCTGTATGGTTGATACTGGAGAAGATTTTGAAATTTTAGAAATTGATTCTGGGAAAGAAAAACTTTGGTGATTTCTTTTTTTTAAAGATTTATTTATCTCTCTATCTCTCTCTCTATCTCTCTATCTCTCTCTCTATCTCTCTATCTCTCTATCTATCTCTCTATCTCTCTATCTATCTATCTATCTATCTATCTATCTATCTATCTATCTATCTATCTATCTATCTATCTATTTATACAAGCACTGGGTACAGTCAGAAGCGTGGGAGGGTGAGAGAATTCACCAGAGCCAGAACAGGTAGCAGAACAGGCAGAAGGACCAAAGTACACTGCTGAGGGGAGCAGCGGGCGACAGGAGAAGTCTGAGCACCATGTGGGACCCTTGCCCAGTGGCCGGGGATCGAACCAGCACTGCAGCTTTGCAACCCAGCGCTCAACCACTGCGCCACCGGGGAGGCCCAAAACTTTGGTGATTTCTACTGGAAAACATTGAGGCTACCTGTAATAGGGTGATTGCTTTTGGAAGATATTTTGAAATCTGTTAGCTATGTAATGCTCAAGAGAGTGTCTTCAGGTATAAAAATATGGCTTTACTTCAACTATGAACCCTGCTACTAATAATGCCCAGTACATAGTAGATATTTAATATATATGAGTTAAATGTATATTTGAACAAATATACTAACTATCCAGCTGTATTATTGGAATTTCGACTGAAATATTATTATTCCCACTGAAATTCTTCTTGACTTTCCCTCTTGAGCATAGTTCCTGACTTTAGTCAGAATCAAGTATTCTTTGCAACTTTTATTCATATAATATTTGAATAAATGTGATCCTTATATGTAAGAGCTCTGACACAATTTTAGAAAAGGGCTCAGCACTTCAATTCAAAGAAAATATACTCTATTAGGCACTGGAGAAAAACAGATATTTTGCTATAGACTTCATAGGAGAAAAGAGAAGAGGAGTTATATTATTCAATATTATTTATATTTCAGCTTCCTGACAGTGGAAAAATCCCATGCATATCATTTTAATGTCTCTCCTACTATTCAAAAGACTCTAAACTTCGTTTTTTTCCAACTTCCTCTTTTTTCCCCTCCACCAAATGATTTCATTCAGCCTTTAGTCTCACTGATGCCACCAAGCCATCCTAAGTTCTTTTGGATATCATCATTTCTCATTTGGCATGATTTAACTGCATAACAGTTTTGTATTCACATATTAAATGATATTCATATATTAAATGATATTACCTTCTACTGTGTACAATATACTGAGATGGTTCTTCGCTAAAAATTCCCTTTAGATATCATAATCTACTTATAAAAGACAGATTGAGGAAGTACAATTATATATATTTTTAATTTATTTATTTATGCATACAAGAACTGGGGTACAGGCCAGAGGTGCAGGAGATGAGAGAATTCACCATAGACAGAGTGAGGAGTAGAACAGGCAGACTGACTGAAATACACTGCTGAAGGGAGCAGTGGGCAAGACAGGAGAGTTCTGCTGCGCCATGTGGGTAGCTCCCTGGCTGGCCGGGGATCGAAGTCATGCTGCAGAGGCTGCGGACAGCCTCACAGTGCTGTGCTTAATTCCTTGTGCCACCAGGGAGACCCCAGTATAATTATTTTCCTCTAATAAATTTCTTTCCTGTCTCACGTTGTACAGAAACTTAAAGGTATTCCATTTTAAATGTAAATAACTAAATATTTGCTTTTTCCCACTTTAGCCTCTGAGGATGCTAAAGTTTGAAGAAATATGTACGTACAATATGTATTAGAAAGTTCATACTTCTCAATCCAGTCTAAGCAGCTCATGCGGTAGCTAACTTTATGAAACAGAAAAGAAAGGTGAGGTCAATTTTGATTTTTATGTATTTTAAACATTTTTTATTCTAAAAATACCTCATTTAGACAATAATCATGAGAAACAATGGCAAAATTTTGGCAGTGTTTGAACACACGTCTTTGAGTAGTAACTAAGGACTTAATAAAATTAGATTAATATATTTATACAGACATAAAAATTTCCTTGCCTATGCTTTTTTTAAAATAAATTTTATTTTTATATTCCTCATAAAATTGCAATCCCCTTATTTTGACCCCAATCTCTCCCCTCCCCGCACCCCACCCCCTATAGAGTGTCTCTGGTTCATAGTTGTTTGTTGATTTTGATATTTTCTTTCTTATAGTTATTCTTTTTCCTGGCCCCTTATTTAAGTTTTCTAGATTTCTGCTATGAGTGAGACCATCCAGTATTTTTCTTTTTCTTTATGGCTTATTTCGCTGAGCATGATCCCTTCTAGCGCTATCCATGTTGCTGCAAATTGCATGTGTTTATCTTTTTTGAATGCTGAGTAATATTCCATGGTGTATATGTACCACATCTTCTTGATCCAGTCATCTATTTTTGGGCATTTGGGTTGTTTCCAAAGCTTAGCTATTGTAAACAGTGCTGCTATAAACATAGGGGTGCAGGTGTTCTTTGGAATTGATGTTTCTGTGTCCTTTGGGTAAATACCTAGGAGTGGAATTGCTGGATCATATGGAAGCTCTATGTTTAGTAGGTCCAGAAATCTCCACACAGCTCTCCATAGTGATGGACCAGTTTGCACTCCCACCAACAGTGCAGGAGAGTTCCTTTTTCTCCACACCCTCGCCAACATTTGTTGTTGCTAGTTTTTTTAATATGTGCCATTCTCACTGGTGTAAGATGGTACCTCATGGTAGTTTTGATTTGCATTTCCCTGATTACAAGTGATGTTGAACATTTTTTCATATGCCTGTTGGCCATTTGCATTTCCTCTTCAGAGAAGTTTCTTTTTAGCTCTTCTGCCCATTTTTTGACTGAATTATTTTCTTTGTGCTGAGTCTCATCAGCTCTTTCTTGCCTATGCTTTTTGAAAGCCTTTCATGATTTTTATTTTCTCAGGAAGAATATTTTTTAAGTGTCCATCGGAGGTAGCCAAATTAGACTGAAGTGTAGTTAGCTTGGAACAAATAAAATGACTCCAATTCAGTTCTAAAGCACACTTGAAGTAGGTCTGTGGGCTTTCTGTTTACATTTAGTCTCCTCCTTGGCCATTTCCAGCCAAGAATAACACCTTTTTACCCTCCTTCATCTCTATAGGGCTGATTTGCATGATAATAAAGTTCTCTTTTCTTAAAAAGTGTGGACTGGACCGGCTTGTTCACCACTTGGAACAGTGTAAGTTGTAATGTTGTCAGACTACCCACAAATCACTGTTCCACCTCCATCCCTAACCCTGAGCAGTTTGACAGTAACTTTGCATTATAGAAGAGGACCATTTAAAGTCAATATAGGCATATATATAGTAATAATGATTTCATTGCATTAGTGATTTACGATTCTCATATAGTCGGTTTGTTGTCATTTTTCTGGAGAACCAGGTAAAAGAAGCTTTGAAAACTGTGTGTGTCAATACATGATTTTATTTCTCTGGACTATGATTTTCCCTGTAGACATATTTGCTTTTGATCTTTTTTAATTTACATTTAAAATTTTGATTTATAGTATATCAGAGAGATTAAGATAGATCATAGGTCAGTAGATAATCTTATAGTCAAAGATTTTTTGAAATGCTGTTAGGCTTTAAGAATGATCTTTATCCAGGGCCTCCCCGGTGGCGCAGTGGTTGAGCGCTGGGTTGCGAAGCTGCCCGCGGCCTCTGCAGCGCCGGTTCGATCCCCGGCTGCTCCCCGGCCACCAGAGGAGGGTCCCACATGGCGCGCAGACCTCTCCTGCCGCCCGCTGCTCCCCTCAGCAGTGTACTTCGGTCCTTCTGCCTGCTCTGCTCCCCGCTCTGGCTCTGGTGAATTCTCTCACCTTCCCACACTTCTGACTGTACCCAGTGCATGTATAAACAAAACAAACAAACAAATAAATAAATAAAACATGCCTCTATAAAAAAATTAAAAAAAAAAAAAAAAGATTAAAAAAAAGAATGATCTTTATCCAGTGTAAGAAAGGAACAAGAAAAAGAAAGCCTATATTGAGAACTTTTTGTCTGCCAATCACTTTTTTAGACACTTTTGTATAGATCATTTAATTTTGTGAAAAAATATATTTTATTTTACAAATGAAGAAAAAAATACTAGGATTAATTTACTCAAGGTGCTAGAAATACCAAATAATTCAAATTACATGCATTTTCCTCTTTGCCATGAAAATCTGTTTATACATATAAGTTTTTCCTTCATAAAGCATTGTTTAGATGTCAGCTTTCATATTCTATCCAATATATCACACACTCTATAAATAAAGAGGAAAGGCAAGAATTCCTGAGAAGGTGTTATTTGACAAGCACAAATCTGAGTCTGTCAATATATAATTAATTAGACCAAAGCACACTGATTACTTATCCTGTGTTGGGGCTCTGTAATAGTCTTTTTGATGTACATCCCACATCATATTATCAAGTCTTCAGTCATTAGTCTCACCATTATAAAGAAGAGGTGCATTAACTAACAGTTTCATTGTGCATACATGGCAGTAGCTGAATTTACGAGATGTTCATGTTCACTGCAGTCTGTGTTCTTTCTGCCACCCACACTCCCCCTACTCAGAACCATTGACGTCCTCGACCTCTCTTGGACACATATGGATATGATATTTTGTGCTACCAGACAGTGAAATACTTTTGCATATGGATGTGAAAAGTTTAAAAAAAAAAAGACTTTTTTTTTTAACCTCTAGATTCCCCTTTACCACAAGCTTCAAGTCTGTAATGCTTTTGAACATAACATGTTTTCAAGGAAAGGTTTCTGACTCCCACAGAAGTAGCCTGTGCACTTGTTTGGAGTTATCTGTGTGTGTTTGGCTGAGGACAATGCTTTATCTGGGAGTTCTTACCAATGAAGATTATCTTGGCAGTTCCAATGTATGAATGGAATACTGAGGGAGCCAGGAGATACTTGCTCCATCAGCACAGGTTCTAGAATCAATCCTAGCAAATGGTAGGCTAATAAAGGTTAGACATATAGTAGCTTCGTATCCTTGTTGATTTCTCTAGAAATGTTTAATTTCTTGGACCAGAGCAATGGTAGTAATCAGTGGTCTGGTGAAGTGGCCTATCAGATCAGAGGAGGGAGAGGCAATGAGAGCTGTCCATCCCAAGTTTAGGCACTAAGAACATTCAGTGCCTCTTAAAAAATTAAAAAAAAAATAGCTGTAACTTAAAATGTCAGTCGGCTTCTTATTTACCCTGCACTAGATATTCTAAACAATAGGAGTTATAAAATGTATCCCCACTAGAGCAGACCACTGTCATTCTTGTTAAAGCCTCTGGAGATACAGACCTTTCTTTTTTTTTTTTTAAGATTTATTTATTTATACATACAAGACTGGGGTAAGGCCAGAGGTGTGGGGGGTGAGGGGATTCACCAGAGACAGAGTGGGGAACAGAACAGGTGGATTGACTGAAATACACTGCTGAGGGGAGCAGTGGGCGAGTCAGGAGAGGTCTGCTGCACCATGTGGGCTGCTCCCTGGCTGGGGATCAAACTCGTGCTGCGGTGGCTGCGGATAGCTTCATAGGTTGAATCTTTCATTTATTTATTTATTTATTTGTTTGTTTGTTTGTTTATTTAATTTTTATATTCCCCATACAATTGCAAATCCCTTATTTTGACCCCAATCCCTCCCCGCCCCACCCCCCATCCCCCATAGAGTGTCTCTGGTTCATAGTTGTTTGTTGATTTTGATATTTTCTTTCTTATAGTTATTCTTTTTCCTGGTCCTTTATTTAAGTTTTCTAGATTCCTGCTATGAGTGAGACCATCCAGTATTTTTCTTTTTCTTTATGGCTTATTTCGCTGAGCATGATCCCTTCTAGTGCCATCCATGTTGCTGCAAATTGCATGTGTTTATCTTTTTTGAATGCTGAGTAATATTCCATGGTGTATATGTACCACATCTTCTTTAACCAGTCATCTATTTTTGGGCATTTGGGTTGTTTCCAAAGCTTAGCTATTGTAAACAGTGCTGCTATAAACATAGGGGTGCAGGTGTTCTTTGGAATTGATGTTTCTGTGTCCTTTGGGTAAATACCTAGGAGTGGAATTGCTGGATCATATGGAAGCTCTATGTTTAGTAGGTCCAGAAATCTCCACACAGCTCTCCATAGTGATGGACCAGTTTGCACTCCCACCAACAGTGCAGGAGAGTTCCTTTTTCTCCACACCCTCGCCAACATTTGTTGTTGCTAGTTTTTTTTTTTTAATATGTGCCATTCTCACTGGTGTAAGATGGTACCTCATTGTAGTTTTGATTTGCATTTCCCTGATTACAAGTGATGTTGAACATTTTTTCATATGCTTTTTGGCCATTTGCATTTCCTCTTCAGAGAAGTTTCTTTTTAGTTCTTCTGCACATTTTTTGACTAGATTATTTTCTTTGTTTTTGTTGAGTCTCATCAGCTCTTTGTAGATTTTTGTGATCAGTCCTTTGTCATTAGTGTTGTGTGTAAAAATGTTCTCCCAGTCGGTGGGATTTCTCTTTGTTTTTGTTATTGTCTCTTTTGCTGTGCAGAAGCTCTTTAATTTGATGTAGTCCCAGCTGTTTATCTTTGCTTTCACTGTCACTGCTTTGGGTGATGTGTCGGTAAAGATGTCTTTGATGTGCATATCATGGAGTGTTTAGCCTATATTTCCTTCTATGTAGTTTATGGTTTCAGGTCTTATGTCTAGTTCTTTAATCTATTTTGAGTTGGTTTTTTGCATGGTGTTAGGTAGTAGTCAAGCTTCATTCTTTTGCAGGTAGTGACCCCATTTTTCCAGCACCATTTATTGAACAAACTTTCTTTGCTCCAATGTCAAAGATTAGTTGACCATAAATCTGTGGGTTTATTTCTAGATTTTCTATTTGATTCCATTGGTCTGTGTGTCTGTTCTTGTTCCAATACCATGCAGTTTTGATGAGACCCAGACCTTCCTTTTCTTGACAGTTACAAGTGCCATTCAAACCAGAGCCCTCCATAGAGCTGGGATGAAGAACACTGGTCTAGATTTTAGTGAATATTCATTGTGTATGTAAACTTTTGTTTCCTTCAGATTCTATATATCAAAAGATTTATGTAAAAGTAACTGTTAGTAAGACAGCCCACAGTAAATGGGACCTTAACTATTACAAGCAGTCCTCTTCCCTTGGTTGCATTGCCCCTTACAAGTGCTTTATAGTAAAACCATGCTTTAACATTCATTATCTCATTTTGTCTGATAACAACTCAAAAGAATAAATTCTGTGAAACAGGTAAACTGACCAAGGAAGAAGGACAGATGAGGGATAATCAGACATGTTCATTCTTTTCCCATACTTACAACTCAAACACACTCTAAAGAATTGCATCTCTAACAACCTTTGCATGAAACCTAGATTAGGCCCCTCAGATTTCCTTATCACTGGTATATTTGAAAAAGGTTCAATTAATTTTAGTCATAATATGGTTTTCTATATGTTAAGTTCAATATCATAATAAAAAACTTCTAATTTCTTATGTTAATGTAGGATGTAGTACTGAGAAAGGTGAAAAAGACTTCTCTGATTCCAAGTCTGGCATTGAATTGATCCATTGATTGCCTCTGACCATGTCTATTATTGAAGAAAAAAGGGAATTGAGAACATGGGAAAAGGGTTACATACCTGGCCTGGTGCCCATCTAGCTGCTTTTCTCTGGTCCTGAAAAATGCTTAATGCTTATGCTTTCTCTCATTGGGTACTTTATGGGAACTTCAGAGTCCTTTTAACCTAGGAAATCACCACACACAATTCATTTGAATGAGGTGAATATTTCCATGACAGTTGGTTGCTTATTATTCCTTCCTTATATCTTGGTGTTTAGAATATACATCCTAATATTTTTTTTTGCTGAGATTCTTCTCACCCCTGGAGGTGACCTTCTTCATTGAGCTCTAAAAAGTCTAGCAAGGCTCTAAAAAGTCTAGCAACCTGGTGCCTTTGACACACTGCCAACCCTGCTTTCATTTAGTGTCTTGAACTTCAGCTGTTGCCCTTTGCCCTTTTGATTTATCAGATACCAGTCACCAGTCCATAATAAGGCACACATATCACATACTCACTGTATAATCTCTAACCTTGAGATAAAACTAAAGTATCCCATTTTACTTGCCATGGGGTAGAGGAAATTCTCTCATATTAACAACTTTCCCTAAGGAAATCCTCCCTCTAATCTCTGATTGCTTCTGTAGAGGTCAACATTAATCCTTCTAAACCTAAAGTCATTGGTGAAGCTTACACAAGGGCAGACATATTGCAAATCTACTGCCTTGCAGGTCCCATCTAAGTGAGCTAGTACTTCACTTTGAAAGGTAGGAGTAGTTTACTTCTGTGGTCTTGAGGCTTCAGCATTAACCAATTGTGAAAAAAAAAATCAATTTTAATATGTGGTAACAATTATCTACAATTGAAAATAAACAAAAGCTTAGAGAATAAGTCATTAGATTAAATATTGGATATGTGACTAAGGACAGGCAACTTCTCACTCAAGCCCAGGGTGAGTGTCAGCTTCCCAGACCATGTTGTGTCAGAATCAGCATACCAGCACACACTGCACATTTATTTCGTGAGAAAATCAAAATACAAACAGCAGAGTGGCCAGACCTCCTTAGTTTCAAAATACAGGATGCTCACTGCTTCACAATTGCTTAATATTCAATTAACTTAAGAGTAACTGTTAATATACAGAGCTCATGAACTCAAACTTCCTAGCTTGGTATCTTTCTAATTCACACTCCTATCTGAGAGAAGAAACCACTGTATTCAAATTTCACAAAGTCACTTAATATGTTTAAAGCTTCTGAGTGGATTCTTTGAGATCATAATAACAGGATCTCAATTAATTTATGGATTCCTTTAGAGGAACATTTAAAGTCTCACATAGTATTCTTCTTGGGACTGTAAAAATGTGAGCCAGAAGAGTTAAAGATTTCATAGCACTCTGAGGGAAGAAAGGAACTATAGCTCTTGTGAACTGGCACATATTTCCTTTCTGAATATAGTAGACTTTTATTTCCCAGGCTGATGGGAGCTATCATGAGTATAAACATGCCCACTTCTGAGAGTCCTGTGCGTCAGTAACTTTAAATATGGATTCTGAAGATAGATGGATAGATGACAGATGGATCACAGTTCCATTTGATTACAAAGTCATTGCATTATGCAGCATTTAAATCATCACTTCATAAAGTTCTTTGAGATTGACTCAATTGTGAAACGCAGCGTGCACTAAAAACAATTTCTCCCAGTTTGATGTTCTGCCACTTCTCTTTTCAAAGTTGCCACAAGAGACTAGTAATGGACCAGCATATGTGATTCTTTGCCCCAAATGCTTATATTCTCAAAAATGAATTGATCCATTAGTCAAAGACTTGAACTGAAACAAAACCAGTTAAAATAATGTAGAACACGTTGCAGGACTAGGGTGAGGTCCTTCCCTGACTGCCTTAACAGAAAGTGGTAAATACCTTCCAAGCCTTTGCATTTTAACTGACAAAGAGAAAGAAAAAAATCTAAGACCAAAAAAAAGGGAAAAAAGCTTTTTGCTGAAAAGTAAAGTTTAATTAAAAGACAGTGTAATAAAAAAGAAATAAGCACACAACAAGAAAGTATAAAATGCAAATGTACTTTCTTGTGCACATAGCTTTCTTCTACAGGAGCATATTAAAATTAGTATTCAGATCTATGGGATAGAGATTCTATTATTAAAGCTACTGAAGAGTTTTAATATTATAAATATGTATGACTTTGGGAAACCGTAAGAAATATATTCTGCTCAAAGTTCTACTAATGCTGAATATTTTAATGAAACTTAATGCATTTTTATACAAGTGGTATAAATTATCCACTTTAAAATTAGATAAAAACTATTTGAGAAATAATTATGAGTGTATGTGTTCATTAGATTGGAGTTGGAGGACTGCTGGATAAGGGCACTGGGTCAAATCCTTCATCTGCCTCCAGGCACTCAATTCCACAATAACGTCCCTAAGTGTATTATGGCAATTGAATCTCAATATTTAGAGAATTCTAATTCATTTCCACTCCTTCACAACATCAAACCATTCATAGAAAGTACTTGTTTAAAAAAAAATAAGGTGTACAATTTTTGTTGCTTCTGATTGGCCAGCCATGCAGCCCTTTGTGAATCTCAGCTGGACCTACAGTAGACTGGCCTCTCCTAGTTGAGAGGAAATGTTCAGATTGTAGTAGGCCTGGCTTTATTCTTGCTTTTAAGTTAATCACAAAAATCTCCTCCCTTCTTAGTCACAAGCCTCCCAGTCACTGCAAATTGTCAATATGCTCTATATAATTAATTAATCTGCTCAAATCTTATTTTACTAATGCCAATAATAATAATGATTACTGGAGGCAGAGTTCCATTTTTATTGTACCTAAATTTATTTAGTTTTGAGATGCTATTTTCTAAATATCTCTTTTTCTCATTCTTCTTCAGTGTCCTCATTTTTGTATAACATTGACCCATGATTCCCGCTGCCAAATCCTAATGCTGATGTCAGCGAGGGAGGCACCATATCTGATAGAAACACTCAGTGTAGGCATGATTGTTGAGTTGTAATGTATTTATTATTCTTCCTTCCCTCTCTCCCTGCCTCCCTCTCTCCCTCCTTCCTGCCCTTCCTTCTTTATCTATCCATCTCTATCATGTAATTATGAAAACATTATCAAAACACATTTCTCAGTTTTACACATATTTAAGACGATTTCTAGACCTCAAATAATATAATTATTCATTATTGAAGAATACTACTTTGACACAATTTTGTGTGAAGAATATTGCTTTTATTTTATTATTATTTTTTTTAAGATTTATTTTTATACAAGAACTGGGATACAGGCCAGATGCACCGGAGGGTGAGAGGATGCACCAGAGACAGAGCGGGGAACAGAACAGGCAGACTGATGAAACACACTGTTGAGGGGAGCAGCGGGCGAGACAGGAGAGGTCTGCTGCGCCTTGTGGGATTCTCGCCAGCTAGCCAGGATTGAACCCGTGCTAAAGAGACTGTGGACAGCTTCACAGTGCGGCGCTCAACTGCCTGTGCCACCAGGGAGGCCCTATTTTCTTTTATTGAAGTTATAACTTCTTTTATTGAAGTTATAACTATGTTATAACTTCCATAATTTTCAGGTGCTTGTCATTGAGACTCAACATATACATATATTACATTAAAGTCACCATTGTCCTCTTTCTTTTTCCTGATTCACTCACTGCTTCTCCCTTCCCTTCTGGTAACTACCAGAACATTACCAAACCAAACACTTTCTTTAGCTCATCTGTTTGTTGTTTTCTCTATATATCACAGTGACATTGTTTTTTAAAAGACTCACCCTAAAAAGACCATTGACTACATAACAATCTAAATTGAGTATTTTTTAACTTTGATAGTAATCTGAATGATGAGAAATAAAGACATTATATGTGGAAATGACCTGAGAACATTTTTAGATATCTGAATTTTACCATCTTTCCTTCACAATAACATGTTAGGCTTTTCTGAGGATGCTGGCCTTCCGTGCATATCAGAATATCAGAATCTGTGTTGGGACAGGTAGTGGGGAAGGATGTGCAGAAGTTTGAAAAAAACCTCTCTAGTTCATTTTGATAGAATTTTTTGTCTACAAAAACTGGGAATCTAAGTTTTGTATCAGAAATTATATATATTTTTGTGTCCTATTTTGGCTCCAGTGTAAAGAAAATCATGAGGAAAGGAAAAGAACAAATGTTCTTGTTTTGCTGTCTATTCTAAAGTCCTTAGCTTTCAGCCCTTATCTTCAAATGAATAGAATCTTTTTGAGATAATAGCAGTTAGATTGGTTAGATTCTCCTCCAGGGAGATTTATTTTGTTTAAATTTCTTTCCATTTCTAAGCACTCTTAGTACTCGCCATCTCATCTTTACTGTGACTTTGAGTTAAATATTGTATACCATTACTGTGATGGTTATAAGTATTACTGTTAATCTTGGTTATTAATGATTTCAGTGGGGAAAATAAGGGCCATTTAAATACAAATATTATGTCTTTTGCTGATACTTTCTTAGCTTTTGCCAATATTTAAGTAATGTTTACTTATTTGTATAACCCAAATAAAAGTGTCATGATAGTAATTTGGATAAGAATGTGTTTATGGGCGCGCAGACCTCTCCTGTGGCCCGCTGCTCCCCTCAGCAGTGTACTTTGGTCCTTCTGCCTGCTTTGCTCCCCGCTCTGGCTCTGGTGAATTCTCTCACCCTCCTGCACTTCTGACTGTACCCAGTGCATGTATAAACAAAAAACAAACAAACAAACAAATAAATAAATAAACAAAAAATATTAATAATAATAAATAAAAATAAATAAATAAATAAACAATAAAAATAAATAAATAAACAAACAAAAAATGCCTCTATAAAAAAAAAAAAGAATGTGTTTATGTAGTGTCTTATTGCTGGCAATATGCATTCACTTACATTATCTCTTTAATCCTCATAATAGCCTTACATAGAATTCTTCATTAGCCCCATTTTATAGCTGGGAAAATGAAGCTTCTGAGGGTTGAAAAACTTTTCCAAAGCTATTCTTCTACTATGTGGCAGTGGTTAAAACTGGTCTTTTGACATAAAGCCAGAGTTTTAGTCACAATGAAACTATTTTAACTTGAATTTTATGAGTATATATACAACTGTCTTTGAAGTACCAAATCTTAGTATATTAGTAAATGTCATCATTGTCTTTCTTTTCTCTGTTCCTCCTTTCTTTGGGAACTTTAGAGTCTCTTGCTTGCTCTGTCTCTCTCCTAACCCTCTCTCTCCCTGAATTATTTCCTCTCCTTTCTTCCCACCCTCCCTTCTTAGATTAGTGGATAACATAAGTTTCATGTGACTTTAACATGTCTGTAATATTACAGAGATATCAGTTCATAAGTTTCTTTATTCAATCCCAATGACATGTTCAGATATGCATCTGATTACCTTTTTAAGAGAAAAATGTGTGCAATAACCAAATGAAGAAATAGACAAAATATGTTGTTGAGATAATGCAATTGACAGCTGCAATGAATTGATTAACTTGTTTCTTCCTCTAATACACCCATAAACATTCCCAAGACCTCTCATATATCAAATCTTTTGCTCAATAAATCTAAACCTCATCTTACCCCTAAAGGTGTAAAAAGAGATTCTATGCTGCCAAAGAAACATCAGTAATACACACTTCCTTTGTGTCAGCCATATTAAAAATAATCAGTTCGCACCTGAGCAATGACCTGTCCAAAAGAAAAGAGATGTGATGACAGATTGGGTGATTTGATAGTGAAGTGCTAATAGCTTAGAGTTATTTTCATGGCATGTTTTCTATTGCTGAAAAAATCTTGTTTAGAACTCAGATTCAGCTATATGTTCAAGCTGCAGCTTGTGTCAGGGAAACACCTGGCCTAGTAAGATTAGTGTAGTGATTGAAAGTTGAACTAAGAACTGTCCTTGAAATCTATTCATTTGCTACTTAAAGAAAGGTTGTCCATCTTGAAAGGAATAGCTCACTATTAATTGAAATGGCATATCTAATGTCAAGAATTTACAAAAATTGAGATTCCTGCCCTCTAACCTAACCCGTTCAATCCAAATTTTGGTGGGGTGGACACCCCGGTGGTGCAGCAGTTGAGTGCTGGGTTGCGAAGCTGCCCACAGCCTCTGCAGCACTGGTTCGATCCCTGGCCACTGGGTGAGGGACCCACATGGTGCACAGATCTCTCCTGTCGGCCGCTGCTCCCCTCAGCAGTGTATCTGTATAGTCAGTCTGCCCGTTCTGTTTCCTGCTCTGGCTCTGGTGAATTCTCTCACCCTCCCGCACTTCTGACTGTGCCCAGTGCTTGTATAAATAAATAAATAAATAAATAAATCTTTAAAAAAATTTTGGTGGGGGGTTTAACTTAGGAATCTGAATCTATAACAAATTTTATACTTGATTCTAATGCACACTAAAGTTTGAGAACCATAAGTCTAGATCAGCGTTCATGTAAGATGTGAGTATCTTGCAAGATGTTCATGTAAGATGTGAGTTCATGTAAGAAGTGAGTAAACTGAGATCCTGAAAAACATTTCTTGTCCAAGTGGGCAGAATTTGAGCTCGGATATTCAGATGCCAGTTTCAGCCAGTTGTGTTCATATTTACAAATGTTGATCTTCTTTGTTACTTTCCAGACTAAGGGGGATCACATACACAAACAAAATTTAAGTGCCATAGTCCTAGATACAAATTTCCATTTTTTCTTTTTCTGAAGTTATTTTCATTTTCACATGGACTTCGGGAGTTCCTCAGGACTCTGAAATGAGAAATAGCTTCAGCAAAATCCTTTAAAATTTTGGGCATTGCTATAAAAGTGTTATATTTCTTCAACTCTTTAAGAATTGCTACATATGAACAATTTGTCTGAGTGTGCAAATTATACAATGCAATGGAGTACAAACCAAATATACACAGGGAAAATAGAAATAATTTGCCTTATTTTCTCTTTCCTAGGAATTGTGGGAAGTCCATGCTTTATAGAAAAGACTCTGAAAGAATGGAGCAAAACTCAAATATAACAGGACCCCATGCATTAGTTTGAGATGCTCATTCCAAAGTATTGACAGCTGCCATTGAATCAGATGTGTTGAAACTGGTTTGGGCCATTAACACTGCATTGATATGGTGATACTATACAAGTAGAAGACAGTGGGATGTAGGGACCATTTCAAGTTTCTGATTGTTTGCCTGAACCTAGTGGTTTGCTATCTGATCTATCTATATGTTTCTTTCCATCAATATATATTATGTATATTATATAATATACAAATTTACAACATATAAAAATAACATAAAATAAATGTAATAAAATATAACTATGAAATAAAACATAAATATGTTAGTTTAATATATAATACAATATTAGATGTAGATATTTTGTATTAGAGTAAAATATTTGATATAAAATATTAAACTTCTGAAAGCTCAAAACCATATGTACAGGGCACTTAATCATAAGTCATATGCTACCATTTTAAAGGATGGTATTATCTAAAAGTAGAAATAACTTCCTGGGGATCTGTTGTCACTACAATCAACCATGTTAGTTGCCTGATTTCACCAAATTCAAGTTGGCCTATAATCTTCAACTGGCAAGCTGAAATCCCTCCATTTGGCTTTTTGATGCAGTTATCTGCATTGACTTAGTAAAGTACATGTATACTAGGTAAACTACAATTGAAAAAAATTGTAAGGAAAATTTTTTTTTTTGTAAAATTCTTCTGTACAATTTTGTGGATTTACATAATGCTATAGAATGCAAGGAATTGTCCTCACGAGCTTAGCTGAAACAACACTAGGTCGTGACGTTAGTATCAATGCGTTTTATTTTTCAGGTACAAGTTGTTTGAGAAAATATATCAATAGCCATTAAAGATTAAAAGATAGTCATTGAGAAACTGTAATTGCTTGACCCTATTTGATGAAGAATTGTGTTAAAAACATATAAAATTATACAAATAAGCAAAACCCAGTGTCAAGAGTTTGGTACAAATTCACTTTTCCCTGTTTCATCTTATTTTTAAGTTGCAGAAAAAACTTTTATATTGGAATGTGTATACCAATGAAAAAGTTTTTTTTTTTCTGAATTAATCTTCATAATTGTCTTGCTCTTAAGACCTGTCATTTACAGAACACATTCACTAAGGAGAACAAGAAACAGGATGCAAGGACACTGTTAAAAAATAGAACCAAAACTCAGGCAGTAAGTTTCAAAAATGGTTAAAGCTTTTTCTTTTATTGTTCCATTCCTGGAATATGGCCAGGACCAGAAGCAGCAATGTTGAAATACTATGAAAAAGAATGTTTCCTTCTCTGTATTGCTGGGCTGATTGAAAGCAGAAAGTACATGGGCTTTTATGAGATTCTGTCCAAATGAAATTCTGGCACAATATTATAGACCCCTGAGATTAAACTAAACTGAGAATAAGAACTTGAGTTTCTCACTTGGAGTTGTTCTATAATAAATTATTTGCATGGTGTGCTTTCTTTGAAATAGTGGGTGCCCTTTCATTGTATTGGCTGCTGTTAGAGCTCAGAACTATTGTATTATCAAAAGATCACCCCTGTCCATAATTTCTTGCTGACATTTGTCATGTTTGCTGACCCGTTTAGAAAAGATAGTTTCAAAACTATCACTTGTATACCTTTGCCATTGTTATGTTGAAAATTTGTATATTGGAAAATGGCAGTTAATGGCAAAAATGAGAAACAAGAATGAATAAACAACTCATTTAACTCAGAGTAATATATAGAAAACTCATTGGTTGAAAATATCTGCTGCATTGTGAGCTAATAACTGTGACCAAGTTTTCAGTACTGTCTCCAAATGCTAGCTAGCTCTCACTGGCTACCCACATACAATAGTTCTCAATGTAAGAGAGACTTGGATGGATTAAAGTTTGACATGGATGGATTAAAGTTTGAATCTACTAAATCTTTTTATTTAGAATTGGTCCATTCAATTATATAGTTTTATTAATTGTCTATTAGTATATGACAAATTTCCCCACAAACTAGTATCTTTTTTTTTAAAGATGTATTTTATTTATATAAGAGCTAGGGTACAGTCCAGATGTGTGGGAGGGTTAGAGGATTCACCAGAGACACAGTGGGGAACAGAACAGGCAGACTGACGAAATACACTGCTGAGGGGAGCAGCAAGTGAGACAGGAGAGGTCTGCTCGCCATGTGGGTTGCTCTGAGGCCGGCGGGGATCAAACCAGCACTACAGAGGCTGCAGACAGCTTCACAGTGCTGTGTTCAACCACCTGCGCCACCAGGGAGGCCCCACAAACTAGTATCTTAAAGCAACAATTGTTTATTAGGTCACAGAGTTTTTCTAAGGGTTAAGAGTTAAGGAATATCTAAGGTGGTTTTAGCTTAGTCTTTTATGAGCTCTGTTTAAAATGTTGCCTTGAACTGTTGTTGTCTGAAAAGAGAGAGACTGATACCATACTGTCTTCCACGACTTTTTCTTTGAGTCACATGTTTACCTTCACCTCCTATTCATTACAAGTATGTCATTAAGTTATTCTACACTCAGCTGGAAGAGGCAGGGATAATTGTGGGCCATGTTAGAGGCTGCCTATCATAGTCTTTCTTTTTTTTTTTTTTTTTTTTTTTTTTTTAGAGGCATGTTTTTCTTTATTTATTTGTTTGCTTGTTTGTTTGTTTTGTTTATACATGCACTGGGTACAGTCAGAAGCGCGGGAGGGTGAGAGAATTCACCAGAGCCAGAGCGGGGAGCAGAGCAGGCAGAAGGACCGAAGTACACTGCTGAGGGGAGCAGCGGACGACAGGAGAGGTCTGCGCGCCATGTGGGACCCTCCTCCGGTGGCCGGGGAGCAGCCGGGGATTGAACCGGCGCCGCAGAGGCCGCGGGCAGGTTCGCAACCCAGCGCTCTACCGCTGCGCCACCGGGGAGGCCCTGCCTATCATAGTCTTTCATCTGGCCCCAATGATTCACAATACTTTCATAGACAAAATATAGTCATATGTTCTCAAAATTCTTAACTCATTCCATTTCAGCATCAGCTTAAAGTCTAGGATCTTGTCATCTAAATCAAGTTCAAGTGAGTATAAGTCTCTTTTTGTGAACTAAGAAGCAAGTGTTCTATTCTATGCATGCCCAACATAGGAAGACAGGTATAGAATAATTGATATAGGAGTTTCTTCCACAAAGGGGCAGGTAAAAGTCTGCGTAAAATAGTCTTTAGAACATAGCAGTTCTCTCATGTTCAGTGATTACTTCTCTACACTTATTCTCCGTCATTCTTGATTCTGGGCTGTTAGTTCATTCCTCTTCTGAGTCATTCTTATTTTTCCATGGAAGGTAGCATCCATCTGCTACTGAACAGTTTCTCAGTCTACTTTCTTCCACCAGTAGACTTTTGGGAGTCCAATGGCCTCTTCTGAGTTCGTACTGTCTCTTTTCCTTTCAGTTTCAAACAGCAAGGTTTCTGTTAGAATAATTATTTTAAAAACTTTATCGGTCTTCTGTGAGTATTATTTGTGTTCAACATCTCAGATGGAAGTTACATCCATGAATCTCTTAGAGATAAGTCCTTTTCTGCCTTGGACTTCTGCTGAAGGTTGGTTTGTTGAAAAGTTTTGTTAATGCACCCTAAATTCCACCTTTGGTATTTCTGAAGTCTTAACAAATAATTTTATGGTCACCACCTTAGCGTGATCTTTAGACCATGATTTCCTGATAGTTCCCTGGATTTCACCTTTGCTGAAAAAAAATTTCTTAATTAATTTTAACATTGTTTGCCATCTGGAGAGACTGGGAATTTTCAAAACCAGTGAGTGTTCACTTCTTTTTGTTTAGTAGTCCTTCCTTTAGCTAATGTATTGCCTCTCACATTTTACTATTAGCAACAAGAAGAAGCCAGATGGCAACTTCAACACCGTCTGGTTGGAAGTCTCCTTAGCAAGATCTCTACCCCCAGTTCAATGTTCAATATTCTATAAATAGTTGTATCCAAGGCATGTAAGTGTTCACAACCAGCTCTTCGGAATTGTTCCAGTGTCTGACCCCTGTTGGATTCCAAAGCCATGCGTACATTTGCTTTTTTTTCAGCAACATTGGGTAGCAAAATTTACATTAGTTATCTATCAATGTGTAAAAAATTAACCTAACATTTAGCAACTTAAAACCACTGGAATGTATTTGTTACTGCAATGTGTGAGGATTAGAATATAAAGTGACTTAGCATGGTCATTCTGCTTTTAGGGTCTCTCATGAAGCTGCAACCAAGAGGTTGGCTAGGCCCACTGTTCCCTGAGACTTTTCCTGGGGCAGGAGAATCTCATTCTAAACTCACTCAAATGTTTGTCAGTAAAAGCTCTTACTCAGTTTCTTATAGTATGGTTCTCTCCATAAATTTTTACGTGACATGGCCGCTGGCTTCCCCTAGAACACATGATCAAGAAACACATAATCAAGACTTATGTCACAGTGCCTTTTATGACCTAGTGTTTTGGTCACTTCTGCCTATTACTAGTAAATGAGTTAAGTCCAGTCCACAGAGAACATTACATGAAATATGAATATGAGAAGGCAAGGATTATTGTGGTTAATCTTAGAGGCTCGCTTCTTTGACAAATGAAATAAAATAATTTAATTTACTTGAGTGAACTTGTATTTTTACACTGATTTATTAATGTTGTTTATATTCAAGACTGTAAATGGTATGTGGAGTGCCTCAGAAGGAAAATAGAACAAATAGATTGGTGCAATTGTATGGTAGCACTTTCAGATGCATTTTTTTTAATATAGCAGTTGTAGAAACAGTTCATTTTTAAGAGTGCTGCAAATTTTTCAAAATCCTTACATATGTAATATCTCCTTTGATTATTAATATCTTTGATTGTTAATAAAAGACTGTGAGGTGGTTGGGTGCATATCATCTTTATTTCTAGATGAGAAAAACTCTTAGACCTTAAATATTTTGCCCAGTCAATTGGACATAGAACCTAGATCTTTTTTTTTTTTTTTTTAAAGATTTATTTATTTATTTATACAAGCACTGGGTACAGTCAGAAGCGCGGGAGGGTGAGAGAATTCACCAGAGCCAGAGCGGGGAGCAGAGCAGGCAGAAGGACCAAAGTACACTGCTGAGGGGAGCAGCGGGAGGCAGGAGAGCTCTGCGCGCCATATGGGACCCTCCTTCGGGGCCGGGGAGCAGTTGGGGATCGAACTGGCACTGCAGAGGCTGCAGGCAGCTTCGCAACCCAGCGCTCTCAACCGCTGCGCCACCGGCGAGGCCCCTAGAACCTAGATCTTAAAGATATATTCCCCAAGATGGTCAGCATTAGTACAAGCCTATAACTACTCCATTTCAGTAAACACTCTTTCCAAAATGAGGTAAACTCTCAGAGAATGAAAGGGATGTAATGAACTTCTAACAATACTGTTTAATCTGTATTCTGAAATAATTATAAATAATGTTAGAAACAATACAAAATGTAATTTTATTAACTCTTACTGAAGCAAAAAACACTTGAACTCACTATTTCAGAATACAATATATGGAATTCCATATACAATATATGTGATTAATACAATTTTATATTTAGAGAAAGATATGTCACTTTTTCTTTTATGTCTTATCCTTCTTCTCCTTTTAAATTTTTATTTCATTATTAAATTTTTTTTTCTAGATCAATGGTTCTCAACTTTGGAGTGCTTTCAGTATACTTCAGGGAATTTATTACTGCTATGAATAAAATTACCATCAGACTTTCCAGATACATTTTAAATAAATTGTAAGGGATTCACAATTATTTCTTTTTTTTTTATAAAGATTTATTTATTTATTTATACAAGCACTGGGTACAGTCAGAAGTGCAGGAGGATGAGAGAATTCACCAGAGCCAGAGTGGAGAGCACAGTAGGCAGAATGAAGTGCACTGCTGAGGGGAGCAGCGGGCGGCAGGAGAGGTCTGTGCACCATGTGGGACCCTCGCCGGGTGGCAGGGGATCAAACCGGTGCTGCAGAGGCTGTGGGCAGCTTCGCAATCCAGCCCTCAATGGCTGCGCCTCCGAGGAGGCCCACGGTTATTTCTATAATAGCACTACTTTGATTTATAATCATTCTGATGTAGATCAGATAAATTTAAATAGTTTAATTTGAAATTAGAGTAGCTTATACAATAAAAATTACATGTAACTTGCACATTATATTATTTTTACTGGAGTCCATATTCAGTAGTCATTACTAATACATGATCAGTCCAAAGCATGAAGCCAAGTTCAAAATAATAGAAAACTGTCTCTGGAAACTCCTTATGTAACCAGTAAAGTACAATAGGTATATAATACACAATTATTAAGTCAAATGGGGTTAGCTTTCTTGGTTATAGTTCTAACTTGTATGTTTATCTACAATTGATCACTAAAATCATCTTTGGTGTGATGAGAAGCTCATATTTAGAGTTGGAGGTGGCAGAGAGTTAGGGTGGCAGGGTGGCTGTTGGTAGTAACTGGGTTATAGGTGGACAGGAACAGAAAACTCATACTTGTTTATTTTGAGGCCTACACAGACTGAATGGTTGGCAGAAATCTAGTACTATTTACAGTTTTTGTAACGCTTTGTTTCTCTCTCTCTCTCTCTCTCTCTCTCTCTCTCTCTTTGGTTTTGCTGAGTGGATGGTTGTATGAGCATATGTTCATAGAACATATGATGTAAACACTTTGTATCATTAGCTGTGGTGCTGATAGCATTTTCAGGTTTTCTTGATCTATGACTAAGTCCATGGGAACATTAGAATCACCTACTGATATTATTAGGTATTACTGACACTGTAAGAAGTTATCCGCAAGTTTGATATGTGTCACTTGGGAAGTAAGTTTCCTCTTATGACATGTATTTTAGGCAGAAAAAAAAATGTTTTTGGAGACATATAAAGAAAGTCTATGACTGTGTCCAATAATATATTATTTGTTTTTTATCTGAATCCTCCACATTTTCCCCATTGGCATATAGTCCAGTTGGATATAACAGTTAAAATAAGGCACTATGCCTTGATTTGGTAAAGCAGATTTCAAATGTACAGCTCTCATTCTAGTCATATCCCAAAGGGAGCTAGTGTCAAAACACTAACATGAGGTAAGAATTTCCCTTCTGATACTTCACTTTTATTAAACTATTGCTTTCAAACACAAGGGGGAAGGGTAGATTATCTGCATGGCCATTATTTTCTATACTTATTTCTTCAAAACAATGAATTACATGGAAATTACAATTTTTTAGGGAGTGCTAAATAAACATAAAAGCATGTTTAACTAAAATATTAAGTCAAGCACTCTCCTGCTGAGGGAGAGAGCTGAAAGAAAGGTGTGGAGGGTATACAGTTTGGTGTTAACTCTGTGTTGGGTGGAGAGAACACTAAGCTAATAACACTTAAGGGAGGGAACCCTGTACTCCCCAAATACAAACAATATGTAAAGCAACATTACCTTAAAAAATTGAAGGAGAAAACTAACAAATAAAAAAAAAAACACAAAAATACAACACATAGTTAGCAATTTTGTTTTGCATTCATACAACAAATCTATAGAATATCATTTTATTCACTGCTGAAATATGATTCTCTGGTGCTACATAGATCAACAGGTCAGCAGCACATATAATGGCATATAACAAGTTTGTTGACAGGGTGTAAGAAAAACTATAGAAAAATTCTACAAATGCCAATTATAATTAAAATTAACACTGGTCAAACTAAATGTTACGTGTCTTGGAGCATAGCCAAGCCATACATTTTTTCATTTAACCAACTTTACATAGCCTTCTCAAAGTCAGCAAAATTCTATAACAAGATACCTTTAAAATTGTGAGTCAGACTCATGATTGGACATCCAGAGGCAGAAAGAGAAGATGAAGAGGAAGGGAAGTGGAACAGGAGGAATAGATGAGAAAGAAAGAATAAGAAAGGAGGGAGAGGAAGACCAGGACAAAGAGGAAGAAGGAAAAAAAAATATCCCTGGATTTTAGATCACATCTTAAACAGAAGTTAGCTTGAATGATAAACTTAAATGCAAAATGTAAAACTATAAAACATTTACAATTAAACATAGGAGAATATCTTTTTGGATGTAGGACTAGGTAAGTAGTTCTTAAATTTGGCAATCAAAAGCAGGATGCAGAAAAGGAAAAATTAATAAATTGGATGTTACAAAAAACTTTTATATAAGAGAATAAAAGACAACTAGAGAGCAGATAAAAATACTTTCAAAACACATATCTGACAACAAAGTTGCTTCTGGTATATGGTGAACTCTCAAGCCTCACAATTAAAGTTTCAAGTAGAAAAAGGGCAATAGTATTTTTTTTTAAGATTTATTTATGCATACAAGAAGTGGGGTGTAGGGCAGAGGTGCTGGGGGTGAGAGGATTCACAGAGACACAGTGGGGAACAGAACAGGCAGATCTACTGAAATACACTGCTGAGGGGAGCAGTGGGTATGACAGGAGAGGTCTGATGTACCATGTGGGTTAGCTCCTTGTCTGGGAATCAAACTCATGTTTCAGTGGCTGGTGATAGCTTGATAGTGCTGAGACTTAACCCCTTGCACCATGAAGGAGGCCCCCATTTACAACCAATTTAAATAAATGAAGCAGAAACACCATTTAACTCCGTATTTTTAGAAATAATTTCATCAAAATAAAGAAATAAGGAAGTTAGGATAAATTTACTTAACACAACTCCATACTATAGTGAAATATAAATAATTAAATTAAATATTTGGGTTCACTCCAGAGTTGAGTCTAAATGACATGGACTCATCAGCAAACATAAAAATTGTATAACCATGTTAATGATATAATAAAAAAAATTGAAAACTTTTATAATATTGGGGCAAGGAAGGCTTTAATTAAAACTCAAGCAGAGCTGGCTTGATAAAAAATAATTGTAAACTTGTCTTCTGAAAGTTAGCAAAAAATCATATGGTATTTAAAAGGCAAAAGATAATCTGGAGAAAATATATTTGCAATACATGTGATAAGAAAATGCTAATTAATTTTATTTAAAAATTGAAAATAATAAAAATGAAAAGCAAGAGAAGAACCGGAAGACATTATAAAAGTTTATTTAGAGAGACAATAATATAACCCCAGAGTTAGGCCAGACCTCCCTGACTAGTTCATTTTAAAGAGTGGTGAGGATGACTCTATGCTCGTTACTTTTATTTCCATTTTACTAATACAGCCAAAAAAACCCAAAAACACAAACAAAAACATTCATGAAAAAATGTGTAGACAAGTTCCCAGAACTCCCCTGTTCCACGGGGAGATTGGTTTTTGATTCAGCTGTGGAGGCAGCCAGTGTTGAGGAAGAAATCCAGAAAGTTTGAGACTCTTATAGTCACACTATTCAGATTAGTAGTTTTTGCTCCATTTGATTGGGGAACAATATCCTGAAAACTCAGGTGTTCTTTTATTCCCAGATAAGATTGTACATTTTGTTGTCCTTACTTCTGATTCACAAGACAGAGAAGGAGTTTGTGTGTGGGGATTTACTGGTGTACTAAGGCAAGATTGAGTTACCAATTTTTCTTTTTCACTTTGTCAAAGATAAAAACCCCTTAATACTGAGAGTTGGCAAGAGTAGATACATTATTGATGAAAGTAAATAAATACAATCCTTCTAAGAAGGAACAGTGTTTACGGAAGCATTCTATGAAAATGACGTGTATCTGGAGATCTTTAGTGCTAATTGAATTTTGAAATTTAGAACCTCACAAGTATATAAAGGCACTGGAAGGGCCCTTTACATTCTAAACATAACAGCTCCAGTCTTCTTACCCTTTTCATAATAAAAGGACTGCTTAGTAAGGGATGGAATTTCTTACGATGATAATCAGATGAGTTCAGTTTAAAAAAGATGATGAATAGATTCATCAATTTAACTTTTGTAAATAGTTTTCTTCTCTGAGTTTAGTGTTAGATGCCCAAGTCTGTCTGTCCCCATTGCTGGTAAACATCACTGAAATGCAGTGATCCTAAGAGCTATTTGGTTATTTTCTTAACTTCAGTGTTGGGATTTTACAGAGATTGAATCCACTAAAAATGTAGATAGTTTATAGTAATAGTGACATATTTATTGTTTCTTGGCTCTAATTTGCTTATCTATAATATGGGAAGAATAGTAGATACATGTATTACTTATTATTAGGAGAAAAATGTATAGAGCACTCACAAAATGTACATGGCATGTAGCATATGTTTGATGAATACTGGCTATTGTTATTTACTATTAGACTTTGGAACTATTTGTCTCTCTGTAGATACAGGGACCTCCCAAACAATAATTAGGAGAGTGAAGGAAAAATGTAACCCAGGAATGGATAGTGAAAGGAGCTGTGGAAACAGATTTTAGCTAACATAGAATAGTGGTGGAGAGCTAAACAATGTAATTGAAATGCATAAGAAAAAAATAAATAAAGCTGATATAGAAGCTCTGAAGAATTTTCAGTTGGAGACTTTCCCCACACAATGGACTGGACTTGGTGTACAGTATCTGATTGCAGTTATCCGAGTTATAGGCTAAGAATCTTGGCTGATATTCGCTGTACAAAATTTATTGCTGAGATACCAGACCTTATATCTGGAAAACTTAATTTAGTTATAAGAAAATTCCCTCCCTCTTGCTTATTGGCAAACAATAAAGCTTGAGGATGCTGGTTGGTCAGGGTTGTTTAGGAACCACGCAGGATTATACCTGGAGAGGCGGGGCATCAGAATTCCCAGCTAGAGGAAGACAGAGAAAGACGATGCAGGTTGGATGCTAATTCATAATCTGAAAAGTTTCTTTGGTGGGAAAGTAGTAGAAAAAAAGAAAGACCCTCCTACCACTGGGATCCCCTGCTTCTTCTGTTCCCCAACTCTATTAGAAAGAAGGGTTGCAATTTGTCAAAACTTTGGAACATCTCCCCAGCTTTTCAGTTGTCATTTTAGTTTCCCCCTTCAGTGCTTTGGAAGAATTGGGAATTCCCAGGGCAGCTTGTTTCTTTGTATCCCTTTGCTTTCTGCATAGCTCTTCCAGGAAATAGTAATCTACTTCATTTACAAACCTAAATTCAGGGCTGGGAAGCCCAGTGGGGATACAATTCTTAAAGGATACATCTGCTGTGTCATCTTTTTCAAATTAACTTTAGCATGACTGTACTAACTGCATTTTCATTTATCCTTACTACTGTTTTCAGTTTAACAAAAGACCAGATGTTGCTAAATCATGATCTTCTTCATAGTAAAATGCTGTGGTCTCCAGGGTTTTAGGTGCATATGCACAGCTCCATAGTCTCATGCCCAGGGAATGCAGAATTGTTGGGGTTAGTAAGTCCAAAGACATTAATTTTATTTAGCATTTTCTCAGCAATAGCTTTGCATTCACTAATGGCACCTTAGGTCCCTTGGGATAGTCACATATTAAACCAGAAATACACAAATTGTCATTATTGCAAAAGTGTGAAAAGATTTTAACTCCTGAGTAACCATCACATTTTCATGGGAAGAAATTATCTGATGTAAATTCAAAACTGTAATTTTGAATTGGGTCCAAATTTTATTTTTATCAGAATATACCAGCACTCTTAAATTAAAAAAAAAAATCTTTGAAATGTACTCTTTTTGTTTATTAAGAGATTTTTAGATTAAAATAATTAGAAAAACGAGAATTCACCTGGTATTGTGATTATAATGTAATGGGCTCCAAAGTAAATATCAGTGTTTACTATTTATAATAATCTTACTGTAGAGTTTGGTGTACACTAGAATTATGTTAAGTAGAGGAAATAGACAAAGTCTTTAAAAATGGAAATATGCTTGACATAATTTTTGTAATGTCATGCATAAAAACTGAGTACTAGAGAAGGCAAATAGTTAGGGAGGTCATAACCTTTGGAGGAATGTAAAAAGAATCAATGAATATTGGAGCCAAAAGACAATAGTTTGAATCTTTTGTCTCTTCCAATTAGCTGTTGACTGGGCAAATCAGTGAGTTATTTTGAATTTCTATGTAAAATGGGACTGTTAACACATAACTTTCTAGTTGCTGTTTGGAAGTCAAATTAAATAAATTTTGTAGAATTTTTTTTATAAACTTCAAAAAACTGTAAAACATGCTTACTGCTATTGCATAAAGGAAGAGATAATGTTTACAGTGTATATTTAACATTCCAGAGCTCCTTCCAAGAGCTTTGAATAGCTGCAACCTATTTTGTGAAGATTGAATTTTCTTATTTCATACAATTGAGAAAACTGAGTCAAAGCGTTGGTGTAGTAATAGTTAGTGAACGTTACAACACAACTTCAAACTGGATTGCAGTCCTTTTCTTTCTTTTATATTGTATTTTTTTTCCATATGGTTTTCTAATAAAAATTATCCTTAGAGATTTTGATTCATTTCACTGGACTATTCACTTCGAAGATGTTTTAATAAAGGTGGTAATGATGAGATGTATTTTGTTTAACTTACATTATCGCTTGGAAATATTCCTTTTAACGATTGATTTTAACTATTTGTGGATACCATTCTAGTACCAGAGAGTGCCAAAGACACAGCCAAATTTTCCTCCGTGTCAAACAGAAGCAGTATTTAATGCCTCAAGGAATTAAATGTTCCATCTATACCACAGTGCAATACATGTCTGAATGGGTCCTTAAAAAAATTACAAACATATTCTTCTTTGGTGGGTGTTTGTTTACAGAGAGGGTTGTTTAAGTGACATTTGTACATATTAGATGTTTAATGACCTTAGCTAAAATTCTTGCTCTTTGTGTGTATGTGTATACTGGAATTTAAAGAGGACAGTCCCTACAACAAAAAATTATGTAATCCAAAATATTAATAAAAACATTGTATTTCATTAAGGTAGGATTGTATCACAATCAAAATACTTTCACATGCATTCTTTCTAAAATTGAAATAGCATTGGTTTACAACACTGTGTATGATTTAGATGTATAGGATCACATCCTTCTTGTGCATTTTAATGCACCACACCCACCATTAAGGTATCCATAATCTGCCATTGTTTTTTGTGCCCCTTCCCACTTTGCTCTACCCACTTTCCTTCCACCTCTGGTAGCCTCAGTTCTAAAGTCATATTTCTGGGGTTATTGTATTGGTTTTACCTGAAATTTTTTTTTTGTTTCTCTCTTTCCCATGTATGAGTGATACCATTTTGTCTTTATCTTTGTGTTTCTGATTAGCATAATCCCCTCCAGTTCCATCCATGTTATCTCAAGAGTTTATGTTTTCTACAGTTGATGTTCCACTGTGTATATATACAGTTATGTTTTCTACAGTTAATGTTCTACAGTACAGTTATGTTTTCTACAGTTAATGTTCCACTGTGTATATATACCACATTTTCCTAATCTACTCAACTATATTTGTATTGTTTTCATAGATAGGCTATAGCAAATATGGCTGCAGTGAACATAGATGTGCATGTGTCTCATAAAAAATAGTGTTTTTGCATTCTTTGAGTAGATACTTAGGAGTGGAATTGCTGAATCATATGGTAGATCTATTTTTAATATTTTGAGAATTGTTTTTCATAGGGGCTGGACAAATCTGTATTTCACATCAGCAGTATACCAGGATTCATTTTTCTCCACATCCTTTCCAACACTTGTTATTTATGTCTTTTTTGATATAGGCCATTCTCATAGGTCTGAAGTAGGATCTCATTGTGGTTTTGATTTGCTTTTTCCTGCCAATTGAAGAATTGTTTTTCATGTGCCTGTTGACCATCTGTATATCTTCTTGAGAGAATTCCCCAATTAGTTATTTGGCTCATCTTTTGATGGGCTATTTGTTTTCTTTTTGTTGATGAGTTTCTGTTGCATGAGTTCTTTGTGGATTTTGATTATCAGTCCCTTGTCATGTCTATTGTGTGCAAATATTTTATCCCATTCAGTGAAGTGTCTTTGTTTTAGTTATGGTTTCTTTCCCATGGAGAAACTTTTTTAGTTTGATATAGGCCCAATTGCTTATAATCCTTTTCATTTGTCTTGGTTTTGGAAAGAACACCACTGAAGTATTTATCTTACAGTGTTTTGCCTATGTTTTCTTCTATGTATTTTATGAATTCCTCCAACTCTTTAATCCATTTTGAATTAATTTTTGCATATGATGTGAGATAGTGGTCTAATTTAATTGTTTTTCTTGTGGTTGTCCAGTTTTACCAACAACATTTATTGAAAAGACTCCCCCTTCTCCATTGTAACTCTTGACTCATTTGTCATTTAAACTGTTCATATAGATGTGGGTTTACTTCTTGGATTTCAAGTCTATTCCATTGGTTTGACTGTCTGTTTTTGTTTCAGTACCATACTGTCTTGATTATTTTAGCTTTGTAGTATATTTTAAGTCTAGGCGTATGATAGCATCATTCTTTTTTTCAGGATTGCAAGGAAATTCACCAGGAAGATATAACTGTCATTAATATTTATGCTCCTTGTTACATAAAGCTCCTTGTTACATAAAGAAACTATTTACAGGTCTAAAACAACATATCTACAAAAACACAGTCATTGTCTGAGGCCACAACACACCACTACCATGAAGGAATAGATCATCCAGACAGAAAATTAACAAAGAAATAAAGGCCTTAAATAAAGTGTTAGAACAGATGGACTTATTGGACATTTATAGAACTTTCCATCCCAAAAGAAATGAATACACTTTCTTCTCCAGTGCACATGGAACATTCTCAAGAATAGATCATATACTAGGACAAAAAACATGTTTCAGAAAATATACAAAAATAGAAATTACATCCAGCCTCTACACAGACCACAATGCTATAAAGTTATAAATTACCATGAACAAACTCTGGGATAAACCAAAACATGTGAAGACTAAACAAAATGCTTGTGAACAAACCCTGGGTCAAGGAAAAAGTCAAAGAAGAGATCAAAAATTCTTTAAAGACTAATGAGAATTAAGAGAGAAGCTACCAGATGCTATGGGATGCTCTAAAAGCAGTATTACATGTGAAGTTTATAGAAATATAAATCTATATTAAAAAATACACATGCAAGAAAAATCTTAGAAAAAAATCTAACTTCAGCTAAAGGAACTAGAAAAAGAACAAAATCACCCAAAACCAGTAGATGGAAATAAATAATAAAAATTAAAGCAGAAATAAATGAAAGAGAAAATAAAAAGTCCAAAGTACAGTGAAAACAACAATTCATTCTTTGAAAAAAATAAAATTCACAGGTCATTAGCTAGTTTATGAAAAAAGAGGAAACCAAATTAATAGCCTTAGATATGAAAGAGGCAAAAATTACAACAGATTGGATAGAAATACATGGGATCAAAATAACCTATTACAAAAGTCTCTGTGCAAACAATCTAGACAACCTAGAAGAAATGAACAAATTTTTAGACTCATTCAATCTTCCCAGATTGGACTAGATGAATTAGCTTAATTAGTTTAATCATAAATGCTGAAATTAAAAGAGAATCAGGATGAAATATACAGCTTAAACAGTCAATACAAACTGGAAGATACTGAAAGATAAAAATAAACTGCTGTAGTAACAGAAGCCCAGGATCAGATGGCTTCTCCAGTAAATTCTACCAAAACTTCAAGGAAGTTATAATACCTATCCTATTCAGACTATTCAAAAAAAAATCAAAGAGGGAGCAAAACTCTCCAACATATTCTATGAGTGCAACACAACGCCGATCCCAAAAACAGTACAAAAAGAAAATTATAGACCATTATCTCTGATGAACATAGATGAAAAAATCCTTACCAAAATCATAGCAAACTGAACATAGCAACATATCAAGAAAATCATTCACCATGATCATTTAACCTTCACCGCAGGGATGTAAAGCTGGTTCAGCATATGCAAATAGATCAATGTAATTCACCAGATTAGCAAAAATGAAGACAAATACAACATGATTATCTCAATAGAGGCTGAAAAAGCATTCAACAAGTTCCACAATCTATTTATGATAAAACACTCAAAAATAGGAATAAATGGAAGTTATCTAAACATTATAAAAGCCACATATAACATACCCACAGCCAACTTAATAATCAATGGTGAAAAACTGAAAAGTATTTGCACTAAGATCAGAAACCAGACAGGGATGTCCACTGTCACTATTATTACTCAACATAGTGTTGGAAGTTCTAGATGAAACAGTTAGGCAAGAAAAAGACATAAAAGCAATCCAAATTGGAAAAGAAGTGAAATTGTCATTATTTGCAGATGACATGTTAAATATTTAGAGAAACCTAAGAATCTACCAAAAAAACTTCTGAATATAATAAATGAATATAGTAAAGTGGCAGGATACAAAATCAATACACAAAATCAGTGGCATTTCTATATGCAAACAATGTGTCAGAAGAAAGGGGAAAAAGGAATACAACCCTATTGAAAATAATGAAATATTTAGGAATAAACTTAATGAAAGAATTGAAGAACCTATGTATTAGAAACTATAAAACTGTAAATGGAAAATAAAAGACATAAAGAAATGGAAAGGTAGCGATGACTTTTTTCAAGGAAATAAAACAATTGTCAAATTTATATGGAACCACAAAAGATCTGGAATCACTAAAACAATTGAGAGAGAAAAGAAGAAAAATGGAGGCATCATACTTCCTGACTTCCATGAAGAAATGATACAATGAAGAAACAATAACCTCTTTAATAAATGATGGTGGGAAACATGGATAGCTGCTTGCAAAAAAAAAAAAAAATGAAACAAGATCCATACTTAATTCCCTGCAAAAATTAATTCTAAATTGATTAAAGATATGAATGTAAGGATGAAAACCATGCAGTGCTTGAAAGCAAATGTAGGGAAGACATTTCAGGACATTGACCACAAAAATGTTTTTGGGTAAATCAACCCTAACAGCAAAGAAAACAAAAGCAAATATAAACAAACAATATATCAAACTTAAAAGTTTTTTTAACCTCAAAAGAAACCATGACAAAACAAAAGCATAACCTATAGAATGTGAAAAAAATGTTTCATCAAGGGCCTCCCCGGTGGCGCAGCGGTTGAGCGCTGGGTTGCGAAGGTGCCTGCAGCCTCTGCAGCACCGGTTCGATCCCCGGCTGCTCCCCGGCCACCGGAGGAGGGTCCCACGTGGCACGCAGACCTCTCCTGCCGCCCGCTGCTCCCCTCAGCAGTGTACTTAGGTCCTTCTGCCTGTTCTGCTCCCCGCTCTGGCTCTGGTGGATTCTCTCACCCTCCCGCGCTTCTGACTATACCCAGTGCTTGTATAAATAAATAAAATAAATCTTTAAAAAAAATATTTCATCACAGATCTGGAACAGGCTAATCTCCAAATTTACAAAGTTCTTAGATAATCTTACAAAAATATACAAACAACACAATGAAAAAATGAAAAAGCCACTGTTCTACAGAAGGGGATCAGATAGCCTGCAGATATATGAAAAATGCTTATTATTATAAAGGAAATGCATATCAAATGTATATCAAAACCACATTGAGATACCACCTCAATCCTGTGAAAAGAGCCCATATAAAAAAGAGTGGAATCAGCAAATGTCAGTGAGGTTGTGGTGAAAAAGGAACTCGCATCCACTGTTGGTAGGGATGCAAGTTGGTGCTTCCCCTGAAGAAAATGATATAGAGATTTGTTAAGAAAATTAAAAACTCCACAATCAATGATTATCTTACTCCACATTCCATGCAAGTTTAAATAATGCTAAAAATTGTAAATCTGTAGCCTGAGTGTGCTTTCACCCAAGTTTACTTATTGAGAACTCTTGATTAACAACATACTGGTGGTTTGACCTTAATCTGCTTGTTAAATAATGTGTTGGTATGAGATACCAGGAATGTCTCCTGGTGATCACGTTTACCATTTATACCATTTACAACCATATGGAATTAATAAACAAAATGGTCATTTTGCATATAGTTCACTCTTACCTAGATTAGTCCATGATATTATACTTGTGAGAGCATATCCCAATGCTGTGTTCTTTATTTAAAACAGTATTGTCCAATCAAAAATGTGTGGCCCTTCATTTATGGATAGTGAATATATGTAATGCAGTGCTATCCCAATATTTTCAATAAGGAATTTATGTACAAAAACTAACAAAAAAAAAAACCTCCACACAATCTGACATTACCTCTATTAGGTATTTATCCAAATAATTTGAAAATTCTAACATGAAAAGATTCATCTACACCTATGTTCACAGCAGCACTGTCCTCAATTGCCTAGTCATGGAACCAACCCAAGTGCCCCTCAACAGACTAATGTATAAAAAAATATATAATAATACCCAATGGAGTACTATACAGCTTTGAAAAAGATGAGTTAGTGGCATTTGGGAAAAGGTAGATGGAACTCAAGGTGATTATATTATGTGAAGTTAGTCAAAAAATGGAAGGCAGATTATTGGATGGTTTCACTACATCTGTGGAATAAAAATACCAAAAAAGTATTCATAGGCAAAGTACAGTAGGAATATATCTTGAACTCAGTGAAAGAATATAACGGTTATCAAAGGGAACAGGGAGGAACGGGTGAGGGAGACAGATGGATTATTCGTATGGGTGGTTTGGTGGGCAGTGAGTGGTACATGTGCACATACGGAAGAGCAAAAACATAGCCCCAAAAATTAAAGTAAAAATGAAAAATAAAGTAATTTTCATCTCCTGAACTGTTCTTCTCACATCCTGCAATTCCATTATTTTCTTTAGAGTATCATTTTCAATTTTCTGTTTGCTGATTTTGTTTCTCAGGGCGTTTGTTTTTCTGAATTGTCTTGTATATCTTTAATCCACTTCTCTGTGTTCTTCAAATTTTTTATTATGGCAACTTTAAATAATGTATCTGTTCCACTATTCCAGCAGATGGCACTATATGTTGGAATGAATTGACCTGTAACTGTTCAATAAGAGAGTTGAGGAGGGACTTGGAGGACCAGTCACTGGTGAAAGTATTGTGCAGGGGTGGCTCATGTCTGTGGCACCTCTGAGGTCCTGCCTCTTTTCATTTCCATCCCCTACAGGCTTAGAATGCTGCTTCAGTGCTACCTCACAGGATTGACTCAAGCCCAGGGGTTTGATATCTTCTTCACTGCAGACCCTTCCTGCTGGCCTCACCCTGCACCTCTCCACCTACCTCCTCATAATCATGGGCGCATCTCTGTATCACTCAGCTCTGCCCTCCCCAGGGCCATTAGCAAGCAGAGGAGCACAGACTCTACTCATGGTGCTCTCCTGGCCCCAGCACCTTGTTCTACTTATTATTATTATTTGTATAGAGTTGAATTTCCTCGGTATCCTGTCTGTTGCAGTCAGTGTTTGTCTCTGATGTCCAGGAGGTTCTCCAGCTTCTCCCCAAGTCATAGGGTCCTCATAGTGCAGTACACTTCTTCTGTCATTCCTTAGATTATCCTCCTAGGAGTGAAGCAAGTAATCTTTTAATGCCGTCTTCCCTTTTCCAAATCCTGCATTATTGTATTGACCCTCAAAATCACTTTGACTTAGAAATATTTCTCTCTAATTAGAGATGAGGAAATTGAGGTTTGAAGGGGATAAGACTTTACCAAAGCCATATGCTAGGAAACTGAAGGTGTTAGAGCATGAATATTCATCTTCAACCTCCTCATCTACTTTCCATATTTTTCCTTGAAATCTTGTGGGCAAAGATGGACACTCCAATTTCTTTTTCTTCAAGCCCAGCATGGTACTTTCTATTTCCAAGAGTCTTGTAATTACATTTTGGTTGGTTAATTGAACAGGACTTCAAGGATAATCATCTAGATTACTCCAGCCTATTTTTTTTAATAAAAAATATTAACTCAGGCCCTTGGAAAATATGTCTGTGTAATTTCACATGCATTTTCTGTTTGCTATAAATAGACATTAGTTTATTTATGTTTTCATGATTTTGTTCTGTTGTAAATCTTAGACTATGTCAGGATTGTAAAAATTCCAGTTTGCAATAGATATAACTACTTGGTATTTGTCTCTTTAGTTGAAATAGTCACATATGCTTAGTCAGAGGAATGCATGGAGGAGGAGCCAAATTTTTGAGTGGTGGCACGTGGCAGGTAAGGGACAAACTGGGAACAGAGCTGGGGGCAATGTCCTGAGAAACAGTAAGAACAACAAAAAGAAGTAACATGTAAGTCTCTGTATTATGATTTCCATCCAAAAACTAATTTATTAAAGTGGCACCTTACAACTGCAGACAATAGTAAGACTTGCTTAGTTTTATATTTAGCTCAAGAAGCAATTAAAGACAGAAAGAAAACGAACACCCAAGCTGCACATGATGGACATATTGCAAGATGTTCAACACATTTGTTTAGCAGACAGTAGGAACAATCCACCTGCAAATTTGTAACTTTCTTCAATCATGAGTTGAAATTTTGTGAAGTAAAAGCAATCAGTTAATTTGGTCAGTTCAGTAGGAAAAAATAAACCTGTAGTTATTTGGCAATGTGTCGAAATATGTTCTGAAGAAGAGAAAAGAGAAAAACATACTTTGAATTTGATGATGTGACTAAAATTTTCACTTTTTAATTGGTACTTCTCAGGCAGGTTAATTTTTTTAAAGCATTCCTTACCTTCTTTCACATCCATAGTTTCACTTTACTGTCACATTTTCACAAAAAAGCTTCTTGCTAGCACTACTAACCAGTCCATTTACCCATTTGTCTACTTTCTGTTTAAATGAGCATTGAAAAAAAATTGTTAAAGAAAAAAATAAAGGTATATTTCTTCTGAGTGCTTGATAGTTAACACTGAAATATTGATAGGAGGTGAAAAGCAGCTTTTGGGTGAACAGAAATCATGAACCTAGGTTTTGTTTAATCTCTTAGTTTTCTACCCTCTCAACATTTACAAATTTATAAGCTAAAATGGGATTTTTTTTTTGAAAACTCTTTTTATCAAAACAGCATCACCATTCTAATTTAAAAATACTTTAGTGCCACTCTGGCATAAAGTGAATGAAAATATTCCCTCTCCATCTTAGTCTTATCTTTTATGATCTAATTATCTAAAAATATATCTCAGGTTTGGTTTAAAGAAATCTGCCACTTTTGAATAAAAATTCTTGACATAGTGAAGTAATGCTGTCAGAAAATAAAAAAAAAGTAATAGGTCAGCTTCTTTCACTAATAATTTAAAGCTGATCATGTACTTTTTCTCATGGAACATCTTTAAATTTAGACCAATTTTTCTCTGAACGTTTCTTGTCCTTCTTCCTCTCCTCTCTCTCCAACTCTACCTCCAAAGAAACATGAGGTTTTACTTTTAAGGATGGACTCCATCCTTTAATTCACATGTGGACTCGTACAACTTTATTTCTTAGGGATTTCTTTCCACTGAGCTTTGTTTAAGAAGATGAAAAAAATATTGAGATCATACTCTTTTTCTCATTTTATACACTCTGTTACACTTGAAAATATATAAAATAAAAATACATGAAAATAATTTCAGGGAGCTGTAGGGAAAATATTTCCAAATTACTTAGCCTCAAAGAATTAGAATGATTACTTTTACCATGTTTAAAGTCATAGCAGTCTTGACATCTTAATATCCAGTAATAGGATGAAACAGTTTGATTGTGTCTTATAGCATCCTTTTCACACCCCATTCCACTCCTGCCTGCCTTCCAGCGGTTGACTATCGCATCATCTCTTTTCCAGATGAGTCAGGCCAGCTGATGTGCGCTGCTTGAGTGCTGATGATCAGGCTAGCAGCACCTCCTGGGTAGTGACCTTGACATGTGACACACACAACACTATATGATGCTAGGAAACTGCAGCAGCAGCAAACCAAACTTACAACCATCCTGAATGACCTGATTTGTTTTGACCGAGGAATCAAGATGACTTGCAGTCTAAGAACAGAGCTCTAACCTGAAGGACAGTCTTTCTGTAATCTGTAAGGTGACAGACTCTGTAACTGTTCATTCACTTTCATGTGAAAAAAAAAAAAAATGCAGTTCTCATCGCAGTACCATTCTTTTCTCACTGCCCAGAGAAGATAATACATGGATATCTATACTTATTGCTATCTTTTATTTTCACTGAGGCACCTAAAGGATTTTCTAAGATGAGGACAGTTTGTCATTTCAGATCTTAGTATGTGTTGTACAGATAGAACTATCAGCTCCTTTAGAGACCTAGGAAAAATTAAGTATTTCCCTGGAATAAAAAAATAGATATATCTCTTGTTCCAAGTTATAGCTGTGTTTTTGCATCAATTTTTAAGAATAAAGAATTAAGGGAAAGTGATAAGAAAATAACTTTTTCTTATAAATAAAATACTAGATATATTGAGAAAGTAAAAATCCTGTAGAAGACAACATCCAATTTCAACTTTATTTCCTGTCCTTTTGTTTGCAACAGTATACATTTTTTGGTTATTTTGTATAGTTTATTTCCCTTTTAAGATATCTGGGTAAGGATCCTCCTCCCTCTTTATCTCCTTCCTTCCTTTTTTCCTTTAAATCAGTTTTGATAATATAAATTTATCTTGGAGTTAATCAATTTACATATACTCCGAGATAGTGAAGAAAGGACAGAAGAAAACACTATTTTGTATGTCTTGTGTTTAGTGCCTTCAGTTTAACTTACATGATAAAAGTTACAAAATCAAAGTATAATAATGCTTTTTTTTTTTTTCAGTTAAAAAAAGGCCTTTGTTCAGTTACATAGTGAGTTAATTTCCTAATCCAGATTCTAATCTATCAGGTTAGAGGCTCCATTTTCTGTCCTACTGGTAATTGCCAACCTGCCTCATCTTTGCTGTCTTTGTTATGCAGAACACATTCTTTTAAAATTATTGGAGCTTTCTTCCAATCTCCTAACCACCACTATCCAAGTAAGCAATATATGTGTTACTATTGAGATCTTCCATGTTTTACTTACAGGGCTTACTTTTAGGTGTTTTCATATTTAATGCTTCATGGAGCCCAGAAATGAACTCAACAGACAAATGGTATAGGGTGCTTAGTACTAGGGGTGAAAGGCTGTGCCTTAATTTGGCAAAGTGACTTTAAATTAGACCTTAGTCTCTGTTGGTTCCCCATTATTTTGTTCCATTAATGTGGTTTTAGAGAAAACTTTCAAACAGCAATCCTTGTAAAATCTTCCATATCCATCGAATTATCCGTAACAGAAAGTAAGAGAAGAAAAATGTCAAGAAGAGCAAGGATTATCTTAACCTTGTACTACACTGATCATAACCAAGCGCTGTCAATGATTGTAAAACTTGCCAGAATAATCCAATGACTTATTTTTGCAGAATGCTAATCTTTAGAATCAGGGTCAAGAACAGCAAGAGGATTTAAAAATATGTCCTCATAATGAGAGTCAGCACTGGGGTTGTCCACGTTTCGCTGATACAAGTAGCAAAAAACATTCAATTACTTTAGAAGTCACTTAAACATCAGATATTATGGAGACTTATTTCATTGTGATACTTTTTCCCCCATTTCTTCTAGCTGTTCCTGATTTTTAACTATCACCTTAATAAGGAGCATCTTTTAATAAAGATATTTTTGATCTTTGTGTTTTTCCTTATGGAGAATAAGTATATTGATTGTATTGATAATAAGTTTGAATAGATTCAGATTGTTCAGCACATGTCTTTTCTTTTTGTGATATTTATCAGACAGAAATTATGTTGAGGAGAAGGGTCATTCTAGAACAGCATCAACTATCAATAAATGCTTATGTGAAATAGAAATAGAATCAAAGTGAAATTTTTAGTGTCATCAGTTAACAGAATAGTTAATTTTTTGTTGGGGAGAGTAGGACACAACTTGATTAATTAGCTTAATGTATGTGTGCTAAATGCAAATATGGAGACAGCGGTGCCAAATTATGCATGCTTCGTGTTCACTGGGTTGAGCAGGAAAATAGAGTCTGGAAATACACAGATTTCTACTGAGTCCTTCCTTTATTCTCTAGGGACTAATTCTCATATCAACCATACAGCATTTTATTTTTATCATTGAAACTGGGAAACAAGCTGGTGAAATTTTCTGAATTTTAATTAAGCTGTTTAAAAACATTTCTTCACAGCCCACTGTAAATGTATTAAAATTAGAGCAATATTTGCCTAAAATGTATAGTGTAGTTAAACACTATTAGTTTGGTAGCACAGTGATAACCATCCTTCTGTACATTAAAAAATAAAATAAATAAAAACAACAACAATGCTATATATATTTATGGGAAAATACACTTCCTGTTACTGAGGTGAGTCAAAAGGAAACCTTTGGTGACATTTAAGAAGATAGGATTTTATATACTCTACACTTTAAATAATATTATTAAAGTAATTGGAAAGAAGTGTCTAAGTTGAGAACATTATAGGAGCACAACAGTGTTTTTCTAGGAACTGGGGTGCATTTTGGGTTGGGGGTTGATATACTAAGAAAAGTATAGCCTATTAATTCTAATTCTAATGTGTTTTAAGGCCTAACTCTACTCTGGTGTGTTACACTGCAATTCTGGATTTATTACTGCTACATAATTGTAATTATAGTCATTTTGTACTATTACCTTTGCTTTCAGTCTCCCCTTTTCTCTCTGCCTCTCTCTTAAAACCTCACTCAGAGGCATTAAAGCAAAGGAGCTAATAAAAAAAAATGACTAGATGTTGTAATACAGATGCCACCTGACAGGTCTGAAAGCCTCGGTCACATAGAGACCACTGGACTGTGTGGCTTTTCTGATATGCAGTGGCCATGACAATTTGTCCTGAGTTACCTCGAACTAGAAAATTTTAAATATATATTAGTTTGCTCATGCTGAAGGGATGGATAAACAGTTCATTGTTTCCTGAATATTGTGTTTATGGAACCTCATTTGAAAGAAAGGAAATTCTTCCCTGATATCTAAAAGAGTTATCTACAAGTAATCTGTAAGTATATATCAGTCAGTAGGTATGGAGTCAAATGGAAAAGCTTATGATGGCCTCTGCCAAAGATTCTTAATGCAAAGCATAGGAGTCTTCCTGTAATGTCATAATTATCAGCTGGAAGCTCTCCATACAAAATGTAAAAATAACCATGTGCCATCTGGTAATTGGTTTTCCCTGCAAATACATATGCAAAAGGGAATCAAAAGCGACAACAAAATTGAAAATCCAGTGCACAGGAATGCTGTGTGACGGCCGGAGTTTTAATAAGCCACTTGCTGTGAAATCAGTTTTACAATCCTATAGCATGATAATATAAGGCATTATATGGTAAGTACATAAGCATTAAAATACCATTATATTTATGGATATGGGCAAAACTATTGCACTTAACATTTGGGCTTCCCATGTTAAGAGTCAGCCTTCTTAGGATATTTTACCTATAGTTAAATAGTAGCGAGGGAAGGTAAGCTAAAATCACCATGACATTTAACCACTACTAAAGTTTATTTCCTCAGGTTTATTTCTCATGACTAAGTTTATGATTATACTGTTTTCTCTCATAAAGAAGTCAAGGCCTTTTAAAAATGTAGTACAAGGATTTTCATAATGCTGTTAATGATTTTTTTTTTAAAGGTCTACCAGTGTGAAACTGTTCATCAGTTCTTTGTTGAAATCATTGAATCAATACAGAAACATGTTTAATTACACTGACATAATGGGTTGACTTTTTTTTTTTTGTAACCTTGTGCTTGGTGTATTTGCCCTTCAAGTCATGCTCTATTAAACCTTGTGTTTCCTGCCATGGTGATCAAGAGAAAGCTCTAGCAAAGGAATAAATCTGGATAGGTCTGTATTCATGACAGGCATCAGTCAACAGAAAACTTCATAGCAATCTCATTGCTGGACTGTGACATAAAGGTATCTTCCTTTACATATCTCAAAGTACTTTTTAGTTGCTGTTTAATTCAATTCCATTCAGATCCTTTTGGGGATTAAATATGGCTTACCAATTGATGTGTTGTAAAATCCAAAGTTTATCCTTTCTTTCTCTATTCCATAATCCTGAGAAAATGAATCACTAGTGTTTGGTCTTCACCAAAGAACCAAGGTATCATTCTGACTTCACATGTTCAGAGTTTGATATTAATATAACAAAGGGAAATGCACAGTTAGGAAACAATGATAATTTCAGAGAATTCCAGGGGTGCTGAATGAGCTCTATCAGTGCCCTCAGATTTAATTTCCACTCAGAAATAGATTAAATGGAAAAATTCAATATTAAGATGGTGCTTTAAATTATCTGGTATATACTTAAAACCAATCCAACTTCTAGTCCAAGATGATGAAGTAGAAAGATTCTGAGCTCACCTCCTTCTATGGGTAGAAGAAAACTACAGCTACATATGGAAAATTTCCTCTGAAAGAAATCTAAATCTAGCTGAGTGATTCCTGGATATCAGGCAAGTGAGAAGGAAAACACATCTTAATGGGTAGGAGAAACTGAGTAACAAATTCACTATATACTTCACCCCCATGGCACAGATTCCCGTAGTTGGAAGGGAAAAAGTCCAAAGCTTCACCCTGAGAAGGGAAGGATTATAACCCTACATTGAGTATTGGGTACCTCAAATTTTAAGATCTGAACCTAAGAGTCTAGCAGCAAAACATCTAGCTTTGACGACCAGTGTTACTGCAGCAAATTGAGAAATGGCTCTTAAAGCTTGCCCGTGAACTCAGTTGGCTTGGGGATTAGCTCAGAGGCAACCATTTGGAAAGCACTCAAGACTATGTGAAAGAGATTCATTTACTAACCTTAAAATATCCTCCTGATGGACAGGGTCTTTCTGGGATACATTCAAGGGATGGGTACTAGCGAGAACCATTATTTTGCTTTCCCTCTACCTTTCTGAAGCATGTGGACACCATCTTTATTTTTCCATGGGTGCCACTTTTGTGCTCCCTTATCTGTCCATAATGTCAGAATGTTACAGGAGCATCACTGCGGCCATAGGAATGGCACTGTTTTTTCTTCTATCACTTCCATGCCTCTGACATCAGATGCTCTGGATTAAAATTCCAAGTATGCCATGAACTGGACTGCCTGAATGGGGTACAGCTGGGAAGGAGGAAGGAAGAAGATAGGTATATTAAGGAGTGAGAGGGATGGGGAGGCAAGAGAGGCATTTTGGGGGGGGAGACTGCTACTGATGCTGGGTCTTGGCAGCTTTAAAGCTTTCACAACAGGCTCTTCAAGGACTTATAGCAGATGTTACTTTTACCTTTTCATGGATTCAACTTGTACAGTATATTTTCACTCTCCTATCCCAGCTCTGTGGGATCCACCTCACCCTTTGTTTGCAGTTCCTGCTTGCATGCTTCTGGGTCTCATTCTCCTTGCAGCTTTTTGTTGTGTCTTGTCCACTATGCACTTGTCCATAGGGGATAGGTGATTTTGGAGCTTGATTGGAGTCTGTTATTTGGAATCCTTTCTCTTCTCTCTCTCTCCCATTTGAATTTTTCATCAATGAAAAATATTTGAGGACACTATAGTTCAGTTAGCCTGCTTTGCTGCATGTGGGTGAGACAGAACCTGAGAATGGCAACAGGGATTTTCCCGCTTAACAATTTGTGATCCCTGAGCACCCCACTGTTTGACACATATCACTTTTTGGTACACTGACCAAGAATGAATTTCCCATAACGTGAGAACAAAACTAACAAAATATTGGAATTCTAGTAACTCTCAGAACTTTCTTTCTTGGCTTGGACCTAACATAGCTCTTCGTTTAGCTAAACTGTAAGGAGAAACTCTGATACCAGGAAGACCCAGAGAAGGTCTGGGTTAATGGCTCTTGGACCTTTATCTGTTACTTTACTCTTTACATTTAATATTTGAACACAAAAACTCCAGTCAGCAAGATGCAATTGGTTATCACACAGAATTCATTTAGTAATTAAATGAAATAATATATGCTATGCCTTTCTCTTAGTGACTGACACATTGAAAGGATTAATGAAGTGCTGATCATTATTCATAGCATGCTCATTATGATTTTTATTTACTAAAGCTGTCTCTAAGGAAACACTCAAATTGTCTTTCTGTATCTTCTGCAAGTGGCAGTCACCCTCCTCTTTCCTAAATAGTCTTGTAGTAGCTGCAGGAAAAGACATGAAATCAGATTTATTGGAGAATTTTTTCCTTCTTTGTGAATTAATATCTTGATTCTAGTGAAATGTTGCTGGCTCACTGAGGGACAGGGAGAGACTTATCAACTATTCATGTTTTTTATTACAGTGTCTTGCAAAGTGCTGTATTTAAGCTATAGTGGTGAGTCCCCAAAGTCACAGTTTGTCATGAATCTAAGACAGAAAGTGAAAACTTTTATTTGCTGTTCAAAGCTCCTTCTATTGTATCCATGAAAATGTATTTGCACATTTGGTATAGATAAGGAAGAGTGGCACACCTAAGCATATGACTGACTTAACGCCAGAATAGAATTTCTGTATTCCTGTTTTCTTTTTAATGCACCAACACTAAATTTTTACTAAATATACTTTCCCCAGTTTTACTAGGCTTTTCTTTCTTAATGCCTTATTCAGTACCAATTGTTTTTCTTTCCAATTCAATACATAGTATACAAAATTCAGTATTTCTTTCTTTACAACAGCAGAGTTAAGTGGCGATAGATGGAAGATGATTACCTCTCATCAGGTTCTATGATCTTCTCCAAGTCACATCAAAGTCAAGCACATTCCTTAACAGCAATGCAGGCAGAATTAGAGGGACATTGTCAATGAAATTGATTTGTAGGAAAAATGAAGGAAGTTTGTGTATAGAAAGTATGAAAGACTTCGGGCTACTATTCACTCCTTGTAGTTAGCCTGCTTAGTAGGAAATGATTCCAGTTCATCTGCTTAGCAATAGCAGGAAACCCTGATCACTGCAATGATGTGGAAATGATATTTATTTTTTTTTATTTCTTTATACTTCATTTAATCAGGAAAATAGCATAATTTAAGACTGAAATAGTTGTAAGATACATATAGTGCTAGGTGTTTTTAACTTTTTTATTGAGGTAACATTTAATGCACTGACCCAATTCAGAGGTGTAGTTTTATACCTTTTTCAGATGTATGTTACCACATTACATCCATCACCAAGGTACCCATAGTCCTTCACAATAGTCTGTTAAGACTCTCCTCCCTTTGCTTTCCACCCCCTTTCACAATTTTATGGTAAGATATTTAGGATTTATTTTTTATTTGCTTTTTTTGTGATTTTTTTAATTTCTCTATATTCCACATATGAATGAAACACTCTTCTATTTGTCTTTCTTCTTCTGACTTATTTCACTTAGTTTAATCCCTTTCAGTTCCATCCATACAGTTTTAAATAGCAAGAGTTTATCTTTTTCATAACTGAGTAGTATTCTATTGTGTATCTATATCATATTTTCTTAGTCTACTCATCTGTTGTTGGGCACTTAAATTGTTTCTATAACTTGGCTATTGGAAATAGTACTGTAATGAACACAGGAGTAGTATATATAGCTTTAAATTAGTGTTTTTGCATTTTTGAGGTAAATGCCTTGGAGTGAGATTGTTGGATCACGTTTTGAGTAACCTTCATAGTGTTTCCATAGAGGCTTTACCAGTCTGTCCCATGGAGAATATATGGAACTTATTTTTCTCCACATCCTGGACAACACTTATTAAGTTTCTATAATTTTTGACATCGGTAAGCTAGTATCTCATTGTTGTTTTGATTTGCATTTCCCTGCTAAGTGTTGAACATTTTTTTTTTTCATGTGCCTACTGGCCATCTGTATATCTTCTTTGCAGAAGAATCTATTTAGTACTTATGCCCATTTTATGATTGAGTTGTTTGTCTTCTGTTTGTTGAGTTTTTTGAACGGTTGAGTTCTTTCTAGATCTTGGATGTTAGCCCCTTGTCTTATGTACGGTGTACAATGATTTTATTCTCATTCAGTAAGTTGTTCTAATAATTTCTTTTACTGTTCTAATAATTTCTTTTACTGTTTAATAATTACTGTTTCTAATAATTTCTTTTAAAGTTTCTTTCGAAACCATAAGTATTTTCTCAGAGAAATCTGACATAAGCCTGATGGGTTACCTTTTTAGGTTATCTGATTTTTTTTACCTAGCCACCTTCAATATTTTTTTGTGTTCAACTCTTAAAAATTTCATTATTATGTGTTTTGGTGTAAGCCTCATTATATTTAGATTACCGAGTATTCATGGATTTGTATATTTAGTTGCTTCCCCAGGTTTGGGAATATTTTCCCTATTATTTCTTTGAATAATTTATCTTTTCACTTTTCTTTCTCCCTTCCTTTTTTGGTCTACCTATTATTCTTCTATTGCTTTTCCCAATGGATTAAGATAAGTCTCAAAATGTTTCTTCATTTTTTTTCTATTTATCTTCTTCCACCTGGGCCTTTTGCAGTTATAATCTTTTAATACATTTGTTACTATTTGTTACTACTATTTGTTACTATTCATTCTTCATTTTGGTTTATTTTGCTTCTATGATTTTCTACAGAAAATTTTATCTCCTCTTGATCATTTTATACATTGAATCTCTATCATTTACTTATTTTAAGCTTTAATTTCTATTTTCTGTTCATTCATTTTCTTTGTCATCATGTCATTCATTCCTGTCAGAACTGGAGTTCGAATTGCCATGATACAGAAATTCAAGGATTTAGAATTTTTAACTTTTCAAATCTATATGAATATCTCCTAATATAGTTTTTAATTTGCTCCTGGTTCTAGTCTTCTCTTATGATCATTTTATTATGATCTGGATAACAAAATGAATGAAAAGAATTTATAACTTTATACTATGAATTGCAAACATTTTTTTTTGAGGTTGTCTTTTTTTAAAAATTTATTTATTTTTTTATTTTATATAATTCTTACATCATTTTTCATTTTTGCACTATGTATGCATTTTCATTTTGGTCATATTCCCCATATAATTCCCACCCCCCTTATTTTGGCCCTAATCCCTCTTCTCCTCCCCCCACCCCGTAGTGTGTCTCTGGTTTATAGTTGCTTGTTGATTTTGATTTTTTCTTTTTTATAATTAGACTTTTTCCTGGTCCCTTATTTAGGTTTTCTAAATTCCTTCTATGAGTGAGACCATCCAGTATTTTTCTTTTTCTTTCTGGCTTATTTCACGAGCATGATCCCTTCCAGCTCCATCCATGTTACTGCATAGCTAACCTATGGAAACAACCCAAATGCCCAAAAAATAGATGACTGGATCAAGAAGATATGGTACATATACACAATAGAATATTACTCAGCAATGAAAAAAGATAAACTCATGCAATTTGAAGCAACATGAATTGCAAACTGTTTTAAATAGAAGGCAGCATGAAATATTTTTCAGGATTTAACCATTTGTTATTATTGTTTTTAGTAGGCAGGAAAAATTGTTTATCATTTTCTGTTGCAGTAATACATTGATTCCAATATTATACATCATCGTTCATTTATGTCATCAAATGAATAAGCCAAATTCGATGATCACTAGGAATTGGGATAGGTACATGAAGAAAATATTTTTATTTGATGAAATATTTTAGATTTATGTAAGGGCTACTAATTGAGAAAAATAACTGCTCTTGAGGCCTTTCAGTTCTGTTTATTTGAATGTTGATATCATAATTATATAGATAAACATACAGCTTATCTGAAATACAAACTTAAGTGGTTATCCTCTGTTTTTATACATTGAATCTAGAAAATCTTGTCTTCAAAAATGACTAAAACATCATCCTTATATTGTCCTGTGCATTGCCTTCTAGAAATTTTAGTCAAAACAATGTGTTAGAAAGACTTCCTAGGTCAGTACTTCTATAATGATAGAAATGGAAAAATAGGTGATTTATGGTTAATGTCCATGTTTAACAATGTTGTTGTTAATCCAACAATAATCAGTGATCTTTTTGCTTCATTTAATGATGTATATTTTGTTTCATTTTCTATAGAATTTCACTTTAATTTAAGTGTAAAAAAAACACCGAAAATGATAGAACCACTATTTTCTTTAGCTTATTAGAATGCAGTCTGGTCTGCTTTTCCTCATTTTTAAAAGAAAATTTACTTAGGTTTAAATTTAGTTTGAATAACTAGTCATTTTCCAAGACCTGACCTTAGTTTAAACCAAGAACAAGTGTATTTCAATATGATCCAATGATGGGAACACTTGAGGCCTAGCTCACTAAGATTTGCCCCTTTTGGGTCTCACAGAACATACTTTTCCATGATCTGTAATAGGAACATATGGTGAACCTTCTGGTTTATTTTTGTTATCCCCTGGACAGTTTTCATTCTCATATTCACATAGCAGATGTCATATAGTATTTGTCCATCTGGGGGCAGAATCCTGCCTTCTGCCCCAAACCACTCATTGCATCTAGACTCCAAACTTAACCCCAACACTTCCAAAAATCAAGCAATCTGACAACTGGATCCTCTTGGACATGAAGCTTATGACATGTAAATTTTAATAAATTGAAAAGATTTTATATATTTGTTTGCCAGGGCTGCCTTAATTGAGTGGCTTAAAACAGCAAAACTTTTTTTTTCTTATAGTTCTGGAGGCTAGAAGTTCAAGTTCAAGTTGTTGGCAGAGTTGGTTTTTTCCAAGTGTCATGAGGAAAGGATCTGTTTCTTTGTTTGTAGAGGCCATCTTCCTTTTGTAAAAGTCTGTGTTCAGATCTCCTCCTATGAGATCACAAGCCATATTGGATAAAGCCTCACCCTAATGACCATTTTAACACAATTGCCTTTTTCTCCTTAAAGATCTTATCTCCAAATACAGTTACATTCTGAGGTATTGGAGTTAGGACTTTAACATAAGAATTCCATGTGTACATAATATCGTCTGATAACATCATATATTTATAAAATAACTTTATGATAATGAAGCAAGGGAAAGAGTCCAAGTCTAATACATAAAAAGTGAAAGACAAAGAAGCTGGTTAATGGCTCAGATAGAGTCTTGGAGAGAACCTTGTTTGGTTAGTGTTTTATTGACAAATGTATCGTTGGCTTGTTCCCATTCTTTCTTTTCTTCCATGGATGATCTCTTTTTTCCCCATTCTAAAACCTTGCTTCCTGGGGCATCTGTACCCTGAACTACAACTTCTCTTTTCTCCTGCTCATACCTTAATCTTGCTCTGCATCCTCCTGAATTTTGAGAAATGTGCATTTATTAATGAGAACTGAAACCTTCCAAGTATAGTTTGACATAATTCTAGGTCTCTTATAAAAATCAAAGAACACTCAATAATCATTTCCACGTTTAGGAGGACAATATTGGTTTGCTGTTGTCATTTTTGAGCCAGTGAAAATGAAATACCTTTTTTTTCTATTGAAAAATTCATAGCCCATTGTATATTGTGTCATATTCAATGATATAAAATATAACATTTTATTTTACCCTGATTAGTAATTAAAACTGAATATTTTTCTGTAGGCTTTATCATATACCATTGTTTCCATTAAGATTAACAGGATTTTCCCTTTTTAGGTTTAACAATGTATATTTTGCTTGGGAAAAGGATGGCTGTTGAGTTGCTAAGAGTAAAAATTAGTACTGAACTCATTATTAACACTGGAGAACATTCCCTGTTGTTTTTGTATCTGTTGTATTCTAAGGGGAAGCTGAAATTTTGGATTAGTGGCTGATAAACAAAAGACAACACTCCACTAGGGAGAATTCCTCTGATTTTAACATTTTTTTCTTAGTATACCATGTGTAAGTACACTTAAGTGAATATATCAAATGTATTTAGGAAACCATTTCCACTGAAAGAGTTTCTTATAAGATGGAGAGATTTTCAAAATAGTGTGATAGTGACTGCAAGGTTTTGAATTAAGAAATGCCATTTCAGAGCAACCTGCTATAAAAGGGATTCTGACAAATTTGTGATGTTTCAAAATAAAATGTAGCAAATTTAAATTCTTTTATCTTTATGTGCATGCACACACACACACACACACACACACTACATTTCTTAAAAGAATTGGTTTGATTTTCCTATGGTTGTACCATGATTTAAAAAACTGAAAATAAAATCAGATTTTATAGGCTCACATCTGCCTAGAAAGTTCTACCAAGTTCTAAAATTAAGCCTTTTTCTTTTGGTGGAACACATTTTTAAAAGGTAGCATTAAAACAGAGTTATATTAATATACAATTTTATTTGAAAAATCAGCCTTGTATTTTGCTCATTTTTTAAAAAAATTATGATGATTTTACTTTTTCTACCAGCAATAAAAGTAATGCATGCTCTATATGGAGACATGTAAAAAGTATATGAAAGATTGGGGGAAATCTATTTTATTACTCAAAGATAATTCTGGTATCTTTCTACACTTGTGAAAATAGTATGTTAGTGAACATGGAGCCAACATATTTTGGCATCTATTGCTGTTTGTAATGAGAGTTAAAGGTAAAACAGCTGGGTCTATAAATAGGAAAGTGCTATTAACAAATTAATTAATGCCTAGAGTCCTATTTGTTATTTTATGGTGAAGAATCATTATTGGTTTATCTTAGAATCTGGGCTTTGATGAGGAATTTGTTATGTGAAATATTTAGTTTGTTGCTATGCTTAATTGTAAAATTTTACTGGTCCATGGAATTCAGGTAGAGAGTCATTACCAGTAGGTAGAAGTAATTAGACAAGATTGGAAAAAAATGTACTTTAAATAAGTAATAATAATAAATTCAGAGGTAATTACTTTTGCTAAATTAAAGAGAGTGATGTGAAATACAAGTTAAGAAAAGTAAACCAGAACTTTCAAAAGGTATAACACTGAAGAACTGGAGTTATATTATCAGGTGTTTGGAGAGGGGGCAGATTCAATAAATGGAAAAGGTCAAGAGCATAGGAGATCAGAAACAGCTTTCTCATCATTGTCTGAAAAGCAAAAGACATTCAGGCCCCAAACAGAAAGGGCTGCAAAGTCTGAAATACATAGTTCCTCTCACTCACAAATTTAATCCACCTATGTCTAACAAGGTTTTGTGTTTTCTAATAACTCCATGCTACTCAGTTTAGGGACCTAAAACACTTTAATCTCTACATATAAACAGACTTGTGCTAGAGAATAATGTTATTTATTTTTGTCTTTTCTTTTCCACTTTATCCTTCTATCAATGCATAGCAAATGTCAATCTAAACAATTTCAGGCTAAGATCTGCCAAATATATTATTGTACTATTAAACAGAGAGGGCATTTTTTTTAAAGATTTATTAATTTATGCATGTAAGAACTGGGGTACAGGCCAGAGGTGTGGGTGAAGGGGGGAGGTAAGAGGATTCACCAGAGTCAGAGTGGGGAACAGAACAGGCAGACTGACTGAAATACACTGCTGAGGGGAGCCGTGGTGCAGCTGAGGTCTGCTGCTCCATGTGGGTCACCCCCCTAGCTGGGGATTGAATTCATGCTGCAGTGGCTGAGGATAGCTTCACAGTACAGTGTCTTTTTTAAAATTATTTATTTAATTGTTTGTTTGTTTGTTTGTTTGTTTATTTATACATACAAGCACTGGGTACAGTCAGAAGCGCGGGAGGGTGAGAGAATTCACCAGAGCCAGAGCAGGGAGCAGAGCAGGCAGAAGGACCGAAGTACACTGCTGAGGGGAGCAGCGGGTGGCAGGAGAGGTCTGTGTGCCATGCGGGACCCTCCTCCGGTGGCCGGGGAGCAGCTGTGGACAGCTTCGCAACCCAGCGCTCAACCGCTGCGCCACTGGGGAGGCCCCATAGTGCAGTGTCTTAACCTCTTGCACCACCAGGGAGGCCCAGCATGGGTTTGTTTAAAAAGCTATATTGGGTAGAAAAAATAAGTAGAGAGCTAGAATAAAGAGTCCAGTGATGAATGGAGTAGGGCTTGATTTCTCAGTCACTGGAGGCTGGTGTGACTGAGAAAAAACATATTTGAAATTCAATTTAATTTTACTTAATTTGTATTAAGCCCAAATAGCTGAATGTGGTAGCCGTTTTCCTTCTTTTTGGTTGTATGGCTTAGATGATCAAGGATCCATATGTACTTATGTAGGAGAAAGCTTAAAGTACAACTTGGTTGTGCTAACTCTTACATTAACTTTGAGTTGATCTTTTCTACTGTAAGCATTTGCATACATACTAGAAAGCATAAAATTACTTGTAAAATTTCCATGAACATCATCATAATACAAGTATTAATGCAAAATTACTTGCTTAGTTAAATGTTTCTAATTTTTGATTATAATTTTTCCTTTGACCTTTGGTTCGCTTGGAAGTATATCTTATCAATTTCCAAATAGCACTTTATGTTTTCCAGGTAATCTATTTGTTTTCTATTGAATGCTCTTAAAAGAATCTTTTTTGGCTAATCTCAAGCCTCTAGAATTTTTTAATAGTAAGTTGTAGCACTTGGTTCATTTTTGCAAATTTCCTAGATAAATATGAAGAGAATGTTTATTTTCCAGTTAATAAGTGCAGAACTTATTATTTTTGTTAAATATGGCTTTTTAACCTTGTGCTTCAAATTATATCACTATGAATTTTAAATTTACTTGATCTGTGGTTTACTGAGACTTGTTTAAAATTTCATCAAGAAATATGATTGTTTATATTTGTAGCTATGTTACAATTGTCATAACACATTTGAAGCTGTAATTTGATAATCATAACTCTAATAAGATTACATAGTCCTGGTGAATTGCAACCTTTATCTTTATATATTGCCTTTTAATCTTCAGTATTGGTTTTTACCTTAAATTGTAATTTTTTTCTGGTGATATTAGTAATATAACTATAGTAGGTTTCTTTTGGATAGATATTTCCTGCATTTTTCCAATCCTTTGAATTTTGAAATTTACTTTTCTTTCATTTCAGATATCAGTAGAGTATATATCATGACAAGAATTTTTTAAATTCCAAAAATCTGAAAATAATTTAATTGGAAAATTTAATTTTTTATTTATTGTGATTGATAATTTGATTGTCTTATCTTATTATGTGCTTTCAAATAATCATGACTTTTTTCTATTTCTTCCTTTAATAAGTCTATTTATATATTTTACTTACTTTTCCCCACTTTATTTTTTTCTTTCATGTTTGGAAGTAAATGATTACATGCCATCAATTTACATTTTAGTTAATTTTTCATTTATACATTTAAACTCAAATGAAGTCTACTTTTATTTTTTTATTTTATTTTATTATTTTTTAAAGGTTTATTTATTTATTCATACAAGCACTGGGTACAGTCAGAAGCACGGGAGGGTGAGAGAATTCACCAGAGCCAGTGTGGGGAACAGAACAGGCAGACTGACGAAATACACTGCTGAGGGGAGCAGCGGGAGCAGCAGGAGAGGTCTGCATGCCATGTGGGACCCTCGCCTGTGGCCAGGGATCGAACCGGCACTGCAGACACTGCAGGCAGCTTTGCAGCCCAGCGCTCAACCACTGCGCCACCAGGGAAGGCCCGAAGTCTACTTTTAAATGTCTGTAGCCTCTTCTTGAAAACCAGTGATCCTAAAATAATTTAATACCAGTCAGTCCCTTTCATATTAGCTATTAATATATGCTACCATCTTAAGTATATTTCAAGTTTTACCCTGATTTTTACTCCTTATATATAATTATATATATGCATATATGCATAATTCTTGTTATTTTTTATTTCAGTCATTGTTTATATAGGTTTACTCCATATTAGCCAAATCTTTTTTTTTTAAATAATTGCATTTTTTTTAAAGATTTATTTTTATTTATTTATACAAGCACTGGGTACAGTCAGAGGCACGGGAGCGTGAGAGAATTCACCAGAGCCAGAGCGGGGAGCAGAGCAGGCAGAAGGACCGAAGCACACTGCTGAGGGGAGCAGCGGGCGGCTGGAGAGGTCTGTGCACCATGTGGGACCCTCCTCTGGGGCCGGGGAGCAGCCGGGGATCGAACCGGTACTGCAGAGGCTGCAAGCAGCTTCGCAACCCAGCGCTCAACCGCTGCGCCACCGGGGAGGCCCAATATTAGCCAAATCTTTACTCAAAAATCTTTTCTGTCAGACATCATATTCCTGTCCTGACATATGTTCTTAATACTTTACTGAAATACTGTTTTGCTCTATAATTCTAAAATTTTGCATTTTCAAATATTTTCTCTAAACATGTGAAACAATTATTCAGTTGACTTCTGGTTTTAAATATTACTATTGAGAAATAGTAATCTGTTAGTCAAATAGTCAGATAGTCAATAGTCAAATAGTCAAATAGTCAAATAGTCATCTGTTAGATTGCCATTCCTTGTCATTGATCTCTCATTTCTCTTTGACAGATTCAAAGAAATTTTTTTCTTTGGTGACCTATGTGTTTTTTGGGACATCTATGGCTTGTTTTTTCTCCATGCTTACTTTTATGGTTTCTTGCTCACTTGTGTGCTTTGCAATTTTATGCTTACTAATTTTCTTCCCTAAAAATTAATGAAAAGTGGAGTAAAGTTGGATTATTCCAGAGAGGATTTTGATTTTCTTCTAGATTCTCAAAAGACTACCAAACAGGAAACCATTTAAATTTCTCCCTGGAAGTTTATTTTACCACACAGGTAGTGCTACTTCAGACTGAACATATGTTGCTATTTGTCCTAAATCACACAAAGTATTTTTTTCCTCATATATGATAAACCTACTGTGGTGGTGTATTTCCTGCTGCAAGGAGCATAATTGACTGATGGCTCTTCTCACTATTGTTCTTTTAATCTGCAAGTGCATTTGCACTAAGAATCTATTTTCCATGTGTGGCTGCTAGCTAGTACGTAAGCATAGTGAGAATACTAATGCAGGGAAGATATGGGGCTTATGTAAGTAGGGACTTTAACTGTAGGATTCTCCATTGGCTTGACCAAAACTGTCTTGCTGCCTAAAATTCTCCTACCTAACCCTCAGGCCTTGCCTTACCTGTACCTGTGTTAAAGCTGTGTTATTCTGAAGGCTCACTTTGTCTTCCCTGACTCCATTGTTTTATCCCTTAGACATGTTTCTTCCATTAAACCTTATGCATATCTAATCCTATTTTAACATCTTTTCTCGGAGGGTGCAAACTAACATATCCTGATATTTTTGGTCTCAAATGTTTAAGACCTTAGATTATTTTATGAGAAAATAGATAGTAATGCTTACAATTATTCACTTACATAGGGTTAAGGCATTTTAAATCCTACTGTTTTCCAAAAAAGGATGTAAATCTATTGAAACTCAATGTAAACAATATGGAATAATATAGGACTAAATGATCTTAACACCCATAAAATCTAGTTGATTGCCCAGTGGTTATAAAAACTAACAACTTAGGCCTCCCTGGTGGCGCAAAGGGTTGAGATGCAACCTATGAAGCAATCCACAGCAACTGCAGCACAAGTTCGATCTCTGGCCAGGGAAAAACCCACATGGCACAGCGGATCTCTCCTGACTCTCCCGCTGTTCCCCTCAGCAGTGTATTTCAGTCAATCTGCCTGTTCTGTTCCCCACTCTGTCTCTGGTGAATCCCCTCACCACCCACACCTCTGTCTTGTACCCCAGTTCTTGTATGCATAAATAAAAAATATTTTAAAAAATAAAAATAAAAACTAATAACTCCTCTAGAAGCATTATATGTGGCTTGTATTAAACTGTAACATTTGCCATCTGCTGCCTATGTAAACTGTATTGTTTTATTCTCTTCATTGACCAAATGCCACCACATCCCATCCCACCACTTTTAATCCTAGTTTTTCTAAATTGTGCTTTGTCAAATAGTGAAGAATTTAAAAAAACATTTTATATAAAATATAGCAAGACACAAAGGTATCCTTGTGTCTGTAGAATATATTTTGTTGACAATGTTCTCAAATTGATAAAACAATATCAAATGTGACCTAAAAGAAAATTTTTTAAATTCTTGTTTTAGGATTAGCATTTCTATTAAGAAACTACTATGTTTTACACTTACAGTGAATGTGGAACTGATCATATTTACAGCTGTCTATTGACTGTTGAAAGATTAAGTCAAATTTCAGTATCACCTATAATTCTGTACATTATCTCACTTCTCTATTACATTTTGTCATTTTGCTTTACTTTTCTAGTAATTCCCATGTGTGCATTAATAGACATATATCTGTTTGTAAGTACTGCTGAGCAATATCACGACGTAACTGTAGCACAGTTTGTCCATTTACTCAACAATAGACACATTTGGCTTGACAGTGTAGTATTGAAATCTATTTATTTTACAATTTTTCTTGCAATTATTCTACCCTAAAATTGGTCACTTTTTGTTCATTGATAAGCCATAAATATTTATCTGTATTGTTCTGTAGTCTTCAGTTGTCAACTTTATGGTTGGACTATGTTACTTAACTAACTGAATAAAATATATAAAATATGAGTATCAAAAGGCTTTCCCCTTTTCTGCCTTTTCTAGGTCATTTTGTTTGATGAGTTTTGAATCTTTTTTTGGTGATCTGAGTATATGTTAACTAGAAGAGATGAAAGTAGAATTAGTAAGAAAAAAGAAAGGAGAGTGAAAGGAGAATTGGCTAAGACTAAAGTTCTGTCAAAGGAGAGAGAGAAAAAGAAAATAATATAGGTAAGTGCCTGTGATATGGGATTTAGGAAAATATGGATAAAATATTTACTTTTTGTTGTTGTTGAGAAGTATAATCCCTTCTTTATTACCTCTTAAGGGTACATTCAGAAACACTAAGTATGATTCAGTGAATCCTTAGTAATCTCAACTGAATTCCTTTAGGAAATAATAAAAATACCTCATAGAAACAGTATTAGTTGGCTCAGACTTTTTTCCCCCCCATATTATTGTGAAACTTTAAGTAACGCTTTAACAAAAATAAGTGGTTCATTTTTAATATTCTTATTTGTACCATAACAAATTAAGTTGAAATTCTCTTTTTAATTTTAATATAAGGAAGTCTGGCAGAGTTGTTATATTAACTGAAGCAGAGAAATTTAAAATGACCTCATCAAAAGCATGATAGCAAAAAGTCTAGTAAGGGTAAATTCAATATATTCAGAAACAGAAACAATCATAAGAATCACTGAATAAAAGATTTATATAAATGTGCCAAGCAAAACACTTTACATGCAATAAAAAGGTAGTATGATTTTAAAAATAATAGTTAATATCAGGGTTTAGCTAATTTATATTTAATATTTTTACATCCTGTGTGTTTTGACATCTGCAGCTTGAAGGAAAGATATATTCTGGAAAAAATGAAAAAGTAGTAATTATATTAAAGGCAATTTCCAGAGAACCAGAAAATTTAAAAGAATTTTTAGTGTTTATGGCATGCCTCCTTTTAACTGGTCAGGAATGTTTTTAAGGGTTTCTGGTTAATACAAGGGCAGAGAGAGACAAATATTAAATATTAGTAAGAGAAATTGTGATTTAGAGGAGGAATTTACTTTTGGCCATAGGTGATCAAGATGGAAATCAGTCTGAAAGAAAGATTATGAGTTCTGCCTAGGGATATTTTGCATCTAAGTAGCCATAGATTCTGTGGATGGGTAAAATGTAGCCGATCTGCAGAGAGCGGACCATACCAGCGATCTTCACAGGTTCCTGCTAACTTTAGAATTCTTCACCTCGTTTTCTTCACCTCATTTTGTTGATTATGTTAAAAAACAAAATAATATTTATATGAATTCTGATTAAGCAATCAGCCAGGAGGCTCAGGACAAGTATTTTTGTGATCAGTGGAGATGGGTCTAATCAATATTCTAACACTTCCTCTTTTCCAACATTTGGAAAATCAGAATTGGTACATATGTATCTAACTCTTTACTGTTGAATGAAATATTCTAAGAATATAAAATGTATTTCTAAATATAGAGATTTTATAACATTGTCATTTAAAATCTCAGCCAGATTAGTTAGAAACTTGGTACCAGTATTTTCTACCACCTTAATTAATTAAAAATTCTGTTTTTTAATTAAAAATACTTTTTTTTAAAAAAATGGCACATAATATTATGGGTTCTTTTGTATTTTTTTTTCTATTGAGATAGCATTTGCTTATAACACTGAATATGATTTGGAGGTAATAGTTTCATACCTCTCTCTCTCTCTCTCTCTCTCTCTCTCTCTCTCTCTCTATATATATATATATATATATATATACACACACACACACACACACACCATACCCACAACCCAAATGTATGTAATCCTCCACCCTAGTCCATTGGACCCCACTCTCCCCTAAACTATTAACAATGTAATAGTGACTAACAAACTTTGGAGAAAGAGATTGGGATAATGAAATCTTACTTTATTGCATATATGCTGCAGTTGTTTACTTTTGAAAAAAATCATCATTGTTCTAAAAATGCCATCAAAATGTAAAATAAATTGATACAAAGGTAGGCATTAATAATATTAAGTGGTGGCCAATAAATGTCTCTTATACTTACCTGACTAGAAGTAGGTAATTCTCTGCTGATATCCAGCATTTCTTATTCTGAAAATAAAGTCTATGTTTTCTCACATCTTTAATATAGTTATTTACACAGACGAGGTCCTAATCAAATGTTTGGTAAATAAAAACAAAATTGGTTTCATGAAACTCGTACTTACCAAATTAGCAAAAAACACACAACCCAGAATAAATGCTTGCTCCAAAGTTGATGGCTGGAAACCAATCATATTTATTTCTGTTTTCATAGTTCCAGATCAATTTCCAGTGTTTCTTATTTTTATGTGAAACTTGACACTATGTAGACACAATCTTTAACTCTAATTTTTCAATTTAAAGGCCCCCTAACTTTTTAGCAACTGAGATGCCTGGATTGGCTAAGTAAAATAACAGATTTTGGATTAATCCAAGTGTAAAAGCTAAATTAAGCATGGATCAGTATTTCTCACAAACGAGTGACACCCTTTTGTGATTCAGTTTTCCAATTGATAGGGTGTGACTATTGCAGATAATGTTTGTGCATTTAAACCCATAAGAATTATTGTGAAAACAAGCGGAACTCATGAGAGACCAGGGGGTTAGAGTAAAGGAACCCTTGCAGTGAAAGGAATCAAGGATTGTCTTTAGAACCCATGCTACCTGAGCAACCAGGTCAAAAAAGCTTCCTCTAATGAAGATCCATCCATTACCATGACATGCTAGCTCTAGCTGTAGATCACTTTCATGGTCTCCAAAGAAGCTGAGCAGTTATCAGTAACATTCAAAAATCCACTGGAAAGTCATTCATTTCACTTTATGGTCCTAATTAGCCATTTGTATAGTTCTATAATTAAATATGTTCCTTTCTCATCAAGTTTTTCACTTTAGTAATGATACCACTGTGCCACAAACAGGCCCCATGCTGCTGGGTTTGGGACTTATTCATAGCATTTAATTGGTCACCCAGTGGTTAGCCAATAACCCCTTCTATGGGAAGCAACACTCTGAATGCTGTTAATGGGCTGGAGGCACAGTGATTGCCTCCTGGTACCCAGCAGTACTGGGAATAAAGCAATTTCCTCCACTGTGTTGTGTGCCCAATAGCTAATCCTCTCCACTCCTGAAATGCACACTATTTGGTTATAAGTATTTGTGCTGGCTTACTTACCGCTGGGTTGTTAATAGGCAGTGATTCTTCAATGCTCCTTCAGTGAAGTTACAGTCTGCTTGCTGACTGCTAATTAAAACAAGTTTGCTCTCTAAGACTGCAACTAAAAGGTAGCAAGGTCATCTTATTTAATGCAGTAACCTTTTATTTAACAATGTTGATACACTACTCATATGTGCACATTTTGTAAACTGGCAAGTCTATTATTGATTGCTTCAAAAGAACAAAAATCTAGCTACTGACTAGTCTGCTTTCCTTTGAAGTGAAAATGTTAAAACTCACAAGTCCATGTCTCTGTTATACAGTTAAAACACAAACTTGCTACAGGATTCTATTTGAGATATTTGAGATTCTGAAAACAAAAAGAAAATGTTGACTGTACTAACCATAAATGTTCCAGCCATTAAAGTAACACTTAGCTTCTTTTTCCACATATTTTGTTTTAATTTTTATTTGCTCTATGAAAGAGCCTAATAGAGACTTCAACTTGCAAAGTAAAACAATCAGTAGATGGCACTTCCTAACCACTTGCCTGGTGTAAATACTATGATGACATTTTAGAAATGGAGTTCTAGGCAATAATATAAAACAAAAATTAGTGTGACTTGTAATAGGACAGAGACAATCACATTTGGGTTTGTATAGTGTCCAGGTATTTTTATGTTACATGGAGATCTGGGGGAAAAAATGCAAACTTGAAAAATTTTTGATATGTGCCCCTTTCTTAACATTCTTGGGTCTCATCTTCAGTGATGACAAAGGAAACGATACAGTATACTCTATAAGATAATATGGTATACCTCTTACTGCCTTAAGCAGTTTTCAGAGAGCCAGAGTGTCAAAGTGAATTATTCAGAGTTTTCAGAGTTATTCTGGCTCAAAGTTAAAAATTATTGCTTCAGAAAATATAGTTCTATCACTTAACAATAAAAAATTAGCGACAATTTTAAAATTCTCAACTAACAACCAGAAAGAGAGGAGGCATTTTATTTTATTTTTTTTTTTTAAAGATTTATTTTATTTTATTTTTTAAGATTTATTTATTTATACAAGCACACTAGGTACAGTGAGAAGTGCGGGAGGGTGAGAGAATTCACCAGAGCCAGAGCGGGGAGCAGAGCAGGCAGAGGGACCGAAGTACACTGCTGAGGGGAGCAGCGGGCCGCAGGAGAGGTCTGCGCGCCATGTGGGACCCTCCTCAGGTGGCCGGGGAGCAGCCGGGGATCGAACCGGCGCCGCAGAGGTCGCCGGCAGCTTCGCAACCCAGCGCTCAACCACTGTGCCACCGGGGAGGCCCGAGAGGAGGCATTTTAAAGACAAAATCATGTAACTGTGGAAAAAACAATGTTGTCTTCTGGGGCAAGGTGACGTCACAGTTTGTCTCTAGTGTATGAAGCATAATGCATTTTAGGGGGGTTTAATATTAAGAATTTAAATTCTATTTGGGAGTTAGGTGGTCTTATATGTTATATGTTGTTAAATGCACCATTGTAATCATGCAAATGTAAGTACACACAGTCAACAAAGAAAAAAATTCACTTTAAAGTTCTTTCATATCTATCTATCTATCTATCTATCTATCTATCTATCTATCTATCTATCTATCTATCTATCTCAATACTATTCCTTATTGTTCCTGCAATAATAAGCAAACTGCTTGAATATATATTTAAATAATTTAGACTAACTTGTGAAAAAGTCCTAAAAAAGCTAACAAGCAATACATTTCTTTAAATATCCTATTTGATGATACTTCTTCACAACATTTATTGAGTTATAGTAGAAACAACTTATAATAGGTTTAAATTCAGTGAATGTGTGTGTGTGTATATATACATACATATATTTATATATATAAATATATGTATATTTACAGACACAAACACACATAATTACATATTTTCATTCGTAATGATGACTCATTGATGGTGAGAAAATGGCAACTAAATGCCTCTGAGTAGGAAATCTCTTCTTCCTATTAACAAATTACCTGAGCATAGGAATATTATTTCATTTCTTTAATCTTTAATAGTAAGTCTATGTTGTAAATATATAGCTATTATAATTTTCTAAGTATTTTTGAAAAGATCATTCATTTATATCCATATTCTTATTCTAGCCTTGTGTTTTACATATATGATATGTTATATATACAGAGATATATACAAACTGACATTTGTGATAAGGGTAATTCTAAAGTATTATTTACTTAATATTTTGTTTGCTAGAACATTAAATGATAAGGTTGGGAAGTGGTCTAAGAGATTTAGTTACCACTGGATGAAAGCCATGCAAAAATAATATATATGAGTTTGTGAAACATGCAGAGTATGTTGGGATGCATGGAATTAAACTTAAGCTTTTGGAAAAATATAACAATAACATGCATTACAATCTTTATAATATTCCAAAATGGAATGTAAAAAAATAAATTAAACTACTTGAATTTATGGTACTACAATATATATAATGTGAAGGATGCTATTGGAAAGAAATTTCAGTGCTCACAATGAACCTATGCATGTAAATGGAAGTAACAAATTTATCTTTGAAACCAAATGTTTAATTGGCATATAGAAATGGAGACACAAAATAACTTGTTTAATTGCATTTTCTAAGTTTTTAATATTTAACAAAAGTGATACCTTAGCAAAACTTTAAAATTGTGCAAATAAAAATCACTTTTTAAGTCATCTTGTGGTTATTGTATGATGTTAAATGAAAAGACTCACTCCAAAGTGAGTAACATGGCTTCTGTGTATGGATTATATCCCTATTAGAATAGAAATTAATAGAATCTATAATGGAAATTATCAAGAATCTGTATGCCTCTACCTTTCCAAGATATCAGAGAAGGGTGAGGGATCATTATGTAAAGTAAGCTCTTGAGAGGACAAATATATTTGAATGATTTAAAGACTAAACATTCCTGGGTTGCAAAACTGTTAATAGAGTTCTTAGATAAAATGAAAGTAAAATAAAACATAAAAGAATAGTGAAACATAGAAAATTTAGTAATAATTTTATTTAGAAAGAATAGGGTTAATCAGAGAGGATGGAAAATGTCAGGAAGGAATCTAAGCATTGTCAACCCAATTCACAGTTTTTCAGGAGAATAAGTAATGAATATAGACTATTTAGATAAAGAGATTTAAGATGGTTGGAAAGAGAAACTACATATAAAAATGAGTTGTTTGAAAAACTATGTAAAATGCAAGAAAAATATATCTAAGTTTCTAAGAAATTTAAAAATAAGTGATTTAAGAGCAAATATCAAGTTGAAAAAAAATTATCTCCTTGATCTGATTACTGTAAACAGGCAGTATTTTGGTATTAACAGATTTACTTTCCAAGACTTCTGAAGTATGACTTGGCATCCTTTCACTTATTTTCAAAAACCTGAGAGAGAAAGGTGAAATGATCACCACCACGAAACAGAAGTCAACAGTGGCATGTTTTAGAATTGAATAGAGAGGATATTAGAAACTGGAAACCACCAATGTCACAAAACTTATAAGAATTTTAAAGGAATTTTGCTGCAGGGGACAATAACATATATTTGAAGGGTGTGATTTTACATTTCTAAATTATATGCAGTACTGTAAGCCAAAGTTACCTTAATAAAATTTTTTTTTTTGACTGAAAGGATTCTTTGTTGGGCTTCAGAGAAGATGTTTCTACTGTATCTATTTCTCTTCAGGTATAAGCTACATAATCACATAGTCTTTGAAAGGAAAATAGAGAAATTAAACATTTTAGATATTGTTACAAAAATAGTTTGGTAATATTGTAGGGGTAATACAAAAAATACAGAAATATTATATATTATTTTCAAAATTATAAATAAGAAACAGGGAACTACATAGAACCAGTAGTAGACAGAAGAAAAGAACCCCCCAAAAAACATCACATTGAAGAAACCCAAATAAGCAGATAAGAATACAATCAAAAACATTAATCATAAAGTTTTAAAGAATTGAATTCACCAGTTAAAGAAACTATTATAGTTATACCTGACTCTTACTGAAGACATATGAAAAGAAAACAAGGTAGGTGCAAAAATAGAAAGACATGAGGGCCTCCCCGGTGGCATAGCGGTTGAGCACTGGGTTGTGAAGCTGCCCGCAGCCTCTGCAGTGCCGGTTCGATCCCCGGCTGCTCCCCGGCCACCGGAGGAGGGTCCCACATGGCGCGCAGACCTCTCCTGCCGCCCGCTGCACCCCTCAGCAATGTACTTCGCCAGTCTGCCTGTTCTGCTCTCCGCTCTGGCTTTGGTGAATTCTCTCACCCTCCCGCGCTTCTGACTGTACCCAGTGCTTGTATAAATAAATAAATAAATAAATAAATAAATAAATAAATAAATAAAGACATGATAGTTCAGACTTTGGGGAGGGTCTCTATGATTCTCTCACTTTAAGTGTCCTGAATTTCCATATCCTCTAATATTCCCAAATTTTGATCTTGATACTTCAGGCTGTAATGATTTCATTATTTATTGTATTTTTTAAATTGAGATAATGTTGGTTTATAACAGTGTATGAGTACAGGTTCACCACTATTCTGATCTATGTTACCATACTACACCCAATACGAAAGCACCCTTAATTCTTCCCCACAGTCCATTGGATGCCTACCCAATTTGCTCCCTATTCCCATATCCTTCCATGCTGGTAGCCTCAATTCTACGGTCATATTTTAAGGTGTGTCCTGTTTAAGTTTTTTCTATTCCTTTATGTTGTTTATATTACACATCAGTGAAATCAACCTGTATTGGTCTTTTTCTTTCTGACTTACTTCACTTACTATAATTCCCTCCAGTTCCATTCATATTGTCATATAGAAAGATTTCACCTTTAAAAAAAAGCTGAATTGTATTCTATCTGTATATACACCACATCTTCTTAATCCACTCATCTGCTTTTGGGCACTTAGTTTGTTTCCATAAATTCCCTATTTTAAGTAGTGCTGTAATGAACATAGGAGTACATATATCGCATATTAGTGTTTTTGTTTTCTTTGGGTAGATACCTAGAAGTGGAATTGCTGCATCATATGGCATATCCGTTTGTTAATATTTTAAGAAACCTCCATAGTGTTTTCCATAGGGGCTATCAGTATACATTTCCACCAATAATGCATGAGGATTCATTTTGTTCTCCACATCCTCATCAATACTTGTTTCTGGTCATTTTGATATGGGCCATGCCCCATGAATGGAATGGTATCTCATTTTGGGTTTGATTGGCATTTCCAGGATAAGTGGTAGTGATCATTTTTCCATGTTCTCTTACCTTTCTATATAAGCTTTTTAGTTTGTTGATGTCCCAGTTGCTTATTTTTGCTTCACTTTTCCTTGCTGTTTGGGGTCGAGAACCCCTAAACATCCCTGAAGCCTATGTTTGGAGTTTGTTGTTTATATTTTCTTATATATATATATATATTTATGGTTTCAGGTCTTACCTCCAAGTCTCTAATCCATTTTATTTAATTTTTGTGTATAGTGTGAGATAGTACTGACTGAACGTGGGAAAGACACTGCTGGTAGCATTTTGTAGGTCTGTCTGTCAAGGGAATTCTCTTAACCTCTTCTGCCCTTACTGCTGTGGATATTTTTGTAACTCCCTAGAATCTGCAATGTTTAGCCATTACCAAGTGACTTGGGATAAATTACTCTCAGAATTTGGGTTGCTACCTTCCATGACTATGTGACTCCAACATTCTCTGCTTCTACTTCTAGTTGTTCTATTCCTTTAAATTCTCATATCAGTCACTTAAAGCTAGTAAGATCACAGTACTCCAATTCCAGAAGTTGGAGGAATTGGGTGTTTCCCAAGCAACAATACCAAAGTCTTTTAGTTTTTTACACAATGCAGTAGGAATCTTTTTTTTTTTTTTATAAGATTTATTTATACAAGAACCAGGGTAAAGTCTAGATGGGCAGGAGGGTGAGAGGATTCACCAGAGACAGAGTGGTGAGCAGAACAGGCAGACTGGCAGACTGACTGAAATACACTGAATACACTACTGAGGGGAACAGCGGACGAGACAGGAGAGGTCTGCCGCACCATGTGGGACCCTTGCGGGCTGGCCAGGATGAACCAGCACTGCAGAGGCTGCGGACAGCTTCACAGAGCAGCGCTCAACTGCCTGCGACACCAGGGAAGCCCTGAAGTAGGAATCTTTTTATTTTATTTTATTTTATTTTTTTTGCAGTAGCAATCTTTTAAGGTTAAACTTTATTCTAGTTTCAGGCTCTTTTGTATTTTCCATTGTCTTCATATAGCTTTAATGTTTTTGTAACTGTTTTATGTAGGAGGAAACACGCGGAATCTTTACAATATCATTTCTAAAATTTCCACTTTGTTTTATTTTTACTCATTTTTAATTTTCAAAAAAAAATGTAAAAATAACTATATTTCATATTAAAAGTAATTCTTTAGGTTCTCAAATTTGGTTATTGATTTTTGGTGTGAGGTGTTTCACTGATTCACTCTCAGAGTAGAAGAACTTTCTATCCTGCTGAATGTTGGTGATAAAGAGCTAGATGGAAGAATTCTTTCCAAATCTTTTTTCAGTAGCGGTAATTTAATAGCATTGTAGCATTAAGTTAGTAGAATCAAAAACGTTACTCCTTTGCTGTATAGTTATCATAAATAGGTGAACTGTGCATTTCATTGAGTGAATATAGTCTGTTTATTTTTCAGATTTTCAGTACATTTCCCCCAAATATTGAAGCCAATCCTTTTGAATTCTTCAAAATGGTATTTTTATTTAAAATTTCATAACTTAAAAATTTAGTATGTGTGTGGATATGTTTGTGCATGTAGTCACCCACATACATGGAGTCATATTTCTACTAGAATTTAGACTTGTTATAATGGTATTGACTGAAGAAAAATAGTTTCAAAGTGATGCAAAAATTGTATGATTAATTTTGTTGTTATGCTTTTAATATTGGGTCTAAAATATTGGGATTTATTATAGAAAACATGACTGTCCTGTTTGGAGCATATGTTTTGAATGTTCTAATTGCACTTTTTCCTTTGGTTCAGTAAAATATAAAACAAATATTGTATAAAATATAAAAAAATACAAATTGCCTAAACATTAAGTGTCAACTTTTGGGTTCAAGGAGTAAAAGTTTATGTGGATACATTGAACCCATTCATTGCAATGGTTTCTATTAGTCTACCAAATGTATTTGGTATCTCAAAATAGCACAGTATATTTAACTGTGGCATAGAATATATAGCAATAAAATATGGATGGAATTCATTTAGGTTGCAAATTTTTCCCTCTATACTTTTTTATATACTTCTCAATTTCAACAGCATATCACACACTGAGAATTTCATGTAAATTTTTAACAAGACACTTCCTTTTCAAATAATGTAAATTTAGTCATCAAAAATATTTCTAGGTAAATAATATAGATGTGACTCTTATGTATAAGTAGAATATTTTATTATTTTGCATTTGTCTTGTTCTTTAAAATAAATTATAGTAAAAGTTAGCATTTTTCACTCTCCTTTTGCTTTTGAAAGGTATCTATCATGATACTCATCTTTCCTTGAAATACATTGAACTGTACAGCACTTTGATCTTGTAATATTTTGCCTACAATGAACATAAAAATAAATGTTCATAAGGTTTTTGCAAATAGTGTATAGATATGATAATTTTATTTTTTTAAAAAAAGTTGTTTCTCTAATGATAAGTGTATTTAGAGAATGCACTTTATTTAGGGAGCTTACGGGCATGCAAATCAAGTTTTCTTCTTGAAATTCTTCTTGAACTTTTACCATAACCATATAAAAGTTTTAAGGTGATCTGATCAAATTTATATGTGAAATTATTGCTCAAGCTTAACTGCTTGGTTCTGAATCATACTGGAAGCTAGTGAAGAGGAACAGAAAACTGAAATTGGCAAGTGATGTAGAATGTTAGTGAAATTAATAGGGAAATTATTTTCTTTACTACCTGTGACTTCATATAATATTTTAGCAAAAAAAAAAAATGACTGTCAAAATTATTTAAATATGGAATTCAAAATAACTTGAATGTTAATTAAAAGAATTCTAGTTTAAGCAGCTGGTTTGCTCCCCAATTTTTCTGAGGCCTTTCATTCATTTCCAAATTAATAATCAAAACGAACTACTGAAATGAAACCTTGGTCTCAGAATGCATATATTGTGCACCATTAAAGACATAAGGATTACTTGAACTTGAATGTTCTTCCTCATTCTTTGTCATTTCTCTTAACTCTGGTTATTTATAAACAGGTGAGGTAAGACATTCTCCAACAAAGGTATAGATAAAGGCAAAATTTATCTAGAGGAAATATTACAGGAGAATAAAGTTAAAATAGATGCATGCCCAAAAAAGGTAATAACAGAAATGGCAACATTAATGGAGAAATAAAGGAAGATACATTTGAAAAAAAATGAAAGGGGGTGGAGGTAGGGAAGCAAGAATGTAATTATTAAAGAGGGCTTAGAGAAAAAAAACACTATAAAGATGTCCTCATGTTAAAATAGTGCCAAGGTGGTGGACGGGTCACTGTTTGTGGGTTCTCACCTATGGGCTTATAATTGTAAGACACCACTCATGCTCATGGGACAACAACAGTGGGATTTATTAAGGGAGATTGGGTGGAAAGAAAGAGTTGTTAAGGCCACAAATGGCCAGCTGTCTCACGCAGATAGTAACCTCATTGTCCAGTAGTCCAAAATTCAGGCTGTCATGCAGGATTACACTTTTCCTTCTGTGAGAATCTAAACCTGTTGTCTTTGAAGTTGATTTCTGGAGATAGGTTCTCTGTATGTTGTCTGAGAACTCGTATTGCCACATGTTGGGTTTCTCCTCCCCATTATTTGCTTTGGGATACAGCTGCTGTTTGTGGGGCTTCTGCTGAGTATGGCTCCTCCCCTCTCTCTGTTCCATTGGTTCACTGGTCTTGTTGCGTGGCTGGCTGGGTCTCCTGGGAGTTCGGGAGACCTGGCTACTCTAGCACTTCCCTGGCATAAATATAGACCTCATCTACCCTGGTATGCCACTGGTGATGTTCTCTGAGAGGCCACCAGTCCAGGGCAGCACAAGCATTGGAGAAAAGCCAGGACCTGACCTGTCTGGGCCAGTGGTGGGGTCTCCTTGGAGGCTGTGAGACTGGGCAACCCTAATACTTCTCTGGCACAAATCCAGGACCTCTTTTTTCTCCGGCTTACCTCAGTCAATATAAATAAAGATGCATGAGAAGCTACACAATTCTTTAATATAATGTCCTTTTAAAAAATAACAACAATTGATACTCTTGTAAAAGACATGCTTTCTTACATTAGGCCTGGGAAGCCTACTGATTTCTTAATGTTGTAGGAAAAGAAATACATCTAGTACTAGACACTCACTGAGCTTAACATTTCTTTTGGAACATGGGGGCCTTCGACTTTATGCTTCTTTAAAGGAGAATGGATATAATAGAATTCAGGGGTGAGGCTGGAGGATTAGATTAAATTTTATCTTCCAGCTCACAATAAAAAGTAAATGCAACAAGGAAACAAAAAACAAAACAAAATACCAAGTGGGAGGAACTCAGTTTACTATTGCCAGTATGCTTAATGTATTCAGAACATTGTTTCTAGAGCACACCGTGAGAACCTCAGATTGGAATAGAAGCAGTCATGTTAAAAAATATTTGTTGCTAATTTATGAATTGGTGGGAACTTTATTTGAAAAGTATCACCTTAGTGTCATTCTTCATTAGCCAACCATACCCGTCTTAGATTCCAGAATTAGATTCAGAATACTGGTTCTAAAATGAAAAAAGAAAAAAAATATTATTGTATCAGAGTATTGATGCCAGCGGTAGTGTTTAGACCTGTCTTTTCACATTTTAACATCAGAGAGTCAGTTGCCTTGACACCTTTGGTTGAAGTGTGAGGCCACCAATTGCCTACTAGATTCACTGCACTTTTCTTCATGTCCATGGAAAAAAGTTGGGTAAGAAAAAAATAGCAACAGATTTGCATACTCTTATTTAAGAAGCAGAACTCTTGAGAAGGAAAAAGTCGAATGTTCTGTAGAAAGAATTTGCTTTTGGTTCCTCATTTCAGAAAAAAAACTATTGCTAGCATCTCCTGCATATGAATGTGCATTTTTAAAAACAAATGGGAGCTCTTGTGATATTATACAGCACCTTGAAAGGAAATTATTTTGCTTAAAGAATTTTACAGATAGACAAAGCATTTATTAGTAAGAAGGCAAAGCAGTGCAGCAGAGGGCCTCAAGAGAGAACTTGTCACCTCTTGAGCAGAGAGGCATCACGTCACTGCAATTATTTCTGGAAAAGACAGCTACATTTTCATTGCTGAAGGGTAGTCTTGATAAAAGGTCTATAGCTGAGATGCTGTGAATGAAATGCCTTTGAGTTGCATTCTTTTTATTTATTTTTATAAAGATATATTTATTTATGAATACAGCTGGGGTGCAGGCCAGAGGTGGGAGTGAGAGGATTCACCAGATACAGAGTGGGAGCAGAACAAGTGGATAGACTGAAATACGTTGCTGAGGGGAGCAGCGGGTGAGATAGACAGAAGTCAGATCTCTGGCTGGGGATAGAACTTGTGCTGCAGTGGCTGCTGATGGGTTCATAGTGCTGAGACTTAACTTCTTGCACCACCAGAAGCCCCTTGAGTTGTATTCTTAAATTCTAGAAAACGAGGTTGAAGAATAAATAGTCAAACACACAGGTACGAAGATGCGCATAAACACAATGTGTGTTTGGGTGCCTGTAGATGGGTGGAGATGGTTGTGGATATGTGTGTGCAAAATCAGTCTTGTGGAGGATCAGTATATTTAGGGCTGACATTTTTTAACAGTGTATTTTATTTTTCACATGCAGAATATAAGGGTTGCTGAGTTTTACCTTTTTGATTTTGATCTACCCCTTGTCTTGCAGCCTGGTAGGCTGACTCCATCACTCCCAGGTTAAAATAAAATTTGTTAGTGTGACTTAATATTCATGATAGTTTCATCTTCATTTGTCTTGTAACCTTCATCTAGAAATACCTTAATGCCTTTGCTCTTATCTTTCCCTTAGACTTAATTATTTTCCTCCGCCCTTTCACTCATGAACTGCATATAAATACTTCAAGAGCAGGACAATACTTGTCCCTGCAAAAACAGTCTAATGTTGCTCTAATATTAAATGAATACTCATTCTTTCTCCATATTAACATCTTATTTTTTTTTCTTGCCCTTTGCCATCGGGGCAGAAATTATGTATTTTTCAAGGCTTAAGGATACTACTGCAATTGTCCCATTTAAGGCTACCATCACTGGTTTCTGGGATTAACTTGAGTGGTTATTACTGAATAGCTTTCTTGGTTGAAATCTTGTTCCTCTTAACAATCCACTTTCTACATCAGTGATTCTAAACTGTTAGGTTATAGCAAAGAATATAATTCATATTATTCATAGGCTATGTCACTAAATTTTAATGACTATGTGAGTTTTATTTTAACTAGAGTTTTATAAATAAACTATTAACATAGCTTGATAAGATGTTAAGCATGTGAGTCATATAAAACTTTGGGATGCAACTGAAATAGTACAAAAAATTTAAAGAAAGCTCAACCAGAGCTAAGGAGACAGTGACCAGTGTTGGGGACAGGTCACTGTTAGTGGGTTCTTGCCTGCATGCACAATTGCCAGACCACTCAGGCTCAGGGTCTAACAATAGTATTTATTTAACAAATAAGAGGTTGGGAAACAATGAATTTTGAGGTCACAAAGTCTGCTATCTCACCCCAGATCGTGTTCTCAGTATCAAGAGTCCCAAACAAAGGCCAGTTATGGAAGATGAGGCTACACTGCTAGAGCCCACAGCAGCATTCTGAAGGTTGGGCTGTATGCAGATCAGAGAGCAATGGGCTCACAGCACCAGGAGGAGGTGGTGGCGTTGTGTTAGAAGATTTTGCTCAACAGTAGGCTAATGTGGATTTTATGAGAATAGGTTCAGCTATGATGTTCAGTAGGCTAGGCATAGTAAATGCATTTTGAGCTTAGCATGTCTATCATGCTATCACCTCATTGTTAAGTCAAGAGTGATCTGTATACACTCTCTTAAAAGAATCTCAAATGTTTCCCCTTGTCTTAATTTTTGATGCTGTCCTAAGTGAATTCAAGAAAAAGAGCATCATTAAAATATTTTAAGTATACTGTATTAACTTAGAAACATAGAAATAAGACAAAGGATATCAAGGAACTAGCTCAAAAATTTTTTTTTCATTTTACAGATTTATAAAAAATAAAAAGGAAAAAGTCTGATTCACTAGTCTGTTTGCAATACTCATTTTTTTTCACTTATTCCTTTCTGGTCTGCAAAACAGACAAACAAACCATCAAACAACACCCATTAGCCACATGTCACTGGAAAGGTCTAAAATGTTCATAAATAAGAGTAAATGGTCTCTGCTAGCTGTGACCACATCCAAATTTCCCTTGAGTACGAGCATTTTAACCTTGACACACACTGAACACCATTTCCTGTTAGCTTCAAAGAGCACACTTAAACCCAATTCCTTCAGACAGTTTCCTCAGCTTTCTTGGCTTCTAAAGAGAGTGCAATTTATTGATGACTCCTCTTATGACTAAACATCCAGTGTCTGTGTTCTCAAAAACAACATTTTAGCAGCCTGGGATTTTGGTAATTACACATAATAATCTTGTTTCAGTAATTTCTCTGTAGCATTAAAACACAGTCTATCTGATCTATAGCCCCACATTATGACTAATTCCACTAGTCAGGAGAAATTAGTACAGTGCAGGTCTACTCTCTTACAAGCCACCATTAATTTAACCACAAGATGATTTACCAAAGTGGTCAATAGGATAAAAAGTCAAATAATCTCATGCCCAGAGAGTAGTGAAGAGTAGATTAGAGAAGGGACATTTTATTCTGAGGAGCATCTTAACCTGGGATAAATGAATGTGTTACTTTCTTTATGTTTAAAATTTCACAATAATTTTACAGAATTTATATTTATTTGGATGACAAGACAAATTACTGTACTGTGTGTTAAATATACCAAGAGGTCTAAAATGAATCTCACCCTCATTCTAAACCCCAGAAACCTACAATCTCAGGGAAATAATTTACATATAGCACATCTATACTTATATCGTTTAATATAGTAATAATATTATGGCCAGTAATATCACCTACAGTCAGAATTGGGATTATTCAGTTTTCATCAGTGTTGAAAAATAATGTGATGTCTGCATAGAGGCGTAAGAATGGCTTCATAGACTGAGTAGCATCTGAAATATGTCAAGAAGGATAAAATTATTGGCTCTATTTATTGATCAAGTAACATGCACTAAAGTCCGCATATACTTTGTGTCTAATCATCTAATTATACTGTTGAGAAAGTTGTTATTATTTTCATTTTATAGTTAAATAAGCCTATTAAGATAGTTCAAGTTAGTGCCTCTCAAACTTGAATTTATACCAGAATCACATGGAATACTTGTTAAAATCACAGATTTTTTGAATCCACCTCCCCACCGAATTTTACTTAGTAGGCCTGAGGTGTGACTGGATATACTGTATTGCTGCCTCATCCCTGGTGATGCTGATGTTACTTTTGGGATCACAGTTTAAGGATCCATCCCAGGACTTACATAGTGAGGATGCTGCAGGGTTTGGACTTGAATATTAGGTTTCTCTGCTTTCATCAAAAGTCTGTTCTTATTCTTGTCATTAAACCTATACATCCTCTAACTCTGTTTATTGAATAGATATATTTAGCAAGTCACTTCTCTTTGTCCTTACTCTTCTTTCCTTCCCTCTGTGCCTACATTAATACAAGCTATTTTCTCTCTTAAATTCATGAAATCATTTACTTCTTTTCAGTTGAACTTGTGCTATAAAAGGTCAAGAGAGACTCTGAGAGGAGCATACCATATGAGAGTGACATCTAAGAAATAATCTCAAAAGAAGGATTATCATGTAAACTATAAGCTAATATTTGGAAACATCTGTATTTGGTATCAGTAAAAAACCCATCTTAATCGTACTGTACATCCTATATCCTTACAATATATTGCTAATGTTTGTACTAATTTCTTTGGCTCTCATAGCAAATCTGTGTCCACTGGCAGGGCAAGTTTTACATAACTGTAATAGAGGATGCACAGTATAACAGGGTGAAGGGACACCTTCAAGACCCATTGGCTGCAGGTTTTTCAATTTCCTCCTAGTAATATTCTTAACAGTGGAAAAAGACTCAGGTGTTTCTTTAAGAAGGTTTTAGGAAGTAAGGATTTATGATAGCATTTTTCATTATTTAAAATATGCTTATCCATAACTGCCTAAATAATGATTCTAGTCAAGAAAACAACTGGAGTTTTGAGTAGCAGAAGCATAGGAAGTAAAATTTCCAATTCCATTCATATTGCTAGCATTAATACAGAGTATTAAAGATGATTACACCTAAATAATGCTAAAGTAAGGCAGAGGAAACTCAGTATTAATCTCACTTTCTCAGTGTACACATATGTCTAATAATACTTAATGCTACTGACATAACTTTAGATTTCCTGGTTTTGTTGCTTACAAAGATAATTACCCTTTTATAAAAATAATTTAGAATAAAAGTATCTTGAAAGGTGATTCTTTTTTTTTTAAACTCTGTTTCCTATCCTATATTTTGTTTTTTGTTTTTTTAAGATTTATTTATTTATTTATGTAAGCACTGGGTACAATCAGAAGCATGGGAGGGTGAGAGAATTCACCAGAGCCAGAGCGGGGAGCAGAGCAGGCAGAAGGACCGAAGCACACTTCTGAGGGGAGCAGCAGGCGGCAGGAGAGGTCTGCGCACCATGTGGGACCCTCCTCCAGGGCCGGGGAGCAGCCGGGGATAGAACCGGCACTGCAGAGGCTGCGGGCAGCTTTGCAACCCAGAGCTCAACCGTTGCGCCACCGGGGAGGCCTGAAAGGTGGTTCTTTTCATTTACTTTGGGTTGGAAAACATTATACTTTCTACTTTATACAGAATTTCATCACTGAGGAGCTGGGATGGTAACATGATTTTCCTTTCTTTTTATAATAATTGAAGGAATTTCTGATATTAGGCTTTCCTAGACTTAACTAGATTACCAAGGGCACTTGAAGGAAGAAGTCCCTAATGGAGCAGTGATCCTAAAAGTAGAACAAAAATTTCACAGTCTTTTACATCAAGAGGGACCTTGATTTTGTGCCTGAGGTCCATTCAAATTGAAATCCATACAACTCCTCTTTTATACTTATCAAAACCAAGCTTTCCGAACACATTTTACTTCTCATATTTGCCTTTGAGGAACTTTCACAAAATGAATCAAATGTTTAACATGGCAAATTATGTTATTTATATAATAGGATTCCTGAAAACCCATAGCCTGATACTGAAAGGAGCCACAGAAAGAAGAAACACGTAGGTTGCATCTCCTAAGGTTTTCTAGCCAGAGCCTTGGGGAAGAAACAGTAGTGGTAAAACTAGTCCTTACTGCTTTGCAGCAAAGGTATGTTAACTCAGTGTAGGAAAAGAGGTCAAGCTTTTTCTGTGGCAAATAGATAAAGTTGAAAGCAACAAAGACCTTAAAAAGGGTCGTTCTGAGTACTAGTCAAGAACAAGCCTTATATGTACTCTGTGAAGAGGTCTGGGGTCGCATATTAGTCCTTTTAGCAACCCTCTGAGTGGAGGAGAGAGCATGGTCAGACTTCATCTTCAAATACAGGACTGATGACACACTTTGCCAAGGTCCTGCTCCTTACCCTTCAGCAGACGACCATATTATGTTTCTCTATTCAGCACGTTGTTGATCTCTTATGAGTCACTCAGTTAGAGTCATTCTTTTGTTCTATATGGGGGAAAATGCAATACTATTTCTGAGCTTAGAGCATTCTAAAGATAAAAGTGCTTCCCAAAGCTAAATTTGAACTTAGTTTGTATCTGGAATCAAGGTATTTAAATAACACAGACACATTCAAACAGAGATTCATTCTACTGATGTTCAATGAGACTCTAATGACAACAGTTTCACATCTTAATAACTGCAGTTGCACAGCACAGAAGCTTAGTATTTCATTTTCCTCAATTAGCCTTCTTGAAAGATGCTGAATATTCACCATAATTATTTTAGGGCCAAAAAAATTGCCTTCAGTGCTAACGGTAATGGCACCCTGTGGCTGATCATTTGTGGTGATAAGTCCTAAGACTTTGGTGTTTCGTTTTGTGTTTTTCATTTATGATACACTTAGGAAGCTAGTTAATAAAGTAAACTGTGTATAGGAGACTTAAGGGAAAGTGTCAAAAGTCCAGAGGATAAGTTTGAATAGTTTTTATTTTTAAAATGTTATTATCCACATAAAGGAAGGACATACTTTTGTTTTATTCCTTTTAAAGCATACTTTACATTTGTCTTTATTAGATACTGCTGTAGAGAAAAAACTGTTGATCTCTGATATGAAGGAGCTTACCACCTATTTAGAAATACTATCATTCAGCTTTCTGATAGAGACTGTCCTGATAAATTCCTGACACATTATATATAATATCTCATAAATTAGTAAAATTTATAAATCAGTGAGGTTCAATGTGAATGAATGAATATTTAAAAATAGTTGGATCTATGACATAGTAAATACAGGCATAAGCAAATAGTTGTACCAAAAACCATCATAGATATCGTGCCGTTTTTAGTGGAGAGAGCATCATGAATTAAAATAGTTAGGCAGGCCTCCTTGAGTCTGTGATTCCTACATCTGTAAAACACATACACCTATCAGTTCTTTTAAAATGGATTGAGATTTTTGATGAAAACACTTTGCAGACCACACAGTATATGCTAAATGATAGACCATTGTATGTCATAAAGAAAAAGTAGAAATTATCTTCAAATTATGGCTATGTTGTCTAGCCAGGAATATAGTAAATGTACAGTTCTGTGAGTCTGGAGAAACATAAGTCATGCCTAGGAGACAGCAAAAGACCAGTACCCCCAACTAGGTTCATAATGGAGTATAGACTTGGTATTAGAAAAGTAAATTGGGATAAATGGGGAGGATTTGAGGATTTTGTCTTATAGAAAATGCTCAGTGAAGAGTTTAAAAATTTCAGTTAGCATGACAAATGTGGTATTTTAACAATATAATTTGGAGGATAATTAATTTCAAAATTGCAAATAAAGAGTGGTTAAAGTGTGAGAAGCTATCAGCAAATTATTAGTTCAGTCCAGATGATGTTAATCTAGACCATGTGGAATAGGACATAGTGCCCTGATGATCAGTAAATCCACCCTTATAAAAGATAATAGACAGAAAATATAAAAACCTCTTTCAGTCCATCTTTCTTAATATTTAAATAATTACAAAGTTTTTATCCATAAAAACATAATTTTCAAGACTGCATTCTATTTATCTACAAATAAGTACCCCTTGTGGATTATTTACTCCTTTGCCATTAAAGCTAATCTCAATGACCATAATTAAACATAATTCAACTTTTAAAAGACTTGGTGATTATCTGTACTAACAGGGAACGTTTAATATTGATTGGTTGTATTTTCTCAGGTCACTGGTGATCATACCTAATTGAAAAAAGTAGAGAATATAAGTTGTCCATGGGTTGTCTCATAATATTTTATGAAGATATGTTAAAGAACTTTACAATAAATTGTAAGCAACAGAAAATGAAATGCACTTACCCTGTTTCTTAGCATGCAAATTTTACTTGGTGATAGATGAGATACCTGTAATTAACAATAGGAAATGATTTTTTTTCTTACAATTTAAACATTTTGCTTTTCCTTTTTATTCAGGAAGATTAATCACATGCAAATTCAGCTATCAACACTTTTGTGTGAGGAAAGATCCTTGAAAATGTGACCTCTATCAAGTCTTTATCATATTTTTATTCTTGAGAGCATAGAAGAATAATATAGAATGATGTATGTTAAAATCTTATCAAGCTATCTGTTTAATTATTGAAAGAACATGTTTTTAGACATGGTTTTAGTATCTTTGTGTATTTTATGGGATAGTTCTTACAGAAAGTAAGAGAAGGTATAGTTTCTGCGATATGAATGACTTTTCTCTAACACTGATTAGAAAGTGGGGGAAATACAAATACATAAAATTTACAAGGAGCAGGAGAGTAGTAGGCTTTAAACTAGACTGCTGCTAGAAATCTTACTTTTTAAAGTTCTCTTACTTAAATGAGAACAGGCAATATTGAATTGCCCCCTGATGTTTTTTTCTGTTTCAAAAATTATAATCAGCGATGGTGGGTAGCTTTATTTATTTCAAATAAAGATATTTCTTGATGCTTGTAACTTTTAGAAATATTATAAGAAGTTAACACTACACCTTCTTAAAACTTAATCAGTAGAGGACGAAAGTATTGTGTAGGTGTCATCAGCTGCTAACTACTAGAAAATACTATTCATTAGATAGCTAGAAAACTTTCTGAAGCCCTCTTTTATAAGAGCACTAATTATATTCTTTTTTTTAAGATTCATTTATTTATGCATACAAAATGGGAGTACAGGCCAAAGGTGTGGAGAGTGAGAAGATTCACCAGAGACAGAGTGGGGAACAGAACAGGCGGATTGACTGAAACACACTGCTAAAGGGAGCAGGAGAAGTCTGCTGCGCCATGTGGGCAGCTCCCTGGCAGGGGATCAAATTCGTGCAGCAATGGCTGCAAATAGCTTCATAGGTTGTGTCTTAACCCCTTGTGCCACCTGGAAGGCCCCACTGATTATATTCTTGCTCTCTCCTCATTGTGCAATCACTTTGGGGAAGTAGATATTCGGAGGGACACAAACACTGAAACTATTGCACCAGAACAGGTGATATTTGACAGATAACCTGAGAAGCTCCTGAACTCGACCATGGGGTCATTTTTGAACCCTGTTTTGGGGCCCTGGTTCCCAAAAGCAGGATTATAAACAGATCACTTTTTCATGGTAGCATTTGGAATTGGGCTGTTAGAATTCTGCATGCACACTGATTTGAGTTACTCAAATTATATAACCATGTGTCCGGCATGAGATATTTACATAAAATCTGTTAGCCCAATTATTATTTTTATTCAGAGATACAATTTTAAAATCATCTAGAATAATGGTTTTATGATTTTTTGTTATAGTAGTCATCTGTGAAATTTAGAACTCCAGTGAGTGGTCTTAGTCAACCAGATATAGTTTCCTAAGAAAAGATATTTGAAATGTGACTTTTTTCTGTCATAAATGTAGGTGGGAGGATTTGTCAAAAGTCATATTCCTTTAAATTAAATATATTTTGTTTCATGAACACTGCATATTTTTTGTGGTCTTTTCTTTGTACCTCTTCATGAACGAGCAAAATCTATTATGCTTGCTCTTGGAAACTTTCATCTAAAGTAAATCTCTAGAGCCACAGAGGAAATGCATTCTCAAAGAGGTGGGAAATAGCTGGAGTCTGTATAGATGCACTACCCACACCGCTTAGTCTCTAAACATGAGGTGGTATTCACATTTTCCTGTTACAGCTTTTTTTTTTTTTAATAGACTTATTCATTTATACAAGACCTTGGGTACAGTCAGAGGCGCGGGAGGGCAAGAGAATTCACCGGAGACAGAGCGGGGAGCAGAACAGACAGATGGATTGGACCAAAGACACTGCTGAGGGGAGCAGTGGGCGAGTCAGGAGAGGTTTACTGCACCATGTGGGTTTCTCTCTGGCCAGCCGGGATTCAAACCTGTGCTGCAGAGGCTGCAGACAGCTTCACAGCGCAGTGCTCAACCCGCTGCGCCACTGGGGAGGCCCCACATGTTTTCCTTTTGTACCAAGCAGCCATCAAGTACCTTTCACTCTAATCCTACTCTTCCCCGCCCCCCCCCAACAACTACTCACTCCCAACAACAACAACGAAAAACACACTCACTTTTAGAGATCATAACATTAGAATACTGCCCTATATCATTGTGAGAATATGAGGGATGCTGGTGTACAGTATGCCAGAATCGTTCTATACTGGGACAGAAGTCAAAGAGTGAGAACTGACTTCAATAGAGGACATAATTTCCTCTTCTGAATAGTGTACTGAAAAATGGGTCATATTTGAGCAGGAAAGAACAACTAGAAATGAATGTACTAGCTTATCATTATAATTTAAATCAGTACTAAGACACTAAAGATAATTTGTTCATATGATTTTCTGAAAGACATGCATGAATCAGAACTAGGTTATGTCATTATTAAATCTCAGCAGTCTCAATCTTTTATTTTATCAATGTGATGGTGGCCAATGTGCTATTTAAAAACATGTTTCAATTTTTTGTTTTTGACTGAAGTTCCAGTTTTTCAAAGTATTTGAAGTGTGTTCAAAGGTCAAACTACTTACTAAAAAACATAAAATGGGAAGATTGGAGTTAGTAAATGTTGATCACTTAGTCTATCCAATGTTATCAATGGAGAGAAAATTGCACTGAAGATTAAAAAATCATGAATATCTTTATATTCATTGGAAAATTTAGAGAAAAAGGGTGGAGGGGCTGTATTTAAAATAGCACTAGTCTAGAACTGTGGAGACTACAAAAATTGACCAGAAATGTGATATTGGATAACACATAAGTCCATCTGTGCACCAATCCCATCATTTATAGAATAAAGTGATTAAAGTAAATTATGCCTTGGATCATTGCCAGTTGTATATAACGTTTGATGCCTTAAGAGCTTAATTTACACTGTCCCATCAGGTAAATTTTTTGATAGTTCCTGAAAGAAATAATAAATTTGGGGAGATAAATTGTATTGTTATGTTAATATGCTGGGCTTAGCAACACTTTTTAACTGTATTTAAACTAACCTTATAATTAATGAGTACATTTTATAAGAAAGGATATTTCAAACAGCTTTGACACAGAAGATTTCTTTCCACAATATGTTCCACTTAATTTCTCATAGCTAAAAAGTCCACTATTGCTTATTATAATTAAAACTACTTACATACTGATTAACAATCTAATCCAAGTTATTGGAATTTGGAGTAAGGTGTTCATTGTGGCTTTAAATTTGAGAAATACCAACTAATAGGGGAAACTCATCAATTAAAAATTATATATTATTTTTAAAGGAATAATATACCTAGCAGAATTAAGCCCTGGAATGAAAATATTTTGGGGGAATAAATGTAAAAATTGAGAGAAAAATCAATGGAATGGAGTACTTGACTCCACTGATACTCCATCAAAAGGAGCTAAATTAGAGATAATGTAATTTAAAATTCTACACAGTTTATTGGATGCTTTCCAAATTGCACAGGTGTGATCTTTTGGACTCAGAGAGACACTATGTTGGCAGTGCAGAGGAACAGGTGGAAAAAATAACCCGTCTTATGATAATGTGTGAAGACTAGAAAATATTGATGGCACATTGATATGATTAATAGGATGTAGGATTATTAGAAGGAAAACAAAATTGGCAATGCTAGTACTTGAAATAGGAACAGCTGAAAGAACTATTGAAGGAGCAGTTGGTGAGAAGAGAGAATAGACACTATCTCAGAAACCTGGGTTGGAAAGAATCTGTTGGAAAATTTGGAAATTTACTATTTCTGTGGCTTCTAAGAAAAGACTAACATTTACATTACTCTTGCTAGCAAGCTATATTTTCCCAAAAAATCATTAATTTTATTTCATTTAAAAATATTATCATTTTAAATAAAAATGAGGAGACAAGTATATAAAATATTTAGCAATTTTCTAAATTGATACCATTTGTTGTAAAGTAGAGATGTGAAAGCAGGTTATCTTGTTTCATAGTTGGCTCACCATACCATTGTATTTAGTAGATACACATTGGAATTCTTTGTAAACATAAAGTTATAAAATAGATTTGGAAAGTCAAAGAGAGAGTTATTTAATAGATTGAGTTGTAACATTGGTATACATAGATAGGCATATTTAAGGCAGCTAAAAAAGGAAATCAGGGCCTCCCCAGTGGCGCAGCGGTTGAGCACTGGGTTGTGAAGCTGCCCGCAGCCTCTGCAGCGCCGGTTCAAACCCCGGCTGCTCCCCGGCCGCCGGGCGAGGGTCCCACAAGGCACGCAGACCTCTCCTGCCGCCCGCTGCTCCCCTCAGCAGTGTACTTCGGTCCTTCTGCCTGTTCTGCTCCCTGCTCTGACTCTGGTGAATTCTCTCACCCTCCCTTGCTTCTGACTGTACCCAGTGCTTGTATAAATAAATAAATGAATAAATGAATAAATAAATAAATAAATCTTTTTAAAAAAAGGAAATCAACAGGAAGAGTAAGAAGGGGAAGAAAATTTTAAAAAGATATATTTAAGACAAGAATAATCTATATGAGCATAAGTAGAGTGGATATAGAAAAATGATTAGGAAAGTTCCAAAAGTTATTTACAGATAAATGGAAATGAGTATCAAGTCCATTTGTTTAAAATTTTCTGTGACTGACCTGTCTCCATAGCATTGTATAGTCTTCTATAAAGAAAATAAAACCAAACTCCCTCTTTCTTCTGGATTCATGGTTCATGAAACCATGAAGCTTTTCCACAGTCTCATTACAGACAAATCTCACTTTTTGTTTGTTGAACTATCACTTTTTATGTATAGGTTCCTAGCAGTAAGTTCTCTATTCTCAGATCTTTTGTGAAATATGTATAAATCTTCTTTAACAAACCACCCTTTTATTTTTTTTTTTTAATTTTTAAAAAGATTTATTTATTTATACAAGGATGGGGGCACAGGCCAGAGGTGCGGGAGGGTGAGAGAATTCACCAGAGACAGAGTGGGGAGCAGAACAGGCAGACAGACTGAAAACACTGCTGAGAGGAGCAGTGGGCAAGATAGGAGAGGTCTGCCGTGCCATGTAGGTATCTCCCTGGCCGGCTGGGAATTGAACCAGCACTGCAGAGACTGCGGACAGCTTCACAGCGTTGAGCTCAACCCACTGCAACACTGGGGAGGCCCCGGACCCCCCTTTTAAATTACTGGTATTTGTACATGATTTATTATATTTCTTTTCTAGTCAAGCAATGAGAGACCTTTACAAAATTTTTGTGTTTTCACTGTGTCTGTCTAGCAATGTGTCATGCTGAAAATAAATGGAGAAATAAGTAAATGAATGGATGATATCTTGGTCCTTGAATGAGTCACATTGCTCCATATGTTAAAATATATTTTATAATAAAGCTTTATTTTGTAAAATATTTGAAATGACATCTGATGTAAAAAGTATCCTAACCTAAATGATATTGCAATAGCCAAGTTAATAAAACAACCTAATTGCCCAAGGACAGATGAGTGAATTAAAAAAAATATATGGTAAATATTCACCATGAAATACTAATAGGCTTTAAAAAAATACAGATGAATTCTTAAGCCATTTGCAACACTGTGGGTGGAATTGGAGAGATGGGATTATGCTGAGTGGAATAAGTCAGAAGGAATAAGAAAAGTAGTGGATGGTTTTCCTTATCTATGGAACAAAAGAATCAAAATTAAGGGTCAGACAAAACCTTGCCAATAACAAATCCTCAAAATCTGACTCTAGAATTAAGGCTACCAGAGTGGCAGGGTGCAATGGGCCTGGATAGCAAAGAATGAAGGGTGCCCAACCATCAATAGTGGAGAACTATAGTTGCTTTGGTGGTGGGTCTAGTATACACGAGGGGGTGTGATCCAGTACCTCTAAATCATAGTATTGCAAACTGATATTTCCTCAATGAAACAAAGAACACCATATTTAAAATGAACAAGGTATTCTAAGTACAGCTGTGGTATATCTGTGACCTCTCTCATTTTCACAATATATTTTCTTGATGAAAGCAACAATAGAATTGTTGTTGGAACCTAAAAGCATGTATAATAGTTCTCCAGAGATGGCAGAGAAAGAAAAGGTTATGAGCTTCATTCATGTGGAAACTAGGCAAGATTGCAAAATATTTCAGTGATTAGGCTTAATGGTTATTTAATATTAATATAAAAATAAAAACACACTATTTTAAATAATTCCTATCTCCTGACAGTGAGACAGGGAATTAAAAGAAAGGAAAACATTTTGATGAATATAGAAAAATAAAAATGGGATAAAGGAAAATAAGTACAAATATATTTAGTAATTAATATATGCAAAGTGGGAAAAATAATAACAACTTTATGAAACATCAAAATAATTGCCAATGAACTAAATGCCCCCATAGAAAGGCAACAAGATGGTGATGAGAGACAAAAGAAAGATGCATGTATAATATATTTACCAGAAGAATATCTAAAATAAATTTACAAAGAAATGATAAAAATAAAATTCAGAAAAAGCCCTTTAGTGTAAAATAGAAGGTTGAAGTGACAATATCAATACTGAAATATAAACTGATAATAAAAGATTTGAAGAGAATAAATTGCATTTATTTTAATACAATATTTAAAATATACTATAGAATGTATGTTGTTTTTTTAGAATGTACATTATTGCACCAAACTTATATAAAGAGCAGACAAATTCATGAAATAAAAAATTATTATAAAGGAAAAATTGATAATTAAAAATTACAGGGTTTTTTTTTTTACTATCCATGGTTCAGAATTTGCCAAATTAATAGATGAAGCATAATGGAAATTAAAAGCTTCATGCAATTTAGGGCTAAGAATGTATTTTATATTAATGCATATTAATATCTTTAAGAATTTTTTGGGTACCAGTAGTATATAGATACTTTTCCAGTAAATGGGGAGAAAGCAGTGCACTAACAACCATAATAACACCAGCAAGTATATTGAAATATATGTCTTTCAAATAAAGAATGTATGATCTTCTCACAGCCAGAGAAATTAAAAAAAAATTAATCATAAAATGACCAAAAAGAATAGATTGATGAAGGAGAAATATTATCATTGTATTTTTCTTCATTTCTGTTGGTGAAGAGTATGATTGAGAAATGCACAAATATCTCAATGCTAATGTTGGGGATTTTCGCATCAATATTCATCAGTGATATTGGTCTGTCCTTTTCTTTGTCTTGCTCTGATTTTAGTACTAGGATTATGTTGGCATCATAAAATATATTAGGGGGCATTCCCTTGTCTTGGATTTGTAAGAATAACTTGAGCAAGATGGGCATATATTCTTTTTTACAGATTCTATAAAATTCACTTGTACAGTCTTCTGACCCTATGCTTTTGTTTTGGGGAGATATTGGTTACTATTTCAATTTTCATCTCTGTGCTTAGTTTATTCAACTCTTGTTTTTTTCCTGATTTACTCTTGGTAAACAGTATTCTATAAATTTGTCCATTTATTCTAGGGTATCAGATTTATTGGCATTTACTTTTTCATAGCAATCTTCTTTGATCATTTGTATTCCTATGCTACCTTTAGTTGTTTTCTTCTTTCATTTCTACTTTTTATTGTTTTCTCTTCTTTTTTCTTTGTTAGCCAGCTAGAGGTTTGCTCTGTTTATCTTCTTGAAGAACCAATTCATAATTTTATTAATACTTTGTACAGTGTTTTTAATTTCTATTTCATTTATTAACACTATGGTTTTTGTTATATCCTCCCTTCTACACCACTGGGTCTTGCTTCTTCCTCTGTTTTGAGTTGATTTATGTTAATATTAAGTTGCTTTATTTGGATATTTCTTGCTTATTAATGCGGGACTGTGTTGCTATTATCTTTCTTCTTAAGACTGCCTTTGCTATATCTAGAATGTTCTGATAGTTCATATTCTTGTTTTTATTAGTTTTGAAGTTTGTTTATAATTCTTTTTAAATTTCCTTCTGTATTCAATAGCTATTAAGTGGCATAACACATTATTTTGTCTTCATGTATTTAAGTTTTTTTCTAGTTGATTCTTAACAAATAGCATTATTGTTAAAAAGAATACTTAGTAAGATTTCAATCTTTGTAATTTTATTGACAGTTGACTTGTGTTCCAACATATGGTCCATATTTGAAAATGTTTCATGTGCAATTAAAAAATGTATATGATATGGTTTGGGATTTGAGTGTTCTACAGTTGTCTGTTAAGCCTATATTCCTCACGTAGGCGATTGTGTCCTTATTTATTACCTATCTTGTTGATCTATTCATAGTTATTAATAGAATTGTGTTGTTTTCAGTATCTGTCTTTGGTTCTATTAATAATTGTCTTATGTATCTTGGTGTCCCATCATTTGTTATTTATTGTGTTATTTCTTCTTGCATTGGACCCTTAATTATAGTATAATGTCTTGGTAATCCGATATGGTTCTCTTCTCCAGTTCAGGCCCCACCCAGTCTAGTTTGAGAACCACCAGCTCAAGCTGGTAATCAACACTTACTCCTGTATTCTCCAGCAGTGCACCCTCTATCCTGCACATCACTCTGTGCACTCCTTCCTCCAGTGTAGTGATAATTTTAAAAATCGCTGGGGCTCTTGACTTAACAACAGCAGAGTCTCTCTCCCTCTGTGTTTGCACTCAACACAGTTTCATGACAGTTTTACTACCCTTTTTAGCTGTGTTGTTACTCTTTATGTGTATAAGCCTGGCCTCTTTGCCATTATGTTGCTGAAAAAGGAGGTACTGACTTTATCCTCACTGATTTCATTTGTCTTTCTGATAAGGTAGAGATACTTAAATTTAATTATCAATTTAGCACTGATCTAATGATTAAAATATCGGTTTAATATTCTGGTGTGTTGTGATTTTTAAAATACCAAAACATGAGCATTTTTGTGGGTAGAACATTATTATTTGAGATAACCTTTCACCAGCTTGGCCATCTGCAAAACCTTTCTGCATTTTTTACAGCTTCAAGCTCTCACAAGTCTTTTTTACTCTTTAGTTCTTGGTACTCTTTATGCTATCTCCTGTTAGTTTTCTGTTCATGTAACCAATCTGCTACTCATCAAAACAGATGTAAGAACCCTTTTGTCTCTGTTATGAAAAGGGACTAATTTCACCATGGACAGAACCATTCTTCCTGTGATGGTGAGGAAAAAAATGAAAATTGCAGTTTCTCGCATGGTGATCTTAGTAGTTCCAATCAAGGTTACTGAGCAGAACAGAAAGATACAAGGCAAACCAATCTCTATCAGTGGTCATGGCACCATGAATGATTTGGTTTTAGAAGGAATCAAAGTTAAAGGAATCACCAGATATTAATTTATAATTGTAAATAAATTTTGTTATTTGCATGTACTTATATATTTGTGTTTTTCTTCATGTTTTGATATGTGTAAATATGTTTATCTAAAATATATCAAATACCTAATAGCACCACTTAAAAATGTATTCTAAATAATTAAAAAAAAAAACTCTAGTATTATTACCTGGAATAAATCCTAAAAGAAGAATATTGTAATTCTGCAGTGAAATTGCAATCATTAATTTGATCTACACTTCAATAGAGCACCAGGCATTAAAGTCAGAGTATAGCAGATTAGCATGGCCAAGCCAGGACAGCCATGGAAAAAAAGATTTAGTGTGTCAAGTTCAACAGAGGATAGATTTTTTTCATCCAGGAGTATATTGTTCAGGGATCAAGCAAGAGATTTAGTACTGGAAAGGGAAATAAACCTCTGTGACTAATTTACCTGAGGAAGGTACAATCTGATTAGGAAAAATATACCTTAGAACTTGACCTTGAATTTTGATTTAGGGGGAAGGGAAGATAAGGAGATTGCCTTGGAAGAAAATATTCGAGTAGCTATAGAAGATTTCTTGAAAGAGACATAGATTTCTGTTTTTGTCCTACAGTTTTGTGCATTTAGAACCTATGAATTAGAATACTAGTGAGAGATTTCAAAAAATTAGTGGCAAAAAATTAATGTGAAGATTGGTATGGGAATTTTCTGCAGTAAGTGATAAGAAGAATTATGAAAGAGTCAAAAGTAACTGCCAGTCTTCTGTTAATGAATGTACATAAGGATAATATCTCTAGCTCTTTTTGTAGGGAGTGTCAATTATATATAGCTTATATGCATGAAGAAAGGACCCAGAGGTATTTATCTGAAATGTGAAATCTTTACACTAAATGTCAATCTACCCAAAGTAGGCCCTTGCAGGCCCTGAAGGGTTAACACTCCTCCCAAAGCATTTCACAGCCAGAAAGCTTGGCACGGGGGGAATAGAGCTCAATTCTAATATGATCCAGTCTAAAGATAATTAGAAGGCTTAGTTTAGTACCTAAAACTCTTCCAGAATTCACGTGAGTTTGCTGGGGCACTAAAGGACTTTGCCTTATCATAAATTCCAGCTTGATCTTGCTTATTCTGAGTTATTTCAGTATTCACCAAAGAGAAGTTAGTGTAAAATTGTACTGCTTGGGTTTCTTATGTCTTGGGAACAACTGTGGTGACTGATGATCTAGTTAGTGATTGCTTCCCAGTATCCACACTGGGGTCAGTTCCCACAGATTGCCCTGAAGAGCAACAAAATACAAATGAAAATAAGGTTTGAAAATAGGGCAAGAGAGAAAATGAAAAGCAACTCATTCAAATATTGTTAGTTTAATTACACAGTTACAACTGTGTTAAAAACATGTCATCTTCATTTTATAAAATGTTGTCATATGTCATAAGAGAAATTTTAGTTTATCTATCTGCTTCCCTTTTTTATTTTTTTAAGATTTATTTATTTATGCATACAAGAGCTGGGGTCCTGGCCAGAGATGTGGTGGATAAGAGGGTTCACCAGAGACAGAGTGGGAGCAGAGCAGGCCGATGTACCGATATACACTGCAGAGGGGAGCAGTAGGCGAGGCAGGAGAGGTCTGCTGTGCCATGTGGGTCATCTCCCTGGCCAGGAGTGAACTCATGCTACAGTGGCTACGTATGTATAGCTTCATAGTGCTGCATCTTCACCCATGTGCCACCAAGGAGGCACTAGCTTCCCTTTTTTAAAGGGGTGATCTAAGATGTGATCAGTATTTTTGTAGTGAAGCAGCACTGATACCACAATATTCCAGGTCCATTTAAAACTCTCATTTAAATTGATTCATATTGGGCCTCCCCTGGTGGCGCAGCGGTTGAGCGCTGGGCTTCGAAGCTGCCCGCGGCCTCTGCAGCGCTGGTTTGATCCCCGGCCACCCGGGGAGGGTCCCACATGGCGCGCAGACCTCTCCTGCCGCCCGCTGCTCCCCTCAGCAGTGTACTTTGTCACTCTGCCTGTTCTGCTCTCTGCTCTGGCTCTGGTGAATTCTCTCACCCTCCTGCGCTTCTGACTGTACCCAGAATAAAATAAAATAAATAAATAATAAATAAATAAATAAATAAATCTTTAAAAAAATAAATTGATTCATAGATGCAATTGTCCTTGGGGAACTCATTTTTCCTTACTAAGCCTCAGTTTATTAAAAAATGAGCATAAGTACAGTGCCTACTTTATTGTGGACCAAGATAATTATGAGGTGTACATGAGGGAAAAAAATAGTTGTTGTTCACTAGAGCTGTTATAATCTTCAAGTGTTGAACACAATCATTTTTAAGATTTGAGAAACTGATTTAATACCCTTTCTCAAGGATTAATCTTCTGTTATATGTTTACATTGACAAATAAGGGAGAACAACTAAATGATTGTATTTTATGTTGGAAATGTGGACTGATCAGGGAACTACAATAAATTTAGGCAGAGATTCTCAAAGTGTGGATGTGAAGACACTTTCAGAACACAAAATGGAAAGAATTTTTTTCATAATAATACTAGGCCATTTGCTGTTCTTTGTATCTTATAAGTATAGGGTGTAGTTTTCTAGAGACTACATGTCATGTAATATCACAGTAGATTCACTGAAGAAGCAGATTTAAGAATTCTGTTGTCTTTTTCAGGCATTGAACATTTTTTTAAAATGTAAAGCAGTGTTTCTGTTCTCAATGCTACTGTTTGGAGATATTGGAAAATGATTATACTTTGTAAAATGTACGCTGTTTGTATTACTATAAATAGAACTTATTGTTACACTTTAAAACAAATAAATAATTAAATTTTTGTTTTTAATTAAAATGTATGTTTGTCTCATAAACAAAAGTTCTTAAATGTTCTTACTAATTCTCAGAGTGTAAAGGGTCTTGAGGCCAAAAAAGATGAGATCCACTGACTTAGATGTTAACATAGGTTGATCAGGTCAGTATATACTAATAATGAGTAAAATATTAATGTTCATTACATTTTGTCACTTACAAAGTGCTTTTACCTCTTTCAGGGATTTGAATCCATAATAATTTGCTTTATTAGATAGTGGTCCTTCCTATATTTTATCTAATCCTGAGTTGAGGATGTTAGCAGGACCATTTCCTTTGCCACATGCTTAACATCAAAAGGGTGGAATAGTGAAGTCCAATTCCATATAAATGAGAGTCAATCGAAAGGCATAGACTAGTTATATACCTTAGACTCAATTACTTTTTCGGATCTATAATAACCTTCTTCAATTGAGATAAAGAGGACTCAGCGGTTCCAACAAATTTCCATACCTGTTCCTCTACAAATATTTCAGAATTTTTTTTTTTTCTGTTGAAGTCATTCATAGAATTCTCCTGACAGACTTCCCGAGATTCTCAATGTAGTGAGGAGTTCATTTCTTTCATCCCATAATGAAAGCCTCTTTAAACCACTCGTTGTATCAATATCCCACCTCCTATTTGTCCTGTTCTTAATTGTTAATACTTCTGTTTCATCCTCTATACCGAGATTTATTTTATTATTTATTTTAATGCATCTGTGTACAAATGTAGTTACAGGAATGTACAGTTGTGTGTATATACATGGACCCCAAAGTATGTGTCATACAGAAAAGGAAGAAAAAAATTGCCATTCAAGGAAAATAATTTCAGATGGAAAGACTTGGTGGAAATCTAGATAGATTTTTCTTTTGACTACCCAGCCAAACTGAACTCTAATCTTAAATGAAAAGCTATTATATTTAAAGCAATATGTCTTAGAAAGCTCAAAAGTCAATGGAAACTATCCTTTGAGAGGTTTGCACTGATCTTTTAACAGGGGACTTACTGCCTCTGCAATTCTTGACTATGACATTCAGAGTGATGGTAGACCAAGAATACTGAGGACTGGAAAATGTTAAGAAAGTTAAGGAGATGGAAATATAAAGAAAAAAGGCAGACATTTATTATTATCATTATAGATTGTTATAATCTTTGAGTGAAAAAAAAACAAAAAAAATGTGCTTGTGCATGTGGCAGAGGCTAGAGAGAAATATGTAAAAAATAAGAATTTTTCTTGTAGTTCGTGTGATGATATTTTGCTCTTTCCTTCTTTCAGTATTTTCATAGTCTCTTAAATAGCACTTTACATAGTCTCTTAAATAGAACTTTACAACCTGGTCCTTGGGAACCAGTGATTAAATAAATGATTAATTTTCCAGACTCAGAAGCATGTTTTTAAAAGTGCTATCAACCTTGAGGGAGAAAAAATAACTAGCAATTAAATAAACAATTAGGTTGCAAATGGAAATGTCAACACAGACACTAATTATTTTGCTGTGGTCACTTTTGATAGACTTTTGAAGTAGATGTCATTTATTGTTCTCATTTACTTTCTAAAGAAAAAAAGTTAGCATCTTTTATTCTCAAGTTCAAAAACGTTCCCTATTTCAGTCCATTCAAATCTAAAGGGGCCTTGTTGCCTGAAAATACAGACAATTATTTCTTTCACTTTTAATTAGACAAAACAAAGCAAAACAAAAAGAAAATAGATAACTTATTTAAGGAGATTGTTTAATTCCTCAGTTCTGACAGAAACAAATAATTTCAAGTTTTCTTTTTTGTTTACAGAAAATTTGGTTCTATTGACTTGTTATTTTGAGCACTTTAAGGTGCATGAATACAATGTGCTTCAGTAAGAAAACATAGCTACACACTTAGCAAGGCTGGTGGGACATTCCCCTGAGCATCTCCAGAAGAGTAAGGAACTGAGATGGGAAACTCCTGTAATATGTAATGGAGGGGACATACCTAAGGGGGGAAACACAAAGTAAATAGTCTTCCTTAATTTTGGCCTATTCCTTTTCTTACTCTTTTAACATTCAGAAAACAATGGCAGAGCAGAGCTTCATATTTTCAGATTTTGGATTATAATATGGTGAACTGTTAAGAATCTTTTTGAACTTTCATAGTCCTGTCTCAGTATTTCTTTACGATGATGGGCCATACTCTGTATGATTATTGTTTCTATGCGTGCCTGTCTTTATCACAAAATGAATTATTTGTGGTCGAGTCAAGATTTGTTCATCTGTATGTACTATTAGGATATAAAGATATTTTTAAAAGCAGTAGTAAAGTTTTCTCAATTAATGAATTTAAGTTACTACTATGTCACCATTTCTCTTTTGTACTGTATTCTCATTCTAGTTGGACAAGAAAATATTAGATACTTGTCCTTCATTCAACACTATTTATTGACTATCTTTTATATGTCAAAGCAAACTTTGTCCTTGACATTGAGAATATGAAAATGAACAAAGTTAATAAAGATACCCTCTTAAATAGATCTATGTTTCTATTGCTATGTTCCCTGTGAGGGCACCAAAAATACATCTAGGTGCTTGGCTCTTATATGTATGAGTTTATGCAGTATGAGTACTTTCAAGTCACACCCAGGTTTTTGGTGTAATAAGTTAATGTGTGGTAGAATCTTTTATAAAACTGAGAATGAGAATTAGCTTTCATTTAAAGCAAAAGCTTTACATACCTAAAATATCTAGTATAATAACTATGATATTGCCAGTGTTGGGTTACTGAATGGAACTTCACATATATTTGTTGACTCAGTAAATTATGAGTAAAAGTTTAGTTTTAGAAGAAAATGTAGAGATCACTGTCTTTATTTTTCTAAGAAAGGAATTGAAACCCAGAGATTTGAAGATGACTGTCACTTCAAATAAGTAATTTTTGACAAGTGGGTTCTAGAACTCTATTACCTTGACTTCTAGTATAAGTTGAGTCTCTGAGCATACAGAACTGCTACTTTTTAATCATCTTCTGGGTAAATTGAATGTTTGAGCATATAATACTTTATTTTAATTTTTTTGTCAACTTCAATAGTTCTACAAAATGAGCTATGAATTAGATAAGACTTATTAAGTCTGTTTATATACCTGTGTGTTCTATGAAATGATGATCACTTTCACAAAATTAAATTATTTAGCTTAATCAAAGTCAGCCAGTATTCTATTGTTTACTTAGTCATCTACATTGATGCTAAATATTTTTATGAAGGGTTTTAAATATAATATGAGGTCATCATGTTTTGCTTAAAGTGAACATATGTTAAGAACTCACACTTCTATTTATGATCCAATTTCTAGTCATCTATTAATATAAAATGCTTTGTTCTAGTTTTGAAGTAAATGTCCTTTCTATTAGAGAGCCTTGATATAATTATAATAATCAGGATGTACTAATTTTTTTTGGCTATATAGCAGACATTTTATTAGAGGTTCAATAGTAGAACATAAATACTTTATTTTAAATGTCTCTTTCCATTACTAGGGTCTCTTAGTAATTTGTACTGATTGAGATACAAATTTCTTATGAAAACATATGAAGTGATTGCTTTTCATGATTAATTGGGTTTAATGATGACTGATAAACTACCAGAAAAGATCAGGAGTCTTATTTTGAGATAGTTAGTATAACATAACCATCCTGCCTTCTCTCAGATACAAAGGTCATTGAATCCCTTTTCTAAAACTCTTGAAAAGATTAATTGGTTATGAAAGAGTCTCCTATTCCTGTTTAAAATTTAACTTTCTAATAAGATAAGGTTGCAATTACAGAGATCTCCACTGTAGCATCAATTGCAACAGATAACTTAGAAATAGATTAAATGTCTGAAAAGGAGAATGAGAAAATGCAGTAATTACAAAACAAAACAAAGCAAGCCTCTTTATGTTAATATTTTCAAGATTTAATATAGAAAAAATATCAGGTCACAGAAATAATTTACAGGTGGTATAAAAATATACAAAGTAATATTAAATATTTATTGGTCTTTTTTGCTATATATTAAGACTCTTTTTTAGAGCAGTTTTTATATCCTTAACAAAATTGAGAGGAAAATACAGAGATTTCTTATATACCCCTTATTGTCACACACACATGTTCTCCCTGTTATCAACAACATACACTACAGTGGTACATTTGTTCCAGTTCATCATAGGTAGGTGAACCTACAAGGCCATGTAGTCACCTAAAATCCAGTTTACAATACACTCATTGTTGTACATAATGATACCTATCAATCATTGTGATATGCAGAGTAATTCTACTGTTCTAAAAATTATCTTTGTCTGTCCTCTATCCTCTGCCCCAGTGCCTTGCAACCATTGATCTTTTTGCTCTTTGTATTTTTTTTTCCCTTCCAGAGTGTCATATAGTTGGGCTCGTATATTATGCTGTCTTTCAGTGCTTTTGTTCCTTTAGTAATATATATTTAAGATTAAATGTCTCAAAGGGTTCTTCCATGACTGGGAGACATATACATATGCATTTATTATACATATACTGCTATATGTGTGTGTGTGTACGAGTGTATGTGAGTGTATAAACTGACGTTGGATATGTATACTGGCCAGCTCATGTAGAAAACAGTATGGAGGTTTCTCAAAGCATTAAAAAATAGATCTATCAGATATTCCATCAATCCCTTTTCTAGGTATCAAAGAATACAAAAAATTAATTTGAAAGATTATATCCATTCCTATGTTCATTGCAGCACTATTTATAAAACCCAAATTGTGGAAACAACCTAAATGTCTAGTGAAAAATGGGAGAATAAAAACATATACATTAAAATTAAAAAGCATGTGCATTAAAATTAAAAGGCATCTTATTAAATAGGAGATAACATCTTATTAAATAGGAGATAACATTTTCATATCATATATCTGATAAGAGGCCAATATCCAAAATCTGTACTCAAAGAACTCAATAAAAAGGAAAAAAAAAAGGGGGGGGAGAGGGAGCTAAATGTATATTTATCGAAAGAAGAATGCCAATGATTAATAGGCATATGAAAAAATATTCAACATCTTTTATTATTAGAGAAATGCAAATCAAAAACAGAAAGAGGTAGCACCACAGCCCTGTAAGAATGTCTGATGTAAAGCACACACACACATACAAACACACACACACCCCCCACCAGGAACAATGTATGTCGGCAAGAGTATGGAGACAAAGGAACCCTCATACATATGATAAAACAATATGTCTCCTTAGTATTTCTGACACCTGGAATTTTTTTTTTTAATTTTCTCAATGGACCTCCCCTGGTGGCGCAGCGGTTGAGCACTGGGCTGCGAAGCTGCCTGCAGCTTCTGCAGCACTGGTTCGATCCCCAGCCGCTGGCGAGGGTCCCACATGGCATGACAGACCTCTCCTCCCGTGCCCGCTGCTCCCCTGGAAGACCTCAGGATTCAATAAATTTGCCTTAAGTTGTATGCCCCAATTTCATTTGTTGTTAATTCCCTTCTTTTGACATCTTACTCTGCTCACCAGGTTTTTCTTTGCCTGAAAATAGGCCTCTCTTCTATAGTTTTTTTTCTGACACACACTATATATGGATGAACCGCAAAATGCTGTTAAGTGAATAAGGCTAAACATAATAAACAACATATTGTATGATTTCATGTATTTAAAATGTCCATAAAGTACATATCTATAGATGCAAAAAGTGTCAGATTAATGGTTACCTAGAACTGGGTGTGGTAATGAGAGTTGATTGAAAATGCATCAGACGTTTTTTTGAGTGAAGAAATGTTCTAAAATGATTGTGGTGATGGTTGCACAGTATTTCAGGTAAATTAATCCTCAAAATGGAATTGTACAATATAATGGGTGAATTTTATGATATGTAAATTATACTTTGAAAAAACTAAGAAACATAAAGATAAGGCTTCCTAAGCTTTCTCTTTTCTTCAACCTAAAATGTGAATGTTAGGCCTGAAAGTTCAGCACCTTTATTGCAGCCATGAAAAGAGAAGCTACATGCTAAATGTGATGAGATAGAATAGGAGTCTACTCTGTTATTAGCATAGTAAACCTAACCTGGCCTATCTCCATTTAGAATTCTTTCATATGGGTAAACAAGCGCAACTTTTGTCTTCATATTTTAATATATATTATGTATGTAACCTTGTTTCTTTCTAAAAATTTTCAACAGTGTTCCAAGCCTGGATTTACCATAGTTTATTCATTCACCAGTTAAATAGCAAGTTGGGTTGTTTCCTGTTTGACAGTTGTAAATAAATCCATTATAAACATTTATAAACAGATGTAGTGTGAATATAAATTTTAATGTGTTTTAAAGTAGAATTCCTGGTAAGTTTATGTCTAATTTTGTAAGAAACTGCCAAACTGTTTTCCAAAGTGACTTATTTCTCTAGTTTGGTCTAAGATTTCCAGTTGTTCTTTATCCCCTTCACAATTTGATAGGCTCCTTTTTTTTTAAGTTATTTTATAGGCTGTACATTGGTATGGGATTTTAATTTTCAGTAACCCAATGATAAATAATGTCATATGTCATTCCCAATCTTTGGTGCTAGAAATAATAATATAATATCAAGATAATACTCAAAATACTCAAAACCAGTACCAGTAGGGCTTGGGCAACAGTCAATAAATACACACCTCATGCTGACCAATCAGAGGAGATGTTACTAAAAACTACATTCTGGACACACTTGCATATACTCATCAACATCAAAGCATCATCTATTATTTCACATCGATGTGAATGCAATTATGGTAAAATTTCAATATGTAGACTTGGGAAATGGCAGCTGCAGTTAAAAATTAGTTATTATTGATACCGGGCAGCAAAGGCCACTAAACTGGCTAAGAGTTTAGTGCTTATTTCATGACAAGTCAATTTTTATTAATGTCCTATGAGCATGTTTAGAGTTTCTAATACCTATATATTAATCTATATAGTTGACCCATATCAATATCTAAATTATATATACCTCATTAACTGTTTCTTAATTTTTAATGCAGTTTGTAAATTTTTTTCATGTGCCCCATATCAATAGTATAGAACTGCATCTCTCTGTCCCCACCTTGTGGTTGGGTGGAGAAGTGAAGTAAATTGTAAGCAAAGTGATATGTATTACTTAATGGCTGCTGAAATGCTCCAGTATGCTTTTTTTCCCTATTAAATTACTTTTTGACTAGGATAACATTGCTTTAAAGCACTGTATATGTTTTAGGGGTACAGTTCAAATGTATGTTACTACATAGCATCCACTATCAAAACATCAATAATGCCACACCATAGTCCATCTGGCCCTTCACCTCTTTCCTCCCTTCAGCTCTAGCCTTCCTGAAGCCTCAGTTCTGCTTTCACATTTAAATGGTGTGTTTAATTTTTTTTTAGGTTATGTTCCTTCATTTTATTTATTTTTATTTTATGTATGCATGAAATCATTTAGTATTTGTCTTTCTCTGTCTCACTTATTTTGCTTAGCATAGTCCTCTCCAGTTCACCCATGTTGTCATAGTGGTAAAATTTCATATTTTTTTAAATACCAGCATAGTAGTTCATTATGTGTGTGTGTGTGTGTATGTGTGTACACATATACATACACACATACATACATATATATATATATATATATATATATATTCCACATATTCTTCATGCTATTATCCGTTGTTGGGTTGTTTCCATATCGTTACTGTTTTAAATAGTGCTGCAGTGAACATAGTAATGTCTATATACCCTCAGAATTGTATTTTATATTCTTCTGATAGATTCTTAGGAGAAGAATTGCTGAATCATACAGATCTATTTTTATTTTTATTTTTTAAAGATTTATTTAAGCATACAAGAACTGGGGTATAGGCCAGAGATGCGGGTGGGGGTGAGAGGACTCACCAGAGACGGAGTGGGGAGCAGAACAGGCAGATTGACTGAATCACACTGCTAAGGGGAGCAGCGGGCAAGACAGGAGAGGTCTGTTGCACCATGTGGGTTGCTCCCTGGCCAGGCCGGGGATTGAACTCGTGCTGCAGAGGCTACAGATTGCTTCATAGTGCGGTGCTTAACTCATTGCGCCACCAGGGAGACCCAATAAGGATTTGTTTTTAACAGACAAATTTTCTTATTGTTTTCCATGTTTTCTTATCCCTCTTAAAGAAAATTTGGGTAAACAAAGACTCGGGGCAAATTCTAAGCTTTTAGAATTATCTTTGGGACATGGGTTGCTGTTAGTTCCTTTAGTTTTCTCTCTCACCAAAACATGGAGATGGATAGCTGAGAGTTCTTCTGTGTAGCATTTTTTAAAAAGATTTATTTATTTATACAAGAACTGGGGTACAGGCCAGATGTGTGGGAGGGTGATAGAATTCACCAGAGACAAAGTGGGGAACAGAACAGGCAGACTGACGAAATACACTGCTGAGGGGAGCAGCGGGCAAGACAGAACTGGTCTGCTGCACCATGTGGGTTGCTCCCTGGCTGGCTGGGGATCGAACTCTGTGCTGCAAAGGCTGAGGATTGCTTCCAGTACTTAACCCCCTGCGCCACCAGGGAGGCCCTGCCTTTTTTTTTTTTTTTTAAGATGCCATGTAATTGGAATCATATAGCCTTTTCAGATTGGCTCCTTTCATTTAATAATGTCCATTTAAGTTTCCTCCATGTTTTTTTATAACTGGATAGCTCATTTATTTTTAGTGCTAAATAATATTTCCATTTTCTGGATACATCACAAAATTTATATATCCACTAACCTACCGATGGACATTTTGGTTGTTTCTTACTTTTGGCAATTATGAGTAAAATGACTCATATCTATGTGCAGGTTTTGTTTGGACATACTTTCTCAACTGCTGTTGAGTAAAGACCAAGAAGCATAATTGGTGGATTTAAATGTTTAGTTTCCTATGAACTGACAAACTGCCTCCCAATGAGGCTGAAAATGTCACATTCTGTCAAAAATAATAAAAAATTAAAATGTACTTGAAAACTATATAAAATTATCTGTTATTCAAAGACTATATTTATTTATATTTAGTGCTAATTTCTCCAAACACAGATTTTGATTCTGCATGCTCAGACTGTAGGATGAATTAATTTGACAATAGAAGAACTTAGAGACACAAACTTTTGACTCCACATTGAGGGTAAACTTATTGTAGTGATTTAACTTTTCATAACTTTAGTATTAATCTTTTTTATATTTTACAAGTACTTCATCATTTTTGTAACATTTCTCATCTAAAACATATGGACCACACAACAAATAACTAAAAAAAACAAGGAAAAAAACCACTCCCCTTATTTTAGGCTATAATTATGCCAGTTCTGCAAATATTGTAGAAAACTAACAAGGCTCTTATAATCTTATTGTTTATATAATATTTGTATTAAACCTCTCCACATTTAATGATTTCAAAATTAGATTGAAATGTTTAACTCTTGCTTGTTCTTATGGCACCAGGCCAGCGGAAAATATTATGTAGATGGAGAGGAAGTAAACTAATATTTTAAGACATGTTTTATATGCCAGGGACTCATACCTACAAGTATGTTATTTCTTTTCTTTTCTTCTAGATAAAGATTGCTACCTTATTTTATACGTGAGAAAGTAGAATATCAGATTGTAAAACTAAAACAATATGATTCCAGTGGGTGGTCTTTTCTACTTTAATATACTGTATCCCAACAGTAGTAAAACACAGTCCAAATCCCTTTAGTAATTAGGAACAGGGAACACAATGTCCCTGAGAAGTGTGTCTGAAACATTTTTTGTCATTACTGATAAGAAGTAAGCATGGAGAAATGAATGAAACCTGGTCTTTCAACCAGGGTGAACATTGCTTAAGTGACTGCTCTGCCTCTTAGAGAATGTATGGACCTAAGCAAATTATTTAATATCTTTATGAGTCAGTTGACTCTTATGCAAAATAACTACCTTGCTATGTTTTTTTTACAAGAATTATCAACAATCATTTTTAATCATGTATCAATTTTTATGAAATACTATGGTTCCAATAAATGCTATCTTTTTAGTGTATTAGAAAACCTAGACTAGTTCCAATTTGCCATAAAATTTTTTTGACTATTAAAATGCAAAGGAGTTGTCAAAATATGTACATAATTAGATCTTGATTCTGTATTTATCTAGGAAATAATATGAAGGGTATTTTTCTCAAGAATTCCTTTTCCTTTTCCCTCCTGCCTAATTGTTTGAAATCAGAAGGAGCGAGAGTTGGTGAAGTAACTATGGCCTGTGCCCCTTATATTGAATTTATTAATTTTTTTAGTTATTTTGCACATTGAGATTTCTCAAGAATTTGTTTGAAAAATAATCTCATTTATAAAGAAAGAATCATGCTTTTTGCCAAATCTTCTTAGATTGTGAATCTGTAAAAAGGCTCAGATAAAATGGCACAAAAATATTGAAACTATGGTCATACAGACAGATTCAGACAGAATCAGAACTAGGATATCCTGAAGCTTAGGGAATTTCAGTTGCATGTAAATCCAAATTCATAATGTAGAGTTGGGTCAGGTACTAGTAAGGTTTGAATGGAAAATAAGTTGTATCTCTTGCTTGTCTTCCAAGTTCTTGCCTATCATAACTGACATCCCTGGAAATGGAGATTCACATGTATTATCCATTTCTCTTTGAAATCGCAAATCGTCTATAAGAATAACCAAACAGTTATCATAGCCATAAAAGTAGTATCAGATTTTTTCCCTCCTACAACTACTTTTGAGGAAATAGGTGTTCAATTAAATAAGGTCAGAACAGATAAATATAAATTTGAAACATGTAGTACTAGAATAGAGGACATTTTGGATGGAGTCTTATATTTGGAGGCTGTGCTATATCAGAAATAAAATGATGGAATTTGCACCTTTAACAGGAGATACATATGCTGTGAATGACAGCGTTTGAGTACCAGTGATTTGGAACTTAGAGAAAAATTCTAGAACTGTGGTTCTTAACCCTAGATGCACATAATTATCGCTGGGAAGAAACATCTGATCACTTCCTTAGAGATTATGATCTAATTTATCATGATGGAAAAAGATATCACTATTCAGACAGTTAACCCCAGATGGTCAGCATGTGTATCAAGCTTGAAAATTAGAAGGACAACACTAGAAGGGCAACCAGTGTTGCAATATAAATGACTGAGGTTGGGCCTGTTGGACTTGAGACTAACTGGAGTGCCAGCAGAAAAACAATCACTGTCACTTTCTAGCCGATTATTTCTATAAGGATAGACAAAAATTGCTAACATTCACATTGTTTTGAAAGAAAATAGAAATCCATATTTTGAGAAATCCCTTGATATTCAAACACATAATCATTTCAAATGAACTTTACTATGTGACTGAAAGATAAAATTTTAGGGTCAAATATAACCTTTGGTTATAGGTTGTAAATTTTTGCTTCAGCAAATTTCCAAGAAAATGGTTTAATGATTTGAATAATCATCCAAATGTGGTGTGAATTTTTCATGTAGAAGGGAATCAAGTTCTTAACAACAAACTTGAGTTTTAACTAGATTGAGAGAATGACCTTTTCTGTATTTGATTGAAAGCAGTAATCCCAATGAAAATTGCTTGAAAACTTTAAATAGCTTCCCAAATATAATGAATTATTATTTTTGAAACATTTAAAAATTTGGATTAAAAAAAACTTTCAAATAAAATTTATTGTCCTAATGATTTGGGTTTTGATTGCCTCACAAATATAGAAACCACTTCAATAAAATAGATCATTTGCTGTCTAATTTTGCTCTTATATCTATCCAGAATTTTAGAATTGTGCTCAGTTAGAACTAACTAGAATTAGTGAGAAATTTTCTGTCCCATAACTAATTAATTCATGGATAAATGTGCTCTGAAATACTATACATTTCATAACTATAAAAATTTCATGCTGTGTGTGTTTAAAACTAAATTTGCAGTGCTATAAATGATGATAACTCAACTAAAATATTATTAAAATTAAATATGTAAAGTTAAGAAGAACTCTAAACAAAACATTTTGTTTATACTGTTAGAGCATCTGTTAGTCTAACAGACCCTTCTGTGTAATTATTGATGAGGTCTATATAACAGCTCTTTTTACTACTAAATTAACTGAATATAGTTCTGTCTGTAATTGAAATATGTTTCAGAATTTTCACACACGTGATACAAAATGAATGTATCATTCAAGTGTAAAGCATAAAAATGAAGATGAGTAAGGAATAATTCCACACCATAGTAAATACATAAAAAAAAATCTTCCTTTTCACCTACATCACATTATGATTCCAATACTGCTTATGAAATGAGGACTCAAGTATTTCCAAGTGGTAAGGATATAATATGATTTTACATAGCATTAATTTGCATTTTATGCTAAGTGCTTTCCTCTTGATCCCTTGGTTCTAAAAGGGATGCAATAATAGAGATTCTATTTCTTCAATCAGCAGTCACATGGCTCTGACAGCTAGTTAGCTACAATTTTATCTACATTCTCAAAATACAAATCAAAGCGTAAGAAAAGCTACAATGCTAGTAATGACTTGCAACAGAAGTCAAAATCAAATGCCACAGGGGACAAGTGGATAATATAAATGAGGAAAACATGTCAGAGATATATGCCCAACATATAGAGAGAGCATCTCTTCAGATACACCCAGTCTCTGTATGATCCACTGTATTTCATGTGTTTTAATATTAGATTGTTCAACAGAAGCCAGAAATCTAGATTTTAAGGAAAAACATTTTGCTTTTAAAGTGTCCCCAATCTATTGAAAAGCTTTCCTGTTGCTGTGTAAGCCAAACAACCATGTCCATGTGCAACAACAACCTCTGGCATAAAGGAACAGAGATGACAACTAAGAAAGCTGAGATAATTCTTCCTGTGGTGATACCACAGACAACACATGCCTTGGAAACATGCTATCCAAATGCTGTTGTGTAGAGAAACAAGTTCACGTGTCAGCAAAAGGTGGTTATATGTAAATGTGGGTAAGAGCCTAGGTGCCCTTTAAATCTAAATGTGTAATTAAAACCACTGACCATTAAACTATATTTTTAAAAGTAGTTAGATAATACATTTAGCCATGGATATTTTATTGTTATAAAATACTGACAAACAAGAAAAAGGTGAGGGCTACAATTTGACCTACAATTTGATCGTAGTTTGCTGACCCTTGGATTAGTATGTATCCTTCTGAGTTAATCTGATTATGTTCTAGCATTGCTTCTGAGCTATTTTATAATATTTAAATTATAGGTAACTGAGAGCAAGTCATTTTCCTCTGCATCATTAAATTCATTTCAACAATCTTTTACTTCATATAAATTTGTATTTCTTCAACTTTTCCTTTGAGCTGATACAGCATTTCAATTAGGTCCCTCATTTAGTCAGTTAACTGAAATTTCTTTTTTTTTTTAAAGATTTATTTATTCATTTATGCAAGAACCAGGGTATTGGGCAGATGCGTGGGAGGGTGAGAGGATTCACCGGAGATAGAGCGGGAAACAGAACAGGCAGAGTGACGAAATACACTGCTGAGGGGAGCAGTGGATGCGACAGGAGAGGTCTGCCACGCCATGTGGGACCCTTGCCGGGCGGCTGGGATCGAACCCGCGCTGCAGAGACTGCGGACAGCTTCATAGCGCAGCGCTCGACCGCCTGCGCCACCAGGGGAGGCCCAACTGAAATTTCTAACATGTGTTTGTTTTGTAGCTGTATGAAACTTAGGGATTTACTTTTCTTGGGTAAAATTATCCATTAACAGCTTGAATCTCCTCAATACCTGTTTCTTTGAAGAAAAAGAAGTTGTATTGCACTAAAGTTGCATAATTGTGTAACTCCTCAATTTAATGTTTTTTTTTTTTTCCAGGGATACTTGTCACACAGGCCATTTCAATGAAAAGTAAAAAAAAAAAAAAGTTTTCACTTAAAAATAGACTAATTATTACAAACAGGTATTTTTGTTGCATATGGAAGAAAAATTCCCAAATGAAGCATTTAATGTAGTTCTTTCTTTTCTTTTTCTTTTTTTTAAATTTTTCTTTATTTTTTAAAAATATTTATTTATTTTTATACAAGAGCTGGGGTACAGGCCAGAGGCATGGGAGGGTGAGAGGATCTGCCAGAGACAGAGCAGGGAGCAGAACAGGCAGATGATCAAAATACACTGCTGAGCGGGGCAGCAGGCTCGACAGGAGAGGTCTGCTGCGCCATGTGGGAATCTCTCTGGCCCACGGGGAATCGATTGTGCGCTGCAGAGCCTGCACACAGCTTCACAGTGCTGTGCTCAACCTGCTGTGCCACTGGGGAGGCCCTAATGTAGTTTTTTCTTATCTCCCACTGATGGTAAGAACTATGTCTTCCCCTCTTCAAATATAGGCTTCAATTACCTATTACTTTATATCATACTCATGCTCTTTGTGGCAGTGCCTGTTGCTTTACTATCAGATGTATAAAAGTGTTCTGAAGAAAACTAAAATAGAATAAAGAAAGGATGAAAAGGACAGTCTTGGAGTAACATTGATGATTTTCATTGAGACCTTTTTCGTTACCAGCTACAACATCCATTCATATTTCCATGTAGCAATTAAAACGATTGCTCACACCTTAAAACAAGACTAAGGGAAGAGAAGCTTTTCAAAACTATATAGCAATACATAACAAGATCTATTTCAAAGACAACTATATGATGACTCATTTGTATCAGCCTAGATTCAACTTGCGGAGGACACACTTCACACTGGCTTGTTTATGCAGAAAGATATTCAATAAACAGAGAAAAATAATTTTCAGATTTGTTAGGAGGTCTTGAGAAAAGCACTCTAGACTGGATGTGGATTTTGTTTTCTCAAAGTCATGGCTTAAAACTGGGGCTCAAAAGGAGTTGATGATCTTGCCAACATCAGAAAATCACCTCCTAATTTGGAAATCTCAGCTAGGACTCTAGACCAGTCAGCATCAGCAAATTGGAATGCTCAAGCCCAGCTTCTCATTTCATTTAATTCAATCATGTTGCCTACAAGTGTGTCTGACTATGGTAACCTAAACCACAAAGCTAGATGTAAGGAATCTCAGGGAAGTACGTGCTTCCTAATATCTGTCATACAGAAAGTCACCATGAGGTCAGAATATATGCTGAGTGAGTTTCTCTATAATCCACACCACTTTTCTCCCAAATTATTGATTCAGAGTGGTGTTCATTCCATCTCTTCTCATTCTCCAACTGTTTTTGAAAAGCTGAGGCTGAGGGTAATCAGAGATGGGAAACATCCACCTTCATGCACCACTACCTTTTGGCACTTTAGAAGCTATACTGTGTTGTTTATAGTTTGAGTTTTGTTCAGTAATTATGAATAAAGCTAGTATAAACATTCACATACAGGATTTTGTGAGAACATAAGGCTTTATTTCTCTTGGATAAATACTTAGGAGTTGCATGCTGTGATAAATGGAAAGTATATATTTAACTTTATTAGAAACTGCTAAGCTGTTTTCTAAAGTGAGTATCATAATGCTTTTCATCTAGTAGGTTAATGAAAAGAAAATTGCTTTGTTCTTCTAGTTATATTGCAATGGGTAAGTTCTTCCTATGCCATACCTACCATCACGAATACTTACTATTGTTAAAATATTTTTGACTTTGTTTTAGCATTTGTAGTAGATTTATAGCGGTAGCTGATTGTGGTTTTAATTTTCACTTGCTTTCAGTCAGTGATGAATGGCAGTGATCACATTTTCACATGCTTTTTGGTCATCTTTACATCTATTTTGCCAAAACATTAAAATATTTTGCACATTCTGGTTTGTTTTATTAATGTGTGGGAGATTCTTTGATACAGTCTTAATACAAGTATTTTATAAGATGTGAGTCTTGCAAATACTGCCAGTATACATCTTATTCTTGAAAATATATCTTTATATCTATGATACATATTATTTACCTTTACTTTTATTCTTTTCCATAATGTTGTATTTATCTTTTAAATTGCATTATTTTCTTTTTTTAATTTATTTTTTAATTATTTATTTATTTTTTTTTTAAAAGAGGCACGTATTTATTTATTTGTTTGTTTGTTTATTTGTTTATACATGCACTGGGTACAGTCAGAAGCGCGGGAGGGTGAGAGAATTCACCAGAGCCAGAGCAGGGAGCAGAGCAGGCAGAAGGACCGAAGTACACTGCTGAGGGGAGCAGCGGGTGGCAGGAGAGGTCTGCGCGCCATGTGGGACCCTCCTCTGGTGGCCGGGGAGCAGCTGGGGATCGAACCGGCGCCAGAGGCCCCGGGGAGCTTCACAACCCAGCGCTCAACTGCTGCGCCACTGGGGAGGCCCTAAATTGCATTATTTTCTATTAAGGTAACATTGGATCACAACACTGTAAATGAATTAGAGGCATCAGCTCAGACTTCAGATTTATATACCATGCCTAGCCACCACCTAAATTCCCATATTCCTCTACCATAGTCCATTGGAACCAGTCATCTCTTCATTCCCTACCACCAACCTCCCTCTCTGATAACCTCAGTTCACAGTCATATTTCTGGGGTTTCCTTTGGTTTAGTTCTTTCTGTTTCTTTAATTTCCACCTAAGAGTGAAATCAGTATTTGTGTATTTCCTTCTGACTTATTTCACTTAGAATAATCCCCTGCAGTGCATTCATTTTTTTAGCAAATTATAAGATTACATCTTTTTTTAGATTTATTTATGCATATAAGAACTGGTGTGTAGGCCAGAGGTGTGCGGGGTGAGAGGATTCACCAGAGATAGTGTGGGGAGCAGAACAGGTAGATCTACTGAAATACTCTGCTGGGGGGAGCAGCTGGTGAAACAGGAAAGGTCTGCTACACCATGTGGGTTAGCTCCCTCTCAGGGGATCGAACTCATGATATTGCTAAGACTTTAACCCCTGTGCCACTGCAGAGAGACCCAGATTACATCTTTTGTAATAAATCAGAAATATCCCATTGTGTATATATACATCATCTTCATAACCCGTTCATCTGTCGTTGGACATTTAGGTGGTTTCCACAATTGACTATTATAACCAGTTTATGCTACAAAGAATGGGAATGCATAAATCCCTTTAAAACATTGTTTTTACATTGTTGCACTAGATAGCTAGGAGTAGAGTTGCTGGATCTTACGACATGTATTTTGAAAATTTTGGTAACCATCATATTATTTTCTATAGAGGCTAGACAGTCTACAGCATGTCTTCTTTACAGAATCTTTTGGCCCTTTTTTATTGCATTATTTATTTTCTTGTTGTTGGTTGTATGAATTCATTGTAGACCTGGGAAATTAGCCTTTTGTTACATGTATGATGTGTAAATATCTACTGCCATTTGTTAGGGTACTATTTCATTTTAATGATGGCTTCATTTGGTGTGCAGAATGTTTTAGTTTTGATGTGGTCTATTTTCTCTATTTTTTCTTTCATTTCTCTTACGGCTAGGGTTCATTTCCCAGATAGATCTCTGAAGCCAATGTCTGAAGTACTTTGCTTATGTTTCCTTTTATTATGGTTTCAGGTCTTATATACATGTCCTCAACTCATTTTGAGTTAATTTTGTACATGTGATTTAGTTATCTAATTTCATTCTTTTACATTGACTTCAGTTTTCATAACCCCAGTTGTTGAAGAGACTTTCTTTTCTCCATTGTATACTCTTGGCTCCTTTGTTGTGGCTCTCCATCCTATTCCCTTAGTCAGTGTGTCTATTTTTATAACAATATTATATTGTTTTGAGTACTGTAACCTTTTAGTATAGTTTGAAGTCTGGGAGTATGATAACTCCATTCTTCTTCATTTTTGTTAGGATTACTTTGAGTTTTTGATATCTTTTGTATTTGCATATAAATTTTAGTATTTCTTTGATGGATTCCATTTAAACTTTGATAAGGATTTCATTGAATTTGTATATTGATTTGGATAAGAAGGCTATTTTGACATTGTTAATAGTTCCATTCCATGGGCAGGGAATATCTTTTCTTTGTGTCTTCCATTTTGTTTAAAGGTGTTGTATAGGTTTCTTTGTATAGGTCATTCTTTTACCTCTTTGTTACAATAGTTTGTAGGTTTTTAATTCTTTATGAAGAGATTATAAATGGGTTTGTTTTCTTGACTGCTTTCTCTTCTAGTTCATTGTTTTGTATAGGAATACAATAGAATTTTGTATATTGATTTTGTAGCCCGCTACTTCACTATGCTGATTTATTATTTTTCATAATTTTTAGCAGAATTTTTAGAGTTTTCTATTATTATTATTATGTGATTTGCAAATAATGATAATTGAATTTCTTCTTTCTCAATTTGATTTCCTTTGCTATCTTTCTTTTGCTTAACTGCTCTATCTAGAACCTCTTATACTGTTTTGAATATTAGTAGTGAAAGTGAAATCCTTTCTTTTACTTGATCTTAGAGGAAAAGTTAATCTTAAGAAACCAGTTACAGACAACAAAATTAAAACAATATTAAAAGTCTCCCAGAAAACAAAAGCCCACGATGAGGCAGTTTTACTAGTAAGTTCTACCAAACTTTCAATGATGGACTAATACCTATCCTTCTCAGTCTCTTCCAAAAAATTATGAGAAAGGAAATGCCTCCACATACATGTTTTGGGGCCAATATTAGCTTGATACCAAAACCAGACAAAAACATCCCACAAAATGAAAAGTGTAGACCAATTTCTCTGATGAACATAGATGCAAAAATCCTTCACAAAATCTTAATAAGCTGAATACAACATTGAAGGGATCATATTTTATGGTCATGTGGCATTTCCAGTGACAGAAGGATGATTCAATATCCAAAACTCAATCAATGTATTTTACAATATCCACAAGAGGAAAGATAACAATGATATAATTGTATATAGATGCAGGGAATAATTTGCAAAGATTCTACCTCCATTTAAAATAAAGCCTTACAAAAGTGGGGATTAGATGGAAAAGATACACTTGGATTTCTATATGTTACTTCTTATTCTCTAGCTTTAGCCAAATCTTAATGTTGGTTATATTAAGGTTTACTTTTACTATGGACAGAAAAATAAACATTTCCACTGAAATATGTTATCTATATAATATTTGTCTATATAGAAAAGGAAGATGCTATATACCTAAGATATATTTATGAGAAATAGCTTTTAAAAGTTTGTATCTAGTGAAGGCCGTCTTTCCAGAGGCCTCCTGGGTAGGCTAGGGGTTAGTCTCAGCTCTACCACCACAGTGCCCACCAAGGAGACTTGAGTTGATCCTCTGCCAGGGAGCTAACCCAAATGGCACAGCAGACCGCTACTGTTTCCTCAGTAGCTCCCCTTAGCAGTGTATCAGTAGATCTGCCTGTTCTGCTCCCCACTCGGTCTCTAGTGAATTCTCTTACCTCCCACATCTGGCCTACACCCCAGTTTTTCTATGCAAAAATAAATAAATAAAATCTTTTTAAAAAGGAAGGTGTCTTTCCAAAATATTTTTTGCTACATCACTTAGTGTCTTGTTTGAGAAGGGGACAAAATTTTGTGGTTTTTTTTTTCAGTAGTAATTATTGGTCATAAATACCTACGCTACTACCCTTTGAATCATATATTGTGTTCCTTCTGATTTGCTTTGTAGAAATTGCCATTTTAAATTTGCGGCTAATTTCTTGTAGATATATTTGGTTTTCTGGCATGAATTATGTTTATTAACTTTGATATTAATATTTTTCCTTATTTCCCCCTGGACTTTATGCTTACAATAATCCTGGCCATCATGTATATTGTATGTATTATTATAGTCTCTAAGAAGTGTTGGAATTATGAGATATTATCAATCATTAAATTAATCAATCTTTTTGGCTTATTCTTATAGTTGTTATGTTGAGCAAATGAGTAGGTGTAAATGAAAGTGCATTGTAAGTTATTAAGCATATTGTTTATAGTAGCAATTATTATTTGATTCCATAGTTAATGGTGGTACACAATCTTCAATGATTTATAAGCAAATTAAAGTCATACAGGGCCTATCTAACCATTAATTTGTAAATATCTCTTTCAGAAAATAATACATTGTTGAATAATTTTTAATTAGGCTAATTCTCAGAATGATGAACATTATTATTTTTATTATTATTAATAATAAAACGTTATACATTTTCTTGTACCAAGTCTATGTCTATTGAAAGTATGAATATGTTTTCAAAATTCTTCTGCCTTAATAAAGAGCTGAGTTGAGGTCTATATTGTATAAATAGCAAGGATTATCATGCTCAAATTAATGTTGAAATTGTAGTTCACACAACTATTTATTCAAGCAATTATAGCAACAACTAGATTTCAGGAAGGATTAAATTTATATTCATATTAGATATTTATGAAATATTAGTTCTATTTTCTTCTTCCCTATGCTAAATTAAGATCATATGAATGAATAGTATTTACAGGGGTACTTCATACCTTTTTTTTATTCCTATAGGATCCAAACACATTTACCTCAAAACTCTACCCTTTCTTAGATATGCCCAAGTGTTCCATCCCCATTATGCCAAGATCCTTTGCTCTCTCACCACTGCTAGCTTAGAGGAAAAAATTATTAATTTTTATTTTGGAATAAAAGACTGTGTCCCTGACCATTCATGGGAATGTTTATAGATTCTAAAAGGAAATATTTTAAATTGTTGTCAGCATTTAGATCATAAAATGGGTTTATTGAATCTGAACCAGTTTACTATCAATTGGAGGGAGAGTGGGAGAGAAATACATGCATAAATAGTCAACCATTTTTTTCCTATGGCTACATCATCTGAATATTTAATGATAGAAGAAGCCAAACAACAAAGATCAATATGGTTATTTGAAAAAAGGTAACAAAGAAGAATTGTTCTTTTGTAATGTTAAAGGATGTGTTTTATTCTGTGTTGATAAAATGGAATGTTGGGGGGGGAATCACTTCTTTATAGGAGCACATGCTTTTTTTTTCCTATATGCATCAATTACAACATGTCTCAATTACAAACAATTTCAGTAGTTACTATCTTTTAGAATGTTCACATTTAACCTCTGACATAGAGTCACATCATTTCAATAAACTCCATACTTTATCTCCTCAGAGACTTTCTATCATTGCCTGTCAGCAAAATAGAAACTAAATTAGAAATTTTCAAATTATGCATTGGATATTCTCACTAACATGGATATTTAAAAATTTTGGCTATCCAAAGATCACTTACTAGACAGAGAATTATATGAAACCATTCTGTGGCTGCTTTCTTAATATTATGGAGTGGTATACAATTATTTTTAAAATAGTACTTTTCTATTTTAGTTATGCTACTTAAATATTATGTCTTCAGCTTTCAATGTCAATTACACATTACTGTATGTGCTTATAAATTTTAATGTCTAATTAAATTTTGATGTTCAAAACTTCATTATTCAATTCTGAGATCTATGAATCAACAAGAACTTGCTAACCGTGCCAAAAAAGCACAGTATTAGTGGAATCTCTAATATAGATGCAGACATTTATTCATATACATAGTCAAATCAATTCAACTAACAATTTTTGCAAGTGTCAAGATCCATGGCATTGTTTTTCTCACTTTGCTGAATTACACTAGTTGTTCTAAACAAGGGGATAATTTTGTCCTCAAGAATGCATTTGATAATGTTTGGAAACATTTTTGGTTGTCACAGTGGTAGTGGTTGATGCTGCTTTTATCTAGTAGATGAGGACAAGGATATTGCTAAACATTTTAGAATATATATGGCACTGCCCCCACCCCCGCCTTTTCCAATCAAGAAATATGCAGTTCAACATATCAACATTTCCGAGATTGAGAAACAGTGCCTTATGGTCTTTTAGGGAAGATGATATACATATACAAGTAACAGTAGAATTAATAATATTAACTAGCTTATTCTAGGCATCATGAAGGATATTCTATTTACCTTTCCTAATTTAATCTTCATATAACCCAAGGTAGGTATTATAATCATTTTAAAGATAAATGAGAAAGCCTACTACAGCTCATAAAATAAATTAATAATAATTAACAATCATATATAAATAATTGTATAAATAACAATAATTGTCAATTTCATTAAAAACCAATATTACACTGATGCCCAAATTACTGGAATTTCAGTCATATGTTAAATGTGATAGTAATGTCACAATTACCTTATTCCTGCAACCAGATATAAATATATAGAAGAACAAATAATTCACCACTAGCAATGTTTTCAGAAATGGAAGGAATGAACTACCACAGTGAATCCCGAAGGATCACATCAGACTAGTACCACTAGTATTTGATAAAACTTTCTGATTTCCTATCCTTGATAACTTTGAGAGTTCTTTCTTTACAACATTAAACAGTTTGTCCTCAGTTTTATTTTAATTTTTATTTATTTTTTCTATTTGCTAATTAATAATGAGATTAAATACTTTTCATTTTATTTTAATCTATATTTCAAGTCAAAATTTCACATTGTGTCCTTTGCCTATATTTCTAGTGGAATGTTCTTTTTTATTTTTTTGTATTTGGTCTTTACATATTAAAGGTATTAAAATGATGCAAAGGTTGTATCTGAGTTATTAAATGTTTGAATTATTATTTCTATGTAATATGTCTTTATGTGCACCTCCCCTGTTGCTAAACAAATAGTTGCATCTATTTAGGAACACCAGTTCCTGATGTCAAGTAGTTTGACTCTTTTGCTTTATTTTGTTTTCTCTAATAGTAACATATTTTCTTGGTTCTAAATATTCCTGTACATTTTTCCATCTTATATGATTTGGGGAATTTTACTTCAGATTTGGAAAGCAATAGGGACAAATGAATGATTTATTGTATGATTTTGAGAATAAAGTTTCTACCAATAGTCTGTCAGTATTTTGAAAGAGTATTTCATGGCACACATAGCATTTTGATGTAACAAAAGAAAAAATAATATGATATATGACTGAATCAATATTCAAAACCATATCTCAACCAATTGAAAGTGTGACCCAATATATGAAGAAGTCAATTTTTTTTTAAATAATAAATTTTATTTTTATATTCCCCCATATAACTGCACATGCCCCATTCTGACCCCAATCCCTCCCCTCCCGGCCCATTTTTAACAGAAAGGATTAAGAAATTTTCTGCATAAACCTAAAGTAGTTGCTCCCTCTTGGCTTAAACATACAATTGGGTTGTAAAGTAACAACTGTTCTGGAAAAAAAAAAAAGCACTTCCATTTGCCATAATTGTTTGTGATGCTTTATAAAAAAAAAAAGGAGAGAGATGGAAGGGAGTGAGGCAGGGAGGGAGGGAGGATAGGAGGGCAGTTAAGGGCACTATATTAAAAGTAAAGCATGTACTGATCAAGGAGATGATAGACCTCTAACTCCAGTGTTGACAAGACTACAGCTGGAATATTTCATTCTGAGTTTTTCCTTTCAATTCTGAGGTTTGTGATTTTAGAAGTATACATGAGAAACTTTGGGAAATATTCTTGAGTGCATTTTTAAGGGTTAACGATAAGAGTTGGGATAAGAAGAGTGGGAGGTCAAAAATTTTTATCTTGCACCTGTAAATTTAAAGGCAGATGTCACGTATTAAAGTAAATATTTATCAGCTGTCCCTCTATGTGCAAATGATCTAAGGTTTAATGACTTAGACAAAGAGGATTCTGAGTTGAAGATCATGTTAAAATCAATCAACTTGTGCTAGGAATTACCGATTGATGATATTTTGATCCTTTAAGTCAAATGGACAAAAATAAAATATTTTCATTTTCAGATGAAATAAAATAACATTTCAAAGTAGAGTAAAAATATATATCATCTCTCATAGAGCCATGAAAGTATAGACTAAAATCTCCAAGAAAATTTAAAAAATGTAATAATAGTATTTTTGAGATAATAAAGTAATTTGAAAATTGGGATTCTCAGAACCAAAAGATGTAATTCACAACAAGGAAGAAAAAGTACACTGCAGGAGAAAACATAGCCTCTAAAACACAGAGTCACAGAAGTCAATTTTGGATATATTGCCTCTGAAATTGAGGTAAACAATGTGAAATTTTAGTTTGTATTTATGAAACGTTTATCTTTATAGCATCAAACTAAAAGCAATAATGTCTATACTAAAATTTAGTTGATTTTTGCTTAATTCATTTTTCTAAGTCACTTTGGTTAGATTGAAATATCTTATTTCATATGTCTCGCATATATGTCTTAAAGTTACTGTGTGTGGTACATCAAACTTCACATTTTGGATTTTTAAAAATGCAATAACTCTCTGACAATTAGAAGTTTATTCTCAATTATAGGAAATTTATAGAAAGACCACTATGAAGTTTGTGGTATCGGAAAGAGACCAGAAAGTAGTGTGTCTGCATGTATACATCATTTTTATATTCATTCATCACTGGGTACCAATATCACTTTAATTTTTTCTTCTTCATGTTGAAACACAGCTCAAAGCATCAAACCCATTTTCCAGTGATGGGGACAAAAGTAGGTTAGTAGAGTGAGTTGCTAGGAGACCAATGTCAGTGTCATCTATGACCTTGCCGGATGTAAAAAATAAGTATAGATTTATTGAACTCAGTGCACATTGTTTGAGTCCTCTGCTCTGGCTGTCTTATTCTGTCTACCTCAGTGTTTTTCTCTTTCTCTTTTCTCTCACACAAATATGAGCACATAGGGCCAAACAACTCCCTTTCTTGATACTTCCTAATTCCTCAAAGTTATTACTATGCTGCATTTAACCACAGCATTGTCTCTTAGCTAACGAGGCACTCCAACAGCAGTGTCAGCAAATCCTGATCTTTTTAAAAGGCTGATTCTTCCTACCATTGCTGTAAGAAATATAGAAATCAGTTCTACTGGGAGCAACATTATGAAAAATGTATAAACATCACAAAGTAATTTTGCTGTCACATTCAAAATGTTTTCTCAAAGTTGCATCCACAGTTTTCACAGTTGAGGTGGCTTAGGTTAAATAATCTCATGCAGGAGAGAACTCTAACATTCTTGTCATCTTCTTGGCATATCATTTTTTTTCCAAAATTGTTTACAATATGGATTTTCATGGAGAAAAAAGTACCAACAGAGAAAATTAAATTTAAAAATAATCCTCACATCCCAAGCCATTTTTTCATATTTATAGATGTACTTCTTAAACAGATTACAAATTGCAATGTAAACAAGTGATTGATGTAGCTATGCGTGATTTTTTTCCTCCACAAGTTAGAATCTTCATTAGAATGCATATGAAATTGCATCCCCCATTCTGTTTTCAATAATAAAAAGTTCTATAATATATAGACTTTCTATTTTCTTTGTATAGTTTACTTGTTAAAGACTGAAGTAGAAGTAGATGTACAGCTATCGTCCATCAGTTCAAATATTTAGACATTTTAAAATATTAAATAGAAAAAAATCTTATTTCAGTTAAGCTAAATTAAGTCCTTTAAGATGTATCAGTCTTATTTTCTCTGTGCTTAAGGCATCAGTAATTTTTATAATCACAGATGTATCATTTAGGACAGAAAATTTGTACTGTTCCTTGTAGAAATAGTAATTTTTCCATGAATTTTGGAAGATTTTGAGATTTATGGAAATAATGGATAATTGAAGAATAGTATTATATTCACTAAAAAAGGTGAGTTCTAAAACTTAAGCCAAACTTTTATAAGGGATATATCAAAATTCAAATGAGGAAAGTAAGAAAGAATTTGATGAAATGATATTGGAAGTAGGACTTAATACTTTCTTAAAAGTGTAATCACTGAATTATTTCTTGTGAAAAGTATGAACCAGAATAGTTTCTCTAAGTCTGCTCTGGAACTGGAGAAATGTCTAGGACAAAGAGCAAATGTCTGACCAGGTTGAAGAGAATAAGAATTAGGCAGAAGAATTAGAGGAGCAGTGAAGAATAAAGTATTGGATGAAATCTAAGTGGCGATGCATTTTGTCAAATAATCTTGACATCTCTGAAGTATGCTTGCTTCCCTTACAAAAGCCATTACTTAAGGAAATAGAACTTGTATTTCAGTTTGAAATGTTTATGATGTGAAAGTAAATGCCATGCAATTAAAACAAATTTTATTTTAATCTGAAATAAGAAGATACCTTCATTTGATATTTCATATATTCATTATCAAAGAAAGTGCTGAACATATTACATGCTAAACCTTTTTACAACTGACCTCTAAGTTTAATGAAAGAGAAAGTATGAAAAAAAGATAATTATAACACAAAGTAACAAAAAGTGCTAACAAATGTAGGAAAGATTGCTGTGGTGGCAGGGTGGATTTGCTCATAATTGGCATATACATTATTATTATATTGGTCCCAGGACACGTATGAGATATTCCATAGAAACTAATATGGTACTTGGGATTTTGCGCATTGAAAAACTCTCAAATGATGATTTGGATCTAGTGACTAGTTCATTTTATGAAAAGAAATGTGAGATTATCCTAGAAGCCCTACCATTATATTTAAAATCCTATCTGTTCCACGAAGCTTTTGGTTTTCCCACATATTTTTTTATGGAAATGCCAACATATTTGAATTATTATCAGATTGATCTTTTGTCCCTTTCTCTATTATATTTCTAACCAGGCATCACATACAAAATCAGTCAGAGTTAAAACCAAGAAAAAGTTAGAAATGTCCATAATTACTTAGAATAGCATACTCTGCTATTTAAAGTTTTACCTTGAATGTATGCACACACTTTACAAATTGACTCACTGAATCCCAGAGGCTCAAAGTGCATGCATGACTATTGTATTTCAGTTAAACAATAGTTACATAAATAATAACATCACTTTTGTTTTCTTGAAATTTTGAAAAAAAGTTTTAGAAAAAAGTGCTGGGTTGCAATGGATGTATAGAGATGAATAGAGAATTTCCTCCCTTTTAATGTATTTTCACTAGGGACTAATCATTCATATATGTTTTTTCTGAAAAAAATATTTGTATGAATTATCATGGAGAGTGCTTTTTGTTGGTAGTGTTTTCTCTGTTGAAAACTTATTTTTCAAAGCAAAATCTGAGAGTAATAATATTCCTCTCACCCATTCTGATTCATAGATAAAATTTCTTAAACAAATAAAGTACATCCAGAAGAAAAGTATGCTATTAATGCATACATTAAATTTACCAATATTTTCTGTTTTAAGGCAGACTTAGCACTTTGTAATTATTAGAGATTTTATACTTTTCTGTAAATTCAAAAATATACAAAATCAGTAGCAGGGACATTTAACGATGGTAATGGTTCACAGGTGAATTGGTGGTGGGAATTTTATGGGGAATGCATACAAGGAGAAAGCATACAAGCATACACTGTACAAAATGAACTGTGATGTAAATATATATATTAATTAATTAAACCAGAAAACTCATACATCCCAACAAAAGAAAACAATAAATAAATAAATAAAATGAAGCTTCAGAATTTTTCTGTGATGGTAGCAGATTATTTTTTGTAAATGTTTAAATTTTGAGATTATTTTTTCCTCTGTGACATTTATCAAATCATAAGTTAATGCTTAGAAAACTGAAATAGCCATGTTTAGGTAAGTGGAAAGGCACAATTCATGGCAGTGGAAGTTGGTGATCAGCATATAAAGAGAATATCTCCTAGTTTTCTACGGTTGTTTCTTGTTGAATTAGCAAACCCACGATATGATTTTCTGTGACTTCCTGATTGGTGTCTAGGTATGTCAACTCTTGGAAGGGCTGATGGTGTTGGAATCTCAGAGCTAAAGTGGGTCTTGTATGTAATTGTATATTTAAGTGTGTTCTAAATGGCTACCTTTGAGCCTACAGGGGAAGCAAACCAAATATAGGGAAGATAGTCCCAGTGGTCTGGTTAATATAACAAAGGACAATGCGGAAAGTTAGTTATCAGAGACCTCTAACATTTTCTACAACATTACATTACATACAAGAGCTATTTTAGCTTCAAAATTGCAGGATTAACAATGCTGGAAGGTTTAAGAAACTGAAAAAAAAGCCCAAGACACATAACAGAAATTCACAGGGGCCTCTTTGGGTGCCCTATTGATTCTGCTAATTCAACAAGGGATAATTGAAAAAAGTTACTGGAGACATTTAAAACTCCCTAAAGCACAAGGTTTCTATCAAACATTGACCTATGGACAGAGGGGCTACAGCTTGCACAGCAAATTGAACGTTGAAGTTTTAACCCTCAAAGTGCTATATGCAATACCTTTGATTTCCCAAAAGGGAAAAAAAAAAATAATTGTACTCCTGTGCCAAGTAGTTTCTGCCTATAACAAACCTGCAAATTTGTTTTGTCTTGTACTAATTCAAAAGAAAGAAAATTCTGCCACTCAATGATTCTTTGAAACACAAGCAGCTATAATTTGATCTACATATTATGAAAATCAAAATTGATTGGAGGTATTTGCCAATACCTCAAAATTGATTGGAGGTATTTGCCAATACTTTTTGTTGTTGTTGTTATTTAAGAAGGTCTTTTTTTTTTTCTTTGTGAGTTTTCAAAGGATCTTTGTCAATACTGATCATTAAAATTTTATATTTACAGGGCCTCCCCTGGTGGCGCAGCGGTTGAGCTGTGGGTTGCAAAGCTGTCCGCAGCCTCTGCAGCACTGGTTTGATCCCTGGCCACCAGCGAGGGTCCCACATGGTGTGCAGACTTCTCCTGCTGTGCCCGCTGCTCCCCTCAGCAGTGTACTTCGTCAGTCTGCCTGTTCTGTTCTCCGCTCTGACTCTGGTGGAAAAAAAAATTATATCTATATCTATATCAATATCTATATCTAGGGGATTACCCTATGAAAATATGCTTAAGAAATCTGGACTAAACCAAAACAAACCCTAGAAATATGCATAATCAAGGTTTTCACTGGGGGAGGAGGTTTGATGGTGAGGATGGAGCTAATAGTTTATGGTAAAAAAAACAAAACAAAACAAAACAAAAAACTATGGGCGCTTTAGTGGTATATTTGAGAGCAAAAGTAGAGAGAGAAAGCACATCACTGGTGGAAAAACTGATAACAGAAGGAATAAGTAAAGAAAGTATGCTGAGTCAGAGAATGTGGGTTACTTGTAAGTTCATACCTTGGTCCTAATGTACAAGTTAGAAAAGTCATTCTTCTTCCCATGGGGAAGAGAATAAAAAGATGGAGAAAATGATGGAAGTTTCCTCTCCAGTACTGTGTGTAGGACTCAATTTCCAGACTTCCCTGATAGGATGAAAGTATTGGCAAAAGCTTCAGTTGATGAAACAAAGAAGGAGTTTTGGAAAAGAAAAGGGTTTTCCCAGTTCTTACAAATGTATGCTTGTCTATGAGTGGATTATTTAAGATCATGAATTTCTTAGAACTGTGCCTTTGGTTTATGATGAAATATGACCCCTATTGCTCAATTCACATATAATTTATTACAATAGTTTAAAAGGAAATATTTAGTAAATATGAAGCCTAAGCTTTCTAATACATGCCAGTTTAGATTATTGGGTACTGTTGGTCTTTATTGCCACACCAGTCATTTTTTGTTTTATTTTACCAGTTTTTTTTATGGTAAATTTCAAACCTGAAATATCTTGGCTTTTATTTATGCATGTTTTTATTTATTTACATTTACCCAATTCTTCTGAACTTTAGATTGATTGATTGATTGATTGACTGATAGAGATATCATGGGCTTGCAACATTGTATATGATTTAGAACAATAGATTCACACTTCCTCAGACCTGTCACCACACCACCCCTACCACTAAAGCACCCATAGTTTTTTTTTTTTTTTACCATAAACTATTAGCTCCATCCTCACCATCAAACCTCCTCTCCCAGGGGAAACCTTGGTTATGCATATTTCTCGGGTTTGTTTGGTTTAGTCCAGATTTCTTAAGTACATTTTCATAAGGTTATCCCCTTTGTATTGGTTATAGCTTTATTAGAACAAAATAGAATGAATAAAAATTCAATTAAGGTATATGAAAAGAAACATAAACTTGAAAAATTAGCAGAGGTACTAGTTACTGCCAGTTCACTTAGCTCTATGTAACTATGTACAAATTCAAGCATTCTTAAGTTTCCCAAGGCAATCCATGAGAAAATTGCAGGAATATATCTGAGTCTTATTACATTGCTTATTATATCGCTTAGTCAGGGCTGTTAGTAAAAATGATTTAAACTTGTAAAACTAATAATTTACCCTGAAACTTCAGACATCTATGGACCACAGGTCCACAGGGTTGTGGACCTTACCTTCTATGAGAGCTTTTAGTCTCAGGTTGTGAATCTGTATATTAAATAAACTTTTTTTTAAAGATTTATTTATGCATACAAGAGCTGGGGTGCAGGCCAGAGGTGCACGGGGTGAGAGGATTCGTCAGAGACAGACAGGGGAGCAGAACAGGTGTATTAACTGAAATACGCTGCTAAGGGGAGCAGTGGGCAAGACAGGAGAGGTCTGCTGTGCCATCTGGGTTAGCTCCCTGGCTGGGGATTGAACTCATGCTGCAGTGGCTGGTGATAGCTTCATAGTGCTGAGACTTAACCCTTTGCATCACTAGGGAGGTCCCCTAAATAAACTTCTAATTTACTCTTCAAACTTCTTAGCAAACAGAGATGATGAAGTTGCTGTGTAGCCTCCCTCAGATCAGCAGCAACTTCTGGTGTTCTCTTGCACGACCTACACAATCCTAATGTGCTCACGGTTCTGGGCATCTGTGTGTAGGACTCAATTTCCAGACAGAAAGAACTTAAGTAGATAATATGATCCTTCCATAGTTTGGTTTTTCTTTGTCTTTTCCTATTAAAATTTTCTTTATTTTTGCATGGTTGTCCAGGATCATTTATTTTTATGCTATCTTCTACCTCTGTTTATATTTTGTTATCACTTTGATTCCATTACCTTGATTTGCACTCTTTATTTAAGATGATTTGTAAAAAACCAAGTTCACAAAGATTAAGAATAATGTCCTTACTGTGATTTTCCAATCATAATAACATTTGTTATTTCAGTACAATACTATCATTACCCAAGGAAATTTCACTTAATCTCATAAATTATGATCCTATATGCACACAGAGATCAACATACTATATTGAGAATAGCCATTGATAATGTCTTCCAATATATCAATGACAGACTATAAAAAAATTTTTCAAGATACAATTTCTGTCTATCCTGAAAACAATAAAAGGAAGCCCAAATCACAGGAGGAATACTCTTGTACCATGATCCTTTTTGACCTTTCTTTTGGTAAATAGGTATTCTGAGTAGAGTTGAAAGAGAACTAAAAAATAAACAGACTAACTGGGTGAAATAAAGGAAGTGAGTTAATTTAATAGAACATATTACCAATTATACTATTTTTAGAGAGAGTTAAGTGATAGTGCTTTGAATGAAGAACAAGTGTAGAATAAGAAAAAAAATGATTCTTGCTCATTAAAAATACTATTTCACTGATATATGATATATATAGAAAAAATGAATAAACCAAATAAAACAAAGTAAAAATTTAGACTATAAGGTCAATTAATGATTAGCAGAAGGTAAAGGGAAAGGCTGATGGGAAAATTGGGTAAAAGAGGTTATTGTATGATGAAGGATAGAATGGAACTTTTAATAGAATTAATGTAGAATTTGCACATGTTGATATTTAATGATCAATGTATATAATGTTATAACACAATGTCACTTCAGTAAATAAGTAGAACCTCCCTAAATAAAACAAAAATTTTATTTAAAAAAATATTGCCAAAGCAAATGAAAAATAGAAAATTTGACTCATATAATAGTCACTTGGACTAAGTTCTGTTGTAGAATGAATGAAGAAAGAAATCAGTGATTCCATGAAGAAAAAATGCTCAATTAGGGGCCTCCCTGGTAGCGCAAGGGGTTAAGCACTGCACTATGAAGCAATCCGAAGCCTCTGCAGCACGAGTTCAATCCCCGGCCGGCCAGGGAGCAGCCCGAATGGCGCATCAGACCTCTCCTGTCTCGCCTGCTGCTCCCCTCAGCAGTGTATTTCACTCAGTCTGTTCTGTTCCCCACTCTCTCTCTGGTGAATCTTCTCACACACCCCCACATCTCCTGCCTGTTTCCCAGCTCTTGTATGCATAAATAAATAAATCTTTTTAAAAAAGAAATAAAAAAATGCTCAATTAGAAACATTATTCTGAAATTGTACCTTCAAGTGCAAATTTCAAGTACAAAGAAATAATGGAAAATATTCTAGAGAAGAAATCCAGATACCTAGAAAGAAAAAATTTCATAGTAACATTAGACTTTTGAGAGTTGTACTAAATGCTGGAAACTAAAGGAATAAGACAAATGCTCAGAATTTGATCCTGGAAGAGAGAAGTCATATATGTGGGAACATTTTTTTTTTAATTATGCAGACAGAATGATTAGTACTGTACAGATCTTCAAAATATCATTTTGGATTGTGGTCCAGCAAAATATAGTACGAGAAAACTCAGCAGAATGGAAAATACCAGATCCCAGACAATAGAAGTAACTCAGACTTTTATTTGAAAAAAAACCCCAGAAAGATAGCTGTGCAACTGACTTTTATCTGTCCAATTTAGACCAAGAAGTAAAAAGGGCTTTTACAGGATTCCATTTTGGATTGGGGGAGGGTGGCAATCAAGAGAGACTTAGAAGTCCTTAATAATAAGTTGAAACTGCAATTCTCGGCTATTCAGAGGAAATGAAATAGTAATTGGATCTTCCAGGAAAAGGAAAATAAAAACATCATGATTCAAATGAACCCAACTAAAATATGGCATGTGACGAAATGTAAGGAAAATAAATTATTTGGTCTTAACACTTCAAAGATATTAAGTGGCAAAGATTTATGGACCTAGAATTATGCTTTTGTTTCTAAATCCACTCATTTTATTTTATTTTAATTTATTTTTATATTTTTTAATAATGTCTTTGATTTTTCTGTGCTTTATTTTTTGATTTATTTATACAAGAACTGGGGTACAGGTCAGAGAAGTGGGAGGGTGAGAGAATTCACCAGAGACAGATTGGGGAGCAGAACAGGCTGACTGACTGAAATACACTGCTGAGGGGAGTAGCAGGAAACAGGAGAGGGCTGCCTCGCCATGTGGGTTTCTCCCTGGCTGGCCAGGAATTGAACCCATGCTGCAGAGGCTGCGGACAGCCTCACAGTGGGGTGCTCAACCCTCTGTGCCACCAGGCAGGCCCTCTAAGTCTACTCATTTTAATGAGCACTTTAGAGACCAACTTTTATATCATCAAATATACATGCCCAATGATGTTGGGTATTTCCAAATTTTTTAGGCAAATTCTAGAAGTTTTAATGTACCTATTTTGAACTTTGACTAGATGAAAAAATACAGTTCACAAAAATTGAGAATGAGGATAATAATGGTAGCACAAAAGTGTAGTCTGTTTTTCACCTAACTTTTTGGAAATAAAAATACCTATTTAAATTTGTTGCATCAAAATTAGAGGATTGGAAGACTATTTTTAGTGATGATTTTATAAAAAGCCCATATTGAAATCCAATGGAATTCTTCACAGAAACAAAACCAAAAATCCTGAAATGTGTTTGAAACCACAAAAGACCTTGAATAATCAAAGCAGCCATGATGTGGGCGTGATGGGGGAGGGAAGGGAGATGAAAATGGAATTATTATGTTCCCTGACTTCACACTATACAGAGTGGATAATTTAACAGAGCCATTATTTTGATAAGACTAGGGAAGCCAATAAATGTGTTTATGAAATGGTTCCAGGCAGAAATATTCATGAAGAGGAGACTGGTAGCTAGCAAACCATGGCTTTTAAAAATTGAATTAATTTTTATTAAAGAACTGTTGATTTATAATATTGTATGTAATTTAGGGATATAGGTATGTATCTGTTCAGATGTATGCAAATCTTAATTTTCATCCAACTCCCAAATCATCTCCTGATCTGTGCCTGAATTTCCTTGCCTGAGAGATTGGAATGATAATCTACCTCAGTGGTTCTAATGTATTAGACTCACCTGGAAAGTTCATTACAACACAGATTACTGAGTACCATCTTCAGAGTTTTTGATTCAGTAAATCTCTGTGTTACACATGTGAATTTCTAGCAATTTTCCAAGTGACACATGCTGTTCATCTAGAGACTATTGATTGAGAACGGTGGAGCTAGCTGATGATCTTTGTGGAGACTCTTTTTGGAACCCCTTTGCCTGGCTTGAAAATGATAGGTGCAGAATTAGGGTTTTAAAAACAGCATTATATACTTTTATTCTAATATTCTGTTAATCTCAGGTTTTCTCCTGAAACTATGTTCATTTTCTTGCTCCTATCCTCTTAAATTTGGCTTTAAAGATGTTGTAAAGGACAGAAAATCTTTGGGTGGCATGCATGTGTTTTGGGAAAAATGAAATTTTTGTATCACATGAAGACACAATGAGTCTCTAGTAAATATACTAGGCTTATCTTTGTAAGCATTCTTTTCAGAAAAAATAATTTAATTTGTGGTATAGTATTAAAAGAGAGAATTTTCTAAGTACAAATGCAGTAAGGGAATCTGTATCTTCACTGATGACAAATACTCAAAATGACAAACTGAGGTGAGAAAATGACATGTTCACCCCTAGCATGATTTACTGTTTTGCTAAGAGGTTTTCAACAGAATGAAAAGGCATTTACAATTCAAGTAGGTAGCTGTACAAAGTAATGTGAGGTTTTGAAAAGATCTAGGATGTACCTGTATTCTCACTTACAGTGCAAGTTATACCTGTACAAAGAGTTTTTCCTTTTTTACCTTATCAATGTTACCATGAATTTGCAGTCTAGAAATGTCTGCATTTTAATAGCCTTAATAATAATAGCTATGTTGCAGTTCATTTTAAAGATGAATTGCACAATCACAGGCAAACTAGCTTTCATACCATCACATTGCAGAAAAGTACTTTCAGTAAGGGTCCCCTAAATTTATATTGACTGTTTTGTGAAAGCCTAAAAGACAAAGTAGGTGACAGCAGTTAGCAACTTTGCCACCACTGATGATTTTTCCCTATGAATGACAGAAGTATTAACATACCTACTGCTTATATCTGCTCATTAACACACTGTTCGTCTAACCACATATGGTACCCTCCATAATTTATCATAATATATAGAAGTTTTACCTCCAGGCACCTGATATTATGAGAAACAATTAAATAAAACACTATGGTGTTATCTCTGTGGGTAGGAAACAACTCAGGAATTCAAATATCTGTCCCACCCAGAGGGGCAGCCAGAATCTGCCTATCTATCCTCATAGCTGAATTCATGGGGTTTGCTTTTTAAATTGTAAATTTCATTTGCACTGGGATGGATGTGAATGCAATGACCTAGCCCTCTTCTCATCAATAAAGATTTTTCTGCATCTTTCTCTCACAAAATGTTATTCCTATGGTTTGTATTTCCATACGAATCATCCCTGTAAGGCAGTGGAACTAAGACAGACACAGCAGGGAAGTTTCTTTCCTTGTGTGCTTTCATTTTTGAAGCTGACATTAAATAATACTACCTAAAATAATGAGTGAAGCTGCATTGGTTTTTGTGGCCAGAAAAGTGGCAGTAAAAGTTGAAGCATAATTACCACACAGTGAATTTAAAGAATAAAAATAAAAAAAATACTAATTAACACTGGTGGCCAGAAGTTTGAGGAGCCAATACATTTGCTAAAGACTGTTGTTTCAATCAAAAATGGGAAGGTTTAGACAATCACTTTGGGTTGAACTTTATTATATTTACTGGGGAAAATTTGCCAGCCATCATTCTCATATGAGTGTTTTATTGTTATTGCATTGCTTGGATTGCTTCTCTAAAGGAACCTTGACAGCATCCTCTGATCTGTGCACGTGAAGTCAAATTCCTTCTGGACGTCAGGCCATTTTCTGTTCTAATGGTCATTCAGGAGCTATTACTACAGCCCTGAAGTTCACCAATATTGATCTTTCTTTTAGCCTATTCCCCTACAGAGCAATGAGCGTCACAAGAAGATTGAAACATGTGAACTATGATTTGAGAAATTCAGCTCACCTCTGGAATCTGGGCCAATGCATTTAATTGAGATCACATTTAAATGTCTTTGATATTTCTTTATAGATAATGCCCCAAAGGGGAAAGATATTTCATCTTAGTTACATTAGCTTTGTAAAATAAGCAAATAACCATTTACCTGTAAGCAAAAGAAGTGGACAAAATAGAAGCTACTAATTTAATCCCCTTTACATCAAGAATAAGCAGTTGCTTTCATTGAATTACTTTCAACAAACAATTATTCACACTGGATGAATATTTTACAAAGAAGCCATAAACTATTCAGTTTTCTTATATAAGTAATTAACTCCTGTCAGTTTGTAACTCTTCACAAATTTTACTTGATTTCCCTTGATTGGTTAGGATGAGTAAAGACAAGAACAGCAGGGCTTCTGCAGTTTCCCTATTCCCTGAATATGGGCAATCATGGCCTGTAATAGAGTTATAATAGTCATAAGTCCCATCACATGGGGTCTAGAGTTCTATAGGACTTATGAGTTCTATAGCTGAGTTTGTTGAGACTAGTGTTTTCAACATGCACAGACTGAATTTAAAGTACTCTCTTCTTCTCTGAAAAGATAGTTTGTATAGTGACATGTGTAGATACACACAGGGATTACTCCATAGGAGTGCACAGCTCCACAGAGTCTCATCTGACAGAATCATCACTGGCCTCACAGACAGAAATTTACTAGCATTTCAGGCAGAGAAAGGTGAATCATGAGACAAAGTAACCATGATGAAAAAATGAGTATAAAATAGGTTGCTTTGAAAAATGTTAATATTAAATCTTTCTTTTAGATTCTATCTCAGGCTGTTGTATAGTTTCCCTACTAATGGGGGATCATGAGTGGTATATTCATTTGGTATATTTATTTAACAAGCACTTATTTTTTAAAATATTTTTTTGAGTTAATATTGGTGTACATTGTTGTTTACATAATAGAAGATGCCATCCCCCATTCCGGGCATTGTTGACATATCGCACCCACCTCCAAACAACCCATAGTCCATCACCATAGACTTCTGTGCTCCCTCCCTTCTTTGTTCTAGTCGTTCTCTTTTTCCCTCCCTCTTCATCTCCCTCTGGTTACCCCATTCCACAGTCAGGTTTCAAGGGTTAGTTTTTCAGTTTGGTTTTAGCTGACCCTTTGTTTTGTTTTTCTATATTCTACATATAGGTGAAACCAACTGGAATTTGTCTTTATCCTGACTGATTTTGCTTAGTATTATATCCCTTCCAGCTACATCCATGTTGCTGTGAATGGCAAGAGTTTATCTCTTTTGATAGCTGAGTAGTATTCCATTTTGTAGATATATATATATATATATATATATATATATATTAATCCATTTATCTATTTTGGGGCCTTTAGGCTATTTCCATATCCTAGCTATTATAAATAGTAGCACATTGAACATGGGAGTGCAAGTTTCCTTTCAAATTAGAGTTTTTGTTTTTAGGGTAGATACCTAGGAATTTCTGTGTCATATGGCAGATCCTGTTTTAGTCTTTCGAGGAATCTCCACACAACTTTTCATAGAGGCTGGAGCCATTGGCATTTTGAACAGTAGTATAAGAGGGTTCCTTTTTCTTCACATCCTCACAGAACTTGTTTCTGTTTTCCTGTTTGTTTGTTTGTTTGTTTGTTTCAGTTTTGATATGGACCATTCTCACAACTATAAGGTGGTATCTCATTTTGGCATTGATTTGCATTTCCCTGATGATGAGTAATGACAAACAGTTTTTCATATGCCTGTTGGCCATCTGCATGCCTTCTTGTACTATTACCCAACGAGCCCTTCTGTCCATTTTTTGATGCGGTTGTTTGTTTTCTTTTTTGTTGAGTTGAATGAGCTGTCTGTAGATCTTTGATATCAGTCCCTTGTCAGATATATGGTATACAAATATTTTCTCCCATTCAGTAGGATGTCTCTTCATTTTGGTAACTGTCTCTTTATTGTACATAAGCTTTTTAGTTTGATGGACTCCCTGTTGTTTATATTGTTCTTTGTTTTCCTTGCTGCTTGAAATGAATCTGTAAAGATGTTTCTGAAGTAAATGTCATGGAATGTTTTACCTATGTTTTTAAAAATTATTTTATGTTCTTTGTTCCTATAGCCAAGTCTTTTATTCATTTTGAGTTGATTTCATGTGTGGTGTGAGACAGTGATCTAGTTTCATTCTTTTGCATAAGACAGTACAATTTTCTCAGCACCATTTATTAAGGAAGTTTTTCTTCTTCCGGTGCATATATCTTGCTCCTTTGCCATCCATAAGGATGTCGTTTTATTGTGGGCTCTGAATTCTTTTTCATTGGTCTGTGTATCTATTTTTGTTATAGTACCATGCTGTTTCCATTATGATGGCTTTATAGCATAGCTCAAAGTCTGAAAGAGTGATACCTCCATTTTTTCTCTTTTTAGTCAGAAGAGCTTTGGCTGTTTGGGTCTTTTGTGGTGCCATATGAATAAATTATCTTTGAAGTATGTCATTGGAAGTTTTATGGGGATTGCATTGAATCTATACATTGCTTTGGGTAGAATGGCCATTTTGATGATGTGGAATTTTCCTATCAATAAGCAGGGAATATCTTTCCATTTGTTGGCATCATCTTCTCTTTCTTTAGGCAGCATCTTATAATTAAGGAAGTTCTTCACCTCCTTTGTTAGATTTATTTCCAGGTACTTAATTACTTTTTTGGTGAGATTCTAAATGGAATGGCTTTATTAACTTGTTCTAGCTCATTGTTTGCATATAAAAAGACTACTGATTTTTGCATGTTGGTTTTATATCCTGCCACTTTGCTGAACTGGTTTATTCTTTTAATTAATTTTTCCTTGGAGTCTTTGAGGTTCTCTATGTGTGCTATCATATCATCTGCAAGTAATGATAGCTTTATTTATTCTTTCCTAATTTGTATTTCTTTTATTGAATTATTTTGCCTAGTTGCTCTAATTAGCTCTTCTAATGCTATGTTGAATAGTACGAGAGTGGATATTCTTGTTTTATACTGAATCTTAGTGGAAAAGCTTTCAGTTTTTCACCATTGAAAGTGATACTAGCTGTGGGTTTTTTATATATAGCTTTTGTCCCCAGTTATCAAGGGTTTTCATCATAAATGAATGTTGGATCTTATCAAATTGTTTCTCAGTATCTATTGATATGATCATATGATTTTTACTTTCCTTTTTGTTGTTGTCCTATATGCTTTGAAAGGATACAAACATGCACTTTCATGTGTACACACAATTCATTGTGAAATTAAAATTAACATCTTGTTTAGGATATTAATATTTTCCTGCTTTGGAAAAGACATATAAATATACCCATATATAGTAACAACATTCAGCCAATTTTTGACTTATGACATTATTGTCAGTTAGTTTTGCAGTGATCTCACACCATATAAATTAAATTGTCTTTTATCTTTAAGCTATACTTAATCACAGTTGTTGGGAAGGAGGCCAGCTGGCTTCAGACATCACAAGGAAGCTCTTGCCGATGGATTTCTCTAGAAGCCAAGATTGAAAAGTTCTGAATTTTTAAAGATAATGGTTTCTAGTCCTTGTATCATTTACCCACCTCTGAGTAGCACAAGATGGGTTCACAGGTATAATCTTAAAAAATTTACAAACCCAAAACGGTTGCTAACAAAACTCATATAAATACTTCTTAATCTTAGTTTATATGTGCCGACATATACATTTTGAACAGCATTTAAAATATTTTATATCATTTATATAACATTAGGCCTTATAATAAATTATTCTTTGATGAACATAGGAGAACACATCTTTTCAAATTAGTGTTTTCATATTCTTCAGATATATGCTCAGTAGTGGGATAACTATTTTATATATATATATATATATACACATATACATATATGGCATATTTATGCTTAGAAAACTCTGTATTATTTTCCATAATGAGTGACCAGTTTACATTATCACCCCAGTGTACAAATATTCCCTTTACTCCATACACTTGCCAACAGTTGTTTCCTGTCATTTTTATAGTGTGGATGAAGTGATATATCATTATGATTTTGGTTTGTATTTCCTAATAATAAGTGATAATTAATATATTTTTATCTGCCTAGTAGCCATCTGTATGCCTTCTTTGAAGAAGTATCTGTTCAGATCTTCTGCCTCTTTTTAATCAGGTTGCTTTTTATTGTTGAGTTTTATGAGTGCTTTACATATTTTGGATTTTAGTTCCTTGTTGGATATATGGTTTTCAAATATCTTCTCTATTCAGTAAGTTTCCTTCTTTTTTACATGCAAGTTTCTTTCACTATGAATAAGCTTTTCAGTTTAAGGTAGTGTCATTTGTTTATTTTTTGTATTTGTTTCACTTGCCATTGGATGAGTCCACAACAGCATTGCTCTAGCCATGATTTTGAAACAACCTATATATCCATTGATGGATAAAGTAGATGAAGTATATATACACAATGGAATACTATTCAGCTATTAAGTCATGTCATTTGTGAAAACATGGATGGACCCTGAAGGGGTTATGCTAAGTAAAATAAGTCAGATTGAGAAAGACAAATACCATGTAATTTCATTCATATGTGAAATATAAAGTCTGAAGACAAGAAACCAAAAGACAAACTATTACACAATAAGAACAAAATGGTGGTTACCAGAGGATTGGTGGAGGAGATGGTAAATTGAGCAAAAGAGGTCAATTTTTACAGTGAAGAATGGAAACTAGACTTGTTGGTGATCATGATGTAGTATATACAGATGTTGAATTATCGTATAATGCAATGCATCTGAAACATACATAATGTTATAAATTTATGTTATTTCAATAAATTTTAAAACCCTGTAAAAGATGTGTGAGGTTGAAGTGGAGGTCTGCAATTGATTTTATGAAAAAGGATCTTAAAGATTAATGCATTTTCACAGAAAATGGCAACAGAATCTTGGTCTAACATGTGAGAGGAAGAGGAAATTTTGAACATTGCTTTGGGAAGGAGTTTCAGTAACCTCTGTGCAGCTTCCTTACAGTTCAGGGGAAGAGAAATATCTACTTAGGCTTTAGCTTTCAAGAGAGGAACTGTAAAACCAAGGGAGTAAATAACAAATGAACTGATGAAACAAGCCAAAATATGATATTTTAATCAGGAAATTGAAGAGATGGGATGTTTGTATTTCTGATGTCAGGTAAAATGCATCTGTGCCTTTTTGCTTTTTCCCCAGCAGGCTGGTGCATTTTCAATTGAGTTACTTTAAAATGTTATTCTCTTAAGCGGTATTATATTGACTAAGCCTGTGTTTACTACTTGAAAGATCCAAGAATAAAGTAAAATTTTCTCTTTAATCTTCAAGGTGAATATCTGCAAAGTTGGTGTCACTTTTACTTAGGAAAAAAATATTAGATTAAGCAAATAATATTGTACACTGAATAGTAACATGACAGAGAGATGAGTTCAGAACTGTTTAATGGAAGGAGAGAAGGTTTAGTTTATTTGGATCCCTTTGATTTTAATGTGGGGCCTTCTTCTTGATGGCTTAAAATTAAATGATTTTGGCTCACTTGATACATTCTTTAAGCATATGTGCCCTTTAAAATGTTAGAATAGGGCTTCCCTGGTGGCTCAGGAGGTTGAGCGCAGCGCTGAGAAGCTGTCTGCAGCCTCTGCAGCGCGGGTTCGATCCTGGCCAGCTGGGGAGATACCCACATCGCACAGCAGACCTCTCCTGTCTTGCCCACTGCTCCCCTCAGCATTTTCTTTCAGTCAGTGCGACTGTTCTGCTCCCCACTCTGTCTCTGGTGAATACTCTCACCATCCCACACATCTGCCTGTGCCCTGGTTCTTGTATACATGAATACATTTAAAAAAATCTTTTAAAAAAATGAAAATAAAATATTAAAATAAATTATTAAGTATTTAAAATTTGCAAGAATGTTATGTAAACTATACTTGCAAAAAAATGCTATGCTTAAAGATTTTGATTCATCTACATAAAAGTTAATATTAAGTGACTTCCCAGATGTTTAACTATCTTTGAGAAGATAACTTGCTTGGTAGGACATTTTGACTCAGAATGTTTTAGTTGAAAACTTCATTCTGAGCCTGCCTGGGTGAGGACACATACAGATATTTCACAAGACACAATATTTAAGTAAGATTGCAGTTGGCATCAGATAAAATATGAACTATACCAAAATGTGCAATGTGATGATGTTTGCATAAAGTTCTGACATTGTAGCACAGTCTGAAAATTCAGAGTTGAAAAATGAATGTTCTGTGAAGGGAACACAAAAGGCATATTTCACCAGTTCTTATAAAGACTTTAAATATCCATATACTATAATTAAAGTTAGCAATGAGTAGGTGACAAATGACGCTTTTGTAAGTAACTCGATACATATTAAAAGCAACTATTTGGAGACCAAAAGTGTGGAGAAATTCAAAATAATAACTACTACTCTAGTTGCAAAATTTCTGAGTTTTACTCAAACAAAAGAATGTGGTCATTCTGAAAGTTCTATTGAAGTAAATGGTAAAAGAAAGACAACTAAATATAGAATATAGAGGGTGTTTCTTTTTTCCAGCCATTTGGGTTTTATACATCATGGATGGAGCATGCATGATAGTGATTTTGGAAGATAGAATTGATATAATGAATATTTTTTAAAGTAAGACTTTAAGTTGTCATCGTTAGTAAGTTTCACACAACTAGTAGGTTAGGAAAAATAATAGATAATCCTTGGTATTTACAGTCATATTAGGACTTTTGCTTATTTTTTATTTCTAAGGTGGCATCTATTGCTTTACATTTTACCTGTTTAAAAAAATATGCTCCAAAAGTTACCCCTCTCATCTATCAAGATCATAGTTTGACAGTCCATCTTTGTTGTACAGAAAGATGAGTGCCATGCAAGTAAATATACCTTTAGGTCTTAGTACAATCATATTTTATCTTTAAGGAACAAAACTATCAAACACCTGCACATTCCTCACTTGACACTGAATTTTGTTATTGATTATTCTAGCGCCTAGTCTCCCTCAGCCTTCCTCTTTCAGCAGCTTTTGTCCTGGAAATGTGGCTTCTAAATACACAAGATTGAGGGCACAGAAGTTTAAGACTCAGGTATTTTTTTTAGGAACCCCTCCCCCCCACACAGAAAGTGATACTTGCCAAGATCTCTCTTCCCTTATCCCTGTTTGAGTGACCAGAGAGGGGGCTTAGCAGCCCTTGCCCTCTATGGCCCTTTTGAATTGTTCTTCAGCAAGAAACATTTGTGACTGTGTCTGGCTTCTACGGTTTTGATTGAGCAATCCCATAACCAGAGCTGTTCTAAAGTCATCCTCTTGGGCTGATGCTAAATGACCAAAGAAAATATTTGAGTTGCTGCTTAAATTAGACTTTAAATCAGTCCTGCTAGTTTTAGAGATTACATCACTAAAGGGCACAGATTTCAACTTTCTTCAATGTCATATTGACTTTCAGTATTTTTATGTTCATTTCAAATTACACCACTATATTCCAGGCACTGTGTTGGGGAAACTTACGGATATCTTTCATAATCCTCATAGAAAACATTCAAGTAAGACATGTTTCTTCCCAATGTAGAAACAGCAGCAAGCTATGTGATTTTTTGAGGATGCACCATGCATACAGGTGTGTCTGCAATTCAGGTTAAATTAAAAGATATCACCCAAAAAATGCAAAATACCTAGAAGAGAACCATTGCCTAAGAGATTTGGATAAATATAGTCAAACCATTTTCTGCTTTAACTTGTAAAAGACCCCAGAAGTCAGAATGAACCCAGTCCCTTAGAATACAGTAAGTTCATATTGCCAATCTCATTCTGACATTTAGTCTACCCTACTATCACCATCTTAATGGCTGATATATGGTACTAATAACCTAAACACTGATGTCATGCGTGAATACTCTAGAGAGCAATATATAGCCTCATTTTCAATTGTTATAGAATAAGAAAGCAGTTTTAAAAGCTATTTTTGCCTTACAATGATGTAAATTTTTCATTATTATTATTATATCATGTGACTATTTCCCACCATGACCAGTCATCCATATATAGTTAGTGATTTACTACATGCAAAAGGGGAAGGATAAATTATTATTTATTATTTTCTAAGGACCTAGATTAAGACTTCCAAGGCAAATGTCTATTAAGTTATAGTTTAATATTGTAATAATTCCCTCAATGGCTAAAGTTAGCCATAGGCCTGAATTAAAGATGACATTTGAAAGCAAGCCTCTTCTGCTCCACCTTGTTTTGATATATCCCTTATTAACACTGCTTTGAAATAAAAAAAAGGTCTACTTTGAAATAATTGGTTTAAAAAGTCTCAGTGTTCTAAATTAAAACATTATTTTGTTGTAAACTCTGTCTCAATAATTCTCTCAGTATGAAAACTTCTGAGATCAATTTCTTCTTCCTCTTTGAAGAAAGAGCTTTTAAAGGAGATTCCAAATGAATTATCAAACAAAATATGGTATACTTATTGACTGGATAAACCATTGTCTAATAAGTACAAAATTGATGATTTAATAATGAATACACAGTAATATAAAGTTACAGATAGAGACTTGTTAAATATATAACCTAATATATGTATATTACTGCAATTTATATGAAAATATATATGTACTAAGATTCATCTGGAACAATATTCTTATTTAATTGCAAATAAAAATGATTGGCATTTTTTTATTTTGGCAGAGTCTGGACAGTTTCTAAAACTGAATAAAACAGCAAAGTTTATTCACATGGATTTCTTATTATAATAAGCCCTTGGAAAATTGAGATGTAACAGAGTCAATAAAATTAGAGATTTTCCATATATTATTTTATGAATTTTGACAAATCTATATTCCTAGTTAACCCACATTCCCATTCAAGATATAGAACATACCTTCACTCCATGATGTTCCTGCATACCACATTTGCTCAAATCCAGTTTCTCCTTCTTCCCTAGTATCAAAAGTATCTTGATTTCTGTCATCACAGACTTGTTTTACTTGACTTAAACTTTCATTTTTTTAAATAGTTTTTTCTTTCACCATCCACCAAACTAATTTTGACAAATCTATATTCCTAGTTAACCCACATTCCCATTCAAGATATAGAACATACCTTCACTCCATGATGTTCCTGCATACCACATTTGCTCAAATCCAGTTTCTCCTTCTTCCCTAGTATCAAAAGTATCTTGATTTCTGTCATCACAGACTTGTTTTACTTGACTTAAACTTTCATTTTTTTAAATAGTTTTTTCTTTCACCATCCACCAAACTACCTGTGCCCTTTAATACATTGTTTTCTTTAGTACACTACTGTATTTTAACATTTATTTGTGTTGCATTTATCATCAATAATTTATTTGTGTTGTCTAGAATAATCTGTTATACAGTTTATCCACTAAGAAGGAAATTACCAAACATGTATCACTGGTTGGAGGAGGGGAAGTGGTTAGGTGCTACTTTGTTTGAGGAAGGGCCTCAGCAACATGATTTCCAAAATGAGGATCTTTTGCTCCAAACTATGCATCCCACTAAAACAATATAAATAGCAAAGCTTGTATTTGATAAAGCTTGTATTTGATCAGAAAAGAAACTTACAGATGATTTCAAATAGAAGAACATAGTCACAAGCAGGACATTTTCATCAGAGGCCACAAGGAAAGTAGTCACCATTGCAGACTGACAAGCTTAGGGCCAATGAAAGATTAGTCTTGAATGAATGCTGGTGATAGACATTTCTGTATCTTTCTTCTTCAGCTTGATAGGTGAGGTAAGTGCAGCAGTTCTTTTACATGGTACCATGAATGGTACGTTTATGATCAGAACAATTCAATATATAATTTTGAACACAAGGTATAAAATGAAAGCAAAGGGAATTCACATAGAATAGAAGGATCCATTGTACCCTGGCTTAATTAAGAAAATAGTATTTTCTCTGTATCACATAAGCCATTGTTATATCATTAGTATGAATTTAGCAGGCCATCACTTGAATTCAGTGTTTCAGTGTAACATAATCCTCATTTCAGGAATGTTTCATTTAAGCTAGCTTGCAAGAGGCTTCCCTATATAAAAGCATATAACCATGTATATTTTTATCAAAATAGTTTTTATATTCATGAAATTACCTATTTATCCACCTAATATATTATAAGATCATCAGTATTACTTCTTGTATCTTGTTAGTATTTAGCAGATTACTTGCTGTATGGTAAACTTTCTAAAAATTTGTTAAAGTGAATTGACCTGTTTGCTGTTCCTAGATTTTTTTTGGTACCTCTGATAAAATATAGTTGAGTCTTTATCACTTATCAGGGAAATGCATACCCAAACCACAATGAGATACCAACTTGCCCCAGTGAGAATGGCCCAAATAGTAAAAAAAAAAAAAAAAAAAAAGAAATAATAAAAAAAAAAGAAACAACAAATGTTGGTGAGGGTGTGGAGAAAAAAAACAACCTTTGTACAGAGTTGGTGGGAAAATAACTGTTTTAGTCTACATGGAAAATAGTAGATAGTTTTTCAAAAATATCTACCATGTGATGTATCAGTTCTATTCTTAGGTATCTACCTGAAGAATATAAAATCACTAATCACTAACTCCTTTTTTCACCTAAGCGCTATTTACAATAGCCAAGTTGTGGAAACAACTTACATGCTCATCAGCAGAGCAGTGTTTTAGGAAGATGTGGTATTCATACACTATGGAATAGTACTCAGCTATTAAAAATGATGAACTGCCATTTGTGGAAGGTATTATGCTAAGTGAGATAAGTCAGATGAAGAAAGACAAATACCATATGACTTCATACTATGTGAAACATCAGAGAACAGAACACGAAGAATCTGTCAAAACTAAACCTAGAAATATGGCAGAATTGAGGCTACAAGAGTGGGTGGAAGAGTGGGAGTTGGGAACAAAAGAGTGGGAGTTGGGAACAAACCCAATGGTCTAGGGTTAAGGACTATCACTGCTTTGATGGTGGGGTTGATGTGGTAACATACGTCTGAGGAGGTGTGAAACGATTCCCCAAAATCATATAAAGTGTTGTAAACCAATGTTACTTCATTAAAAAAAAAGTAGTAAATTCTTGAATAATCTCCAAATTGTCCTTCTCCATGGAAACTTTATTGACAATTCAGAGTTCTTCCTTTCCATCCATGGTATAATTGTTCTTATTACTCTTAAAACTACCTGTTGTGATTATTTGTTTACATGTCCATCTCTCCAAATAGTCTGTGAATTTCGAAAAGGAAGAGCTTCCTCTATCTTCTGTTTTCCTCATCACTAAATCAGGGTGGATAGGCACGGATTGAAAACATTATCCATTTCATCATTCATTCATTTGACAAATATTTCCTGGGCATTTGTTTTGTGTCATACACTGTTCAAGGCACTGTTCTTTCAGTGATGAACAAAACATACATCCCTTTGATATCATGGACCTTACATTCCTGTGGAGGACTCAAATAATAAATAGAAAATAATCATATGTGAAAATAAACATGATAAGGGGGCGTGGATATTTCAGTGGGGCAATCATGAAAGGTCTTTAATTGGTGATAGTTGATTGATTAGAAGTGTGAGTATAGTAAGAAATTCAGCTTTAAGAACATCTTTTGAGAGAATGTTTCATTTGGAGAAACAACAAGCAGGTGGTAGAGTATGTGGTGTGCTTGATGTGGTTTTATTATTTTTGTTTTATTGATTTTTTTCCTCACTAGTCTGCTCAATTGCAAGAGCACTCAGGCTCAGGGTGGATGTGGTTTTAAACATGCTCACAGTATCTGGAATGGAGGTTAGAGAAGGAAATTGGGCCAGATCTTCTATATTATTTTAAAGAAGGAATGGGCAGTATCTTAACATGAGTTTGTGACTATTACATAATGTGACTATTTTTCAAATGTACTATTTTTCAAATATATTACGATTTTCTAATAAACATTCACCCATTAAGGCAGTCATCTTGAAATGTGGAGGAATATGTCAATGATCTCATTACGCTAATAAACATTTTGGAAAGCCTCTTTTATGTTAATACTTTTGAGCTCCCATGGTACATTTTTTTTTAATATCTCAGATTGATGGAAAAATTATGATTATAAGTTGGATTTGGTTTTTGGAAACATACATTAGCCTTTGAGAGCCAAGTTTCCTGAATGTAGTAAGAATTTAAGTAGCATGGCCTTGAACCCAAAGAAAAGTAGTTCTTTAATGTCATGAGGATAAATATGAGTTTCTTTCAAACTGACGCAAAAACAAGTTTCGAAAGAAAATGCCCCCCTCTTTAAAAAAAAAAAAAAAACTGTTGTTGTTTTGAAGATAAGAATGTTCACTGTAAACCCACGGTATATATGGTAAAGCAAATTTTGAGGTTATTATCTCAAAAATGGCTATTCCTAGCACTAGTAACTACTTTTACATTTGGATTATCTACCTTGTGTGTGATTCAGTGAGAGAACATGTTATTGTGCTGTATTTTTATTTTTTTACTTATTTATTTATTTTTTTAAACTTTTTTCTTTTCTTATCTTTTCTTTTTTTAAAGATTTATTTATTTATACAAGCACTGGGTACAGTCAGAAGTGCGGGAGGGTGAGAGAATTCACCAGAGCCAGAGCAGGGAGCAGAGCAGGCAGAAGGACCAAAGTACACTGCTGAGGGGAGCAGCGGGCGGCAGGAGAGGTCTGTGCGCCCTGCGGGACCCTCCTCTGGTGGCCGGGGAGCAGCCGGGGATCGAACCGGTGCTATAGAGGCTGCTGGCAGCTTCGCAACCCAGCGCTTAATCGCTGCGCCACTGGGGAGGCCCTGTGCTGTATTTTTAAATGAAGAAACAAACTGCTTAAAATCAATCATTAACACAAAGGGAAAAGAAGATGGGTACAAAATATGTTTTACTTACCATTGGATATTGGGGAGCACTTTTAATGATCAAATTGCCCTTAAGGTTTTTTTTTCAATTGAAGAAGTCATAGCTCCCCATTTTTTGTGCAAGAGATTTTTTTTTTCCCAAGTCATTTTTCTCTTTATGAACTTGATTTAAAAAACAGAAGTAAGGTTCCACATCCAGCATTAACTTTGCTGACAACGTGAACTGCCAGAAACAGCAAGCAGCTCAGGAAAGAAAACTAAAATAACTCCCATTGTGTGAAAACAGAGTCTTCATTATCACTCTAAATGGCAATTCCTGTGTTGATGATACTTTTATATTATGAACAAATGGTTTTTAAAATTGTTTCTTACTACTTAATAAGTGACTCTAAAGAGGGAGAAAAAGTGTGTATTTTAATTTTGTTTCATTTTAAAACACTCAGAACACAAACGAAAGTCATCCTTTCTCAGATGAGCCAAGTTGACCCGTGGTCTATAAAGTCACCAAAAAGTTCTTGATCATCAGGAATGTAGATATGCTGGATCATTAGATAATCCAACACTATATCAAAACATAATTTTATTCTATGATGCTAGTGGAGAATTGATTTTCATAAATGGATATTTTCTACTACTGTGTCTTTGAGTTTTCCTGTAGAAAATTATGAATACATCTGTACTTAGCTCATTATATTTTATCATTATAAGATATAAATATATTGGTCATTTTTTCAAAGATTTATTTTATTTTATGCATACAAGAACTGGGGTACACGCCAGAGGGGTGTGTGTGGGGGGTGAGAGTATTCACCAGAGACAGAGGGGGGAACAGAACAGGCAGATCTACTGAAATACACTGCCGAGGGGAGCAGTGGGTGGTCAGGAGAGGTCTGCTGTGCCATGTGGGTATCTCCCTGGCCGGGGATCGAACTTGTGCTGCAGAGGCTGCAGTAACTTCATAGGTTGTGTCTTAACCCCTTGCGCCACCAGGGAGGACCCCTATATTGGTCATTTTTTTTTTCTTTTTTTCTTTTTTTTTAATTAATAAAAAATTTTATTTTTACATTCCCCATACAATTTCTTTCTTTTTTTTTTTTTAGATAATAAATTTTATTGTTATATTCCCCATACAATTGCAGCGCCCCCATTCTGACCCCCATCCCTCCCCTCCCACCCCTGCCCCCCTAAAAGTGTCTCTGGTTCATAGTTTTTTGTTGATTTGATTTTCACTTTCTTATAGTTATTCATTTTCCTGGTCCCTTATTTAAGTTTTCTAGATCCCTGCTATGAGTGAGACCATCCGGTATTTTTCTTTTTCTTTTTGGCTTATTTCGCTGAGCATGATCCCTTCCAGCGCCATCCATGTTGCTGCAAATTGCATGTGTTTATCTTTTTTGAATGCTGAGTAATATTCCATGGTATATATGTACCACATCTTCTTGATCCAGTCATCTATTTTTGGGCATTTGGGTTGTTTCCAAAGCTTAGCTATTGTAAACAGTGCTGCTATAAACATAGGGGTGCAGGTGTTCTTTGGAATTGATGTTTCTGTGTCCTTTGGGTAAATACCTAGGAGTGGAATTGCTGGATCATATGGAAGCTCTATGTTTAGTAGGTCCAGAAATCTCCACACAGCTTTCCACAGTGGTTGGACCAGTTTGCACTCCCACCAACAGTGCAGAAGAGTTCCTTTTTCTCCACACCCTCGCCAGCATTTGTTGTTGCTAGTTTTTTTAATATGTGCCATTCTCACTGGTGTGAGATGGTATCTCATGGTAGTTTTGATCTGCATTTCCCTGATGACAAGTGATGTTGAACATTTTTCATATGCCTGTTGGCCATTTGCATTTCCTCTTCAGAGAAGTTCCTTTTTAGCTCTTCTGCCCATTTTTTGACTGGATTATTTTCTTTGTTGTTGTTGAGTCTCATCAGCTCTTTGCAGATTTTTGTGATCAGTCCTTTATCATTAGTGTTGTGTGCAAAAATGTTCTCCCAGTTGGTGGGGTTTCTCTTTGTTTTTGTTATTGTTTCTTTTGCTGTGCAGAAGCTCTTTAATTTGATGTAGTCCCAGCTGTTTATCTTCGCCTTCACTATCACTGCTTTGGGTGATGTGTCTGTAAAGATGTCTTTGATGTGCAAATCACGTAGTGTTTCGCCTATATTTCCTTCTATATATTTTATGGTTTCAGGTCTTATGTCTAATTCTTTAATCCATTTTGAGTTGATTTTTGTGTATGGTGTGAGGTAGTGGTCAAGCTTCATTCTTTTGCATGTAGCGACCCAGTTTTCCCAGCACCATTTATTGAACAAACTTTCTTTGCTCCAATGCATAGTCTTTGCTCCTTTGTCAAAGATTAGTTGACCATAAATCTGTGGGTTTATTTCTGGATTTTCTATTCAATTCCATTGGTTTGTATGTCTGTTCTTGTTCCAATACCATGCAGTTTTGATGATTATGGCTTTGTAGTAGAGTTTGAAGTCTGGGAGTGTGATGCCTCCATTCCCTTCTTTTTTTTTTCAGGAGAGCTTTGGCTATTCGGGTTTTTTTGTGATTCCATATGAATTTCATCAATAATTGTTCTATTTCTTTGAAGAATGACATTGAAATTTTGATTGGAATAGCATTGAATCTGTATATTGCTTTTGGTAGGATGGCCATTTTAATAATGTTTATTCTTCCAATCCATGAGCAGGGGATATCTCTCCATTTCTTTGTGTCTTCTTCTATTTCTTTTAACAGTGTTTTATAGTTTTCTTTGTATATTCCTTTACCTCTTTTGTTAGATTTATTCCCAAATATTTGATTTTTTTTGTTTCAATAAAAAAAGGGATGGTTTTTTTTATTTCTTCTTCTTCAGATTTATTGTTTGTGTATAGGAAGGCTACTGACTTTTGCGTGTTGATTTTGTATCCTGCCACTTTACTGAACTGATTGATGAGTTGAATTAGCTTTTCTGTGGAGTTTTGGGGTTCTCTATGTATAATATCATATCGTCTGCAAATAGTGATAGTTTGACTTCTTCTTTTCCTATTTGGATTCCTTGGATGTCTTTCTCTTGTCTTATTGCCCTGGCTAGGACTTCCAGTATTATATTGAAAAGCAGTGGTGAGAGTGGACATCCTTGTCTTGTTCCAGATCTTAATGGAATTGCTTTCAGCTTTTCACCATTGAGAATGATACTGGCTGTTGGCTTGTCATAGATGGCCTTTATGATGTTAAGGTATGTTCCTTGTATCCCAAGAATTTCAAGGGCTTTTATCATGAATGGGTGTTGCACTTTGTCGAAAGCTTTCTCAGCATCTATTGATATTATCATATGGTTTTTATATTTCTTTTTGTTGATGTGTTGGATAACGTTGATTGATTTTCGGATGTTAAACCATCCTTGTGTCCCTGGAATGAATCCTACTTGGTCGTGGTGAATTATCTTATGGATACATTGTTGGATTCTGATGGCTAAAATTTTATTGAGGATTTTTGCATCAGTGTTCATTAGGGAGATTGGCCTGTAGTTTTCCTTTTTTGTGTTGTCCTTGTTCGGTTTTGGTATTAGTGTAATGTTGGCTTCATAGAACGTGTTTGGTATTGTCCCTTCCTTCTCAATTTTTTGGAAGAGTTTGTGAAGGATAGGCACTAATTCGTCTCTGAATGTTTGGTAGAATTCATTTGTAAATCCATCAGGTCCTGGGCTTTTGTTTTTGGGGAGGTTTTTGATTATATATTGGTCATTTTAAACGGTATTTGTTTTTACAGTTTTCTAAGTGATTTCTGGGAGTTTTCTAATAGCTCGACTTTCTGATATAGTAAAGGTCAATGTTCATATCTTGATATGCATATTATGTAAATGACATATATGAGAGCTTAGCTATATTTATACATCCATGGTCAAATTATGAAGTAATTAGCATTGCCCTTATATCATTTTCTTCCTGGAAACTCACACATGGAATTTATCTTTACACTGCCATGTTCACTGGCTCTAGAGGAATGAATTTTGTAAGAGTTCTTAATCTTTACTACAGGGCATGTTTCTAAGTGTAATCTTGGCAATCATGGAATAATTTGACATATTTGGAAGTAGAAGCTAATTGCACATATGAAAGTAAGCCAACTCAATCATACTCATATTTCAAAAATACTTCACATATAACCTGCCACAGTGAAAAGTCTGGTTTTTTTTTTTTTTTTTTTCATTAAAACCTCGCCTTAGAAAAATCAATATTCATTTCAGCTCCATATGAGAACACTAGTTATAGTATGTTAACCTATGTAATTCACAATAACAAGAATGGTATCCATCCACCCATCCATCCATCCATGTGTGTATATTTTCATTTAAAAAGAATTTATTGTGGAGTTACTCTACCCAGTACTAGAGATATAAAAGTAAATGTCATTTTATTCTTGTGTTGGGGAAACTTAGAATATAATTGGAGAGGTATATGTAAAAATATTTTTAAATATAAAAAGGTAACATTTTGAACCTAGTTTTGTGGTAGCATAAGGAGTGACTAACTTACCTGAAAAAATGAGGGAAATTTTCACAAAGGACATGACTTTGGAATAGGTTCTTTAAATGGGCAGTTTTCTAGGCAATCTCTGGAAAACAAACAAAATTAAGAGTTGTGAATGGACATGGCCAAATTTTAGAGAGAAGTTTAGGGTGGTTGAAATATTATGTTGCATGTAGAAGAGTAGAGTGGAATCTAAACATAGAACTCATAGCAATGTAAAAGTCCATATGTGATGGCCTAATCCTGATCATCATAACAAAAGTCAGTTACCATTTAATGAGCTCCAGAAGTAAGACAAACATATTTCTCATATTCAACAGAACACTGCAAAATAATTATAAATATCCCCAACATACAAATGAGGATAATGAGACTCAGAGAATATAAGTGCCATGCCAAAGATCATACAGCTAGTAGGAAACAAAGACAGGATTGAACTCAGATCTTTATGATTCTGAGTCCTTAATTTTAGAATATTCTAACTGCTATGGGATCTGTGAGAAATTGGAAGTTGTGGTAGGAAATTAAGAATAGATAGTGTTATGGTAGTTGTGGCAATAAAATATCAAGGAAATTCAGTGACCAGTCACCTGCAATAATTCAGAGATTTTATGATGAACTAATGAAGAGATTAAGAGCATACGTGAAGGACCTTGGAGATATTTTAGAGGATGGTTAATATGAATTCATGTTTGTATGGTGGTAGATGAGGGAAAGGAAGCAGGAATAACTCTGGGTGTTAGATTAGTCGGTGAGGTACTCTTCCTGTTCATGGCCACCACATCCCTTTACCTTTCTCCTCTGCTGCCCAAGCTGCCTCCTGTGTTCTTTTGTCTGAATGGCAGAAGGAGCATGTTTGTCTCACTTGGAAGGAAATTTGGAAGAACCAGAGCCTCAGGGAACCAATGTCAAACAAGGAGTTGGCAGCTGAGTATCCCAATTTATTTGTACTTTGGGTCAGAAGCTCTCTGACATATGATTCCTGGATCTCAGTTTCCCAGTGCAGCTGAACTCCAGTTACCTACAGTGAAAACTAGCTGGATAGTAAGTCCTTATTGACTTTCTTGTCTTTCCCATCTTTTCCATTTTCCTACAGGTATTTCTTGGTTTCACTGTTTTATCTACTATTTTTACATATATCTCTCCAATCACATGTTTATAATGTCTAATTTTTCTGTGTCCTCTAATAAATCTGTAAAATGTCTTTTATTCCAAATGTTTACAATCCAAGCCTGGACCAGGAGCGATCCCTGTTGGAGTTCTAAGTGGTTTATACTCTAATATGGCCCAGCTTATTTGTTTATCAGATGTACTCTTGTCATTCTGGGACTTTATGTGGCTTTTATTCATAATTCCTCTGTTGTTCTCCTATGGCAAATCCTCTGCTTTCTGAATTCTATCTCTTCTTCTTTCTTGATTTTCATCCTTGTTTGGGTATATGCATTTCCCTCTTTGAAAATGCATGAATGGGAAGTGTCTTTCCTTGAGGCTATGTGCAAATTTAATGTCTTAATTTTAGCCTCATATTTGGTTAATTATCTGGACAGAAAATTCTATGCTGGTATCATGTTAACTCAACATTTAAAAGATATTGCTTTTTATCTTATTTTATATTTGCTTGAAAAATTGGGTATCACTTTGAAACTTATCTTTTGATTATAATCAGTTGTTTCTCTTACTGGTATTTCAGTATTTTGATATCATAACTTGATGTGATTTTTTTCCTCAATAGCTCTTTCTTTTTCTCTGATGTCTTTTTTCAAATGCTTTTTTGTATGGTGTTCTGTTCTTCACTCAAAGATACAATATTCAGTGTCTACTGTAGTTCTTTGAGTATATTATTTAAATACTTTAAATAATACTTTGAGTATTTATATTATTTAATGTTGAGTGTATTATTTAATTTCTGCTTCCTGAATTGTTTCATTTTTTTTCACTGATTTTTCTTCAGGATTGCTGTAAGTTTACTTGTTTTGGTCTGTACCTTCATATTAAAAGCTTCCCTCCATGTAATAGACGATTCTCCATTAATAATTGAGAGTAATAAAACATTCTGAGTGTGTTGGGACAGACTGGGGGCAATGGCTTTCTGACTGTCCTACCTAATAGTTGGGAAGTCTGACTTGATGGTCAGCTGTCTGAGGAAATCCCAAATATTAGTAATTTCTGTCTTTTATTCTGAGGTGATTCCTTTTTCTCCCAGATATGCCCAGCTCCTGCCTAGGGAAGCATTTTGGAGCTGTATAAAGATGTTACATGATTTTACCGTTAATCATTGTGTTTTTCGGGATAGTATGACACCCCACCCAATCCCAAAGACATTGTGTTTTTCAGGATAGTATGTCACCCCACCCAAAGACATCGGTCTTTCCCTGGTAACTGGTTGTCTGTGTCTACCTCAGAGGTAGGGAGGAACAGAATAGAGGTATGTCTGATTGAATTTCCGGTGTCTAACATCGCCCAATCTCTGTGCCAGGCATCCTAAGGTTTAGCACCTTTTGGTTCAGTTTCAACAAGGAAAATTTCACCTCTGTCCACCAAATTAGATTGGGAATGAATAGTTCTCCAACTGCATATGTTCATAGGTGGGATTTAGTAGGATTAATTAATGATGTTGTAAATATTAATACTACTTTTATACTCAGTCATTTGCCTTACCTTTTATTCCACTAATAATGCCAATTGTTCCTGAGTAATTTCTAAAGCTCTATTTTGTAAGTAGCTATCCAATTTAAAATAATAAGTTTAAATAATTATTTCTCTCTTGTGAGTTTTTTCTTTGTACCTAATATTTTTCAACACCATATCTTATTTTTTTTGTGATTATACATATATTTTCAACTTTACTTTTCATAATTTTCTTCATATTTCAGTGATTTACATGAGAATAGGATAAGGGAAATATTTCTATAATGTCATTTTGTATTAGTAATGTATTCATTAGCTGTGATACCAAATAGAGGTATATAATCACTGTAATATACATATACATATATATACCCACACATTTTATATATATATATATATTATAGTTGGGAAGACTGGGAATAGTTGGGAAACAGTGGTTTTATATATATAAACATAAATATATATAAATATTCTTCAAAAATTGTTGCTATACTAGACTGAGATTTGGGCATTAATAAGGAAAGAAATTTGAGTTTCAATTTCAAAGGGACGTGGGAATCATTGATATGGGGTATCATTCCTGGGTATTTGGAGAAATATGAAATTATTAGGAGTTGTTTACAGAAATTGGTAAGAAAAAGATTATAGTCTTTCAAGTGTTATTATTCTATTTACTAACCATTTCTGTTTGGTTGGCCTATTATTTAAAATTATTTGAATGTGTTTACTAGGCACACTAAGGGTTCCTGTAGAGTGAAGGTGGTATCCAGAATTTTCATTAATACCCATTACTTGCTTAGTCACAAAGTTCACAGTTTTATTAATCTGTCCAAATTAAATTTGCATATAAAGCTGTTTTTCATTTGAAATCAAGCATTGCTCATTATATATATTATCTAAACTAAATGATAAAGAAAAATATTTTGTTTTTTGGGATATGTTGTTTTCTTTAAAAAAAAAAGAAAATATGAAACTGCCAAATATAAAGATAGTATAATCTTTCAAATACACATATTAAGATTTGATATTTTTGTTTAATCAATTAAGAAAAGGAAGATATTGAATATCAAAATTTACCTAATATGCTAGCACAATGTATATATTTTGCCTTGCAATATTAGAAAAAACTTTTTTTACAAGATTATTGCATACTATAATAATGCAATTACATGTATTTACACTAATTATGCACTTATATGTAATTATGTTAATTATGTAAATACATGACATTTGATAAAATATTACTTTGAAATTCAACTCAATAGAAGCAGAATGAACTGGATGGTAGAACCATGTGTCAAATATGAATGAATGAAGATGAAAGATTGTAAATAAAGAATCTCTGCCCTCTATTTTTGTTCTGAAATCCTGTAATATGAAAATTTAACGATACAACAAATAGCCTTTGGCGATAGACTTAAAATTGAGGTGCCTAGTTTCTGCTTAGAAGATTACTTTTTTTCTTCACAGTCTCCCGATGGAGAGTTCATGATGATAATTAATTCTATACAAACCTAAAAATAAATGCAAGTTAGAGTGTAAAGCTATTCTTAACCAATAGCAATGACTAAAGATGAACCTCTGAAAAGACAGGAAGGATACTCTCTCACACATCGGCCTTTCCCTGGTAACTGGTTGTCTGTGTCTACCTCAGAGGTAGGGAAGAGCAGAATAGAGGCATGTCTGATTGAATTTCAGGTGTCTAACATTGCTCAAACTTGAATAACATATTTATTTAATATATGTTATGCAGGCTTCTGGATAATATTCCCAGGATCCATTTTTAAAATTTCTGATATAAAATGATGAGGAAGACAAGAACAAGGTTGTTATCCTTTAACTATTCTATTTTAGATAATTTGGGATATTTAGAACCTCTCTCTCTCTTTTCCTTGAGAAGTTTTTTTTGTTGTTGTTTGTTTGTTTGTTTGTTTTGTTTTGTTTTTTTCTGAGGATGCTGGGAATGATGAACCTTCGTTGGAAATCAAGTTTCAAGTCAGACACCCATTCAGGGTCAAAACATCTAGACCCATTGGCTAATAGCCTAATTTCATGTTATTTGACAAACCATGAATAAGCATTTACTATGTCAAAAGGATAATCTCAGCCTTCAAAGAACTTCTAGAATAATATTGACAAAAGAGAAGAGAATCAGCATTACAATTATAAGACTAAATAGCTCAGATCAAGATCATTAAGAGGGGAACATTTTTTCTGCCTAAATCATTTTAACACTGCAACACATTCCCATTTACAAAAGTTTATTTGAGCTGCTGTCATTTTCAGTCTGATACAGAATCTCCTGTAAAGCAGGGGAAGAGGCATTTATTCCCAATACTCACTGAACAGATTTTTTATAAGTACCATTATTCTGGTTGTCATTGTTTTTGTTATCATTATCATTAGTATACAAAGTTTTTATGTATGGACTTGTTCTAGAGCTGAGAAAATCATGGTGCTTTGGACTAATTGTGTTGATGGCAGCATATTTATGTTATAGAGAAATTCAAATGTGGTGCATAGCAGACTGGTTGTGAAGTGATAAATTTTGTGAGAGCACCTTGATTACTACATAAGCTATTTGAATACCTAATTATTAGCATTTGAATCTGTTGACCTCTTAAAAGTTACTTATTTAATCCCCCAAACTGAACCAAAAATGATGGTTTAAGTCCTTCTCTCCTTGAGAAAAGTCTGGTAGGGTTATAGATATTTTATATTTTCCCTTTAAGTTTTAAGGAAAGGTACAGAAACTGATTTACACCTGAATATAAGCAAGTGTTAAAAATAGCAGCATCAATGTGTGTTTAATCAGTATGTTTAAGAACTATTCTAATATCTGTTCATCAGATATCTGGAACAGCAGTTTGATAATCAAAATGCTAATCTGCACAGACCATTTGTAATCTGGTTGTGCTTGTAATAAATAAATCTTGAGAGCTAATATGTATTCCTTATGTTGCTGTTATTTGGATAGAAGGAAAAGAGCCTCTAAATTCTCTTATAAAACCAAAGAACCCATCTCTTACTTGTTTGTATTCCTTTCTCATAAATCCTACCAAACAGATGTGTACACTTGTTGTCAGCTGTATTTGTCACTGTACAGGCTGTCTCTTGCCAGCTTGTCAGCATGTTGTTAGGCATGATTCATTGTGTGCTGTCGGCCCTGTAGTTTCTTTACAAAGAAGCAAATTTGACTTCCGGGCCTGAATAAAGAAGTCATCAGGGTAGTAATCAGTGATGTACAGAACTTATCTAGCCCAGTGGAGCTTGACGCCTTCTAGAGCATCCTTTGGTGAGTCAGTGCTCCAAGCTTGAACAATATTGAATAAAAAGATAAAAAAAAAAATAGGTATTGAAGCATTTCTCGAATTTAAAAAAACTAAAATAAGTCCATTGATATTCAGGACACTCTTTAATAAAATGACTTTTTAAATGTCCTTTATTATAGTGAGATCGAATCTCCCGGGGCTATCAGAATGCTGAACTATTGCCCAATTACCACATCATAAAACTGCTTCTAGACAATGATACATAGCACTGGAATAAATTGAGATTTCAAACTTTGTGTCACTTCGTAAATCTATTTCAAGCTGTACTCATCAACATAATCTAGTTCACCTAATGAGGATGATTTATATTAGAGTAAATCGTGTTGGCAATAGAAGAGGTGACAAAGGGTTGGGTGGAAAGATACTTAGCAGGTTGGGGGGCAAAGTTATAAAGCACACCTAAATTTCATTATGTAGAAATGATCTCGTTATGAACTTTCTCACAGAGTAACTATTTGTCTGGAAATTTTCAATTATTTAATTCAAGAGAGTTTTTCTCTGTTATTTCTTATAGTATCTAAAACATTGTTCAAATAAAGTATTTGTGAAATATAGGACAGTGTGACATTAGATCATTTCTTCCTGTGATTTTAGCCACAAGTGAAATATCAATGATCAATCATAAGAAACTGACATTTATTTTCTAGCCTAGAAAATTCCTAGCTAATTTAGAAGAAACAATTATTCAAAAATAAATAAAACTAAGGCATGATTAAGAGATGCTGCTTGCAAAAGTGTCTTTTTATGTTTAAGTATTTACACGTGTATCACATTTATTCATAATTTTTATCTTGCATTAGCTCCTAAATAATTATTGTTCACTTATTTTGTGCTTGACCCTAGTTGATATAGCAGAAATAAAGTAAAAAACAATATAGACATGGTTTCTTCTTGAAGAAACAGATGCTAATGAGAACATTTTAAAATTCATCATTTATAAATTATATATTATGTTATATAGTTAATTATTATTTTTATACTTGTTATGCATATTGTGTTATGTCTAATTTACGTATGCTCATTGATTGATCATAAAGAGTGGTCTTCTGCCCCATAGCTCTTGTAAAATATCATAAATATGTACATATATACATTAATGTTCATGTATTAGGAATGTCTAACTGAAGACAGTGGAGTATATGGAGTGGATTTATAAAATAACAGTAATAATGCCCCCTTATATTTCAGTTTTCCCTTTTTATTAGGATTTATAAGCTAGTGTCACATACATATAGATTTTGAATGTTGGGGAAAAACTCTTCAAAGAAATACAGACTTCATTTTTATTTTATTAATCTATCTATGATTATGGCAGAAAGTTATTTTTGAATCTGGCAACGATTACATGACATGTTTAATTAATTTTTCATGACAACCAGCTCTTTTACTAACTTCATCCTGACATTTCCTTTTAGACAGTGAACTGAAATCCTTCAGTATCTGCTAAGCTGTTCTCGCTTCCTTCTAATAAACTACCTACCATTACTACAGCGAGTACAGTCATAGGTTCTAAGACTTCAGCTACTTCATCTAGTTCAACAGAAACAATATTGTGAACATAAAAATGGAGGTTTAACTATATATATGCTTCTATTTATAAGTGGTTCTTATTTCTCTCTCTCTTTTTTTAAAGATTTGTTTATTTATTTATACAAGCACTGGGTACAGTCAGAAGTGCGGGAGGGTGAGAGAATTCACCAGAGCCAGAGCGGGGAACAGAACAGGCAGACTGACAAAATATACTGCTGAGGGGAGCAGCGGGTACTGCAGGATAGGTCTGTGCGCCATGTGGGACCCTTGCAGGGGCCGGGGATTGAACCAGTGCTGCAGAGGCTGCGGGCAGCTTCGTAGCCCAGCACTCAACTGCTGCGCCGCTAGGGGAGGCCCAGTTCTTATTTCTGTTATGTGCACCTTCCCATCACAGTATAGGGCTGATTGCTAAAATTTTCTTCTATATATTCAGTTGAAATCTATCTTCCTGTAGCTTTCCTCCTTTTTTCCCAGATCTGCCCACTAAAGTTTCTGAGAATAGATGAAAATCATTTCTCTCTAATGAATGCTGTTTACAAAGCTACATGTTTTCTCTTTCATAGGACTTTATATAATTAGCAACTAATTAATTATATTTGAAGCTATTGACTTGATATCCCTCTCCTCCAGTTTCTTTTTGTTGTTTCCTTTCCCTACCACTTTTATGGGCATTAGCACAGTTCCTGGTACAGAGAGAGCTTTCAATAAATATTTGTTGAGTGAATTTGTGCGAATGCCATAATATTTTAGAGTATCTTGTCCTATGTCATAGGTACAGTAATCAGTCCCTGAAATGAAGATGAGTTTGCAAGTGATTATTTAAGGAATGATGCAGGAAAAAAAATCATTAAAGAGTGAGGGAAGTTGAACAAGTCTGGTAGGAAGCGAATTAAAGATGAGATCACAGGCAAAGTCTTCTAGAAGGAGGAGATTCAGCCTGACACTACAGGTGTTTTACATGTGAGATATGGTAAGAGTTGTGCACACAGGAGCAAGAGAACTGAGCTTTGTGACACTGCATGTGTCACTGTTTAAGGAACAGTGCACCCAGGAGACAGATCCGAGGCATTCCGATCCCTCTCAAAAAGCAATGGGCAACGTGGCTTTAGTAGCTTAATAACCAGCTCTTGAAAATAAAACCACAGCATTAGCTGCTAAAGCATACAAAAGATGAGGGGTAGGACTGCACCAAAAAGACATAAAAATAAGCCAGAGGACGTAGGTGGAATATCAGTATTATTACAATCTGCTCTTGAATATTCTTCATAGGTTCAACATTCTAGTACCCTTAACTGTTTCACATTAAGTATTTGATTTTTCCCCACTATACCCATTTTGAGGGACCATCAACTTACAGAGTTTAATCTTGATCAAAAAGAAATACAGAGGTTAATGTGAATTCTGCATGATCTCCCTCAAATTCTGACCAAAAGCCTGGCACCCTCAATCTTGAAAATTGCTTCATTAAAGCTCAATAATACATATATAAAAATTCAAGCATTAGTTCTTTACTGAAGAAAGAAAGTAAGACATGCATATAGTTCTGGAATAAAGATTCAAGACTGAAGCTTAAAGCAAAACTAATCAGCAGAAACTTAAGATGTGGAAATGCACTATGAGAAGCTTTGCAACAAAATTCTGGGCTGTTAGGAAATGGGACGCCAAAAAAAAAAAGTAAAAGAAATATTGAGAAACGAAGAAATTATTTGACAAGTCATTTCAACTCCCATGATGATATGGTTCACATAAATGAAGTTTCAATCTACTGATTCCAAGATTGCCTGTGGAAAATTTTAAAATAAATATAGAAATTGAAAAACCAAAATAAAACACCATCAGAAAACATGACAGCTCTCCCTAATTTGCTGCTTTGAGAAAAATATTAGAAATGCCTGGAAGTTCCAAATAAAGTGCTTTTGTTTCCAATGTGGTACTTCAGATGATACAGGCTGGGCTTCATTTCTGCGTAAAGTTTTCTCAAGTTCTTCTCCATCATTCATTCTTCAGACGGAAGCCAAATTCTTCAAGTGAGCAAAGAAGCCAAGTGATAAAGGAAATTTAGCATAATTTGAGATGAAGGTAGATATAAGGATTTAGAACTTCCTACTCCCAACATCAGATCTACCTGTCTTGATGTATTTCTGGATTTTAGTTTAGGGGCCTGACTGGGACTTGAAAAAAAGACAGATGTGAAAAAATAATGCAAGTAGCTCTCTAAACTTTTTATTCTCTCCTGAGGAGAAAAATTATTCCAGAATTACTCTGTTTTGAGGGCAGAAGATTCAGAAGAATGACTATTTTTTTCCCCTAACACTGACTCCAATGGATACATATTCTGAATTAAGAAAACAAATACCTGCTAATAGTTAATGGAAATTTGACCCCAAATATACATATTTGGTAAAACTCCTTTAAGTAAAAGCACTTAAGGTGAGAAATGAGAAGGCTTAGCAATAAATATTTGAATGGCAGAACCGGGGTATAGGCCAGATGTGCAGGAAAGTGAGAGGATTCACCAGAGACAGAATGGGGGACAGAACAGGCAGACCAACTGAAATACACTGCTGAGGGGAGCAGCAGGCAAGACATGAGAGGTCTGCCACACCATATGGGTTGCTCCGCACCTGGCAGGGATTGAACCAGCACTGCAGAGGCTGCGGACAGCTTCACAGTACTGAGCTCAACTTCCTGCACCACCAGCGAGGCCCAGAAATTATTTGTTATACATGCAGATGACAAACTGTGCCAAACTACTTATTAAACTCCTATCAATCAAGAAGTAAAAGACAAAACAGAAACACAGGACTCAAAAAAAAGAGAATTATCCTAGTTAAAAATTCATTTTTATTGTAATCTAATGGAGCTATAAAAAAGAGAATGTCCAAATGCGAATATAAAATTAAAGCCACAATTTGATGCCCATTTATCTCACCAGAATGGCTAAAATGCAAGAAAATATTGAGAATTAACAAATTACGAAGACACTGAGATACTTAGCTGTTGTTTGGAGTGTTGATTAGTACAAGTAAATGGAAAGACTTTGGAACTATCTTTTAACAATCTTTAAATGACTATATTTATTTTATAAAAATTCATTTATCTGTACTCAAAAGTTTTGTGCTATCCTCACTCAATCCATCAATGAAAGTCAATGAAATGAAGTCAAAGAAAACTTCACAAAATATGTAGTATGGGGAAAGGAGAATTAAAAATATAAAATTGTTGAACTGTCTTACTACACATTACCTATCCATAAATCATCATATATGAAATAATGGATGACTTGATAACATATTTCTTGGAATCTCTGACCATAGAGCATTAAGATATGTATAAACTATTGGGTTCATACTTAATTTAAAATATTACTATCACATGTATTGGTTTTTATCTGAAAGAACTGAGGTGTTAAAATTTTTAACCAATATTTCAAATATCTCTTCAAAAACATGCTTGGGCAAGCACAGTAGACCTTTGGTAAATATGGCTTGAAAATTCATAGTTAAAAATCACTAGGGTCTATTCCCAGAAAGTAATCACATACCTTGATTTATCATTTTGTTGAGTCACAGATTCTAAAATTCTTGTATGTCAGGCAGCCAGCCAGAAAGTGTGCCTCTTAGTGTCTTTGTTACCTCCTTAATGGTCTCTAGGTATGATAACACAAACTATTCAAAACTCCCCATAATTTGTATATTATATTAAACCTTCCTCATTGCATTAACATGGTTTATAATAATATGGGTTAGCGAATTAGTTGATTAATACCTATTTTCCTTTTTTACTTTCTTGAAGACAGGCATAATGTCTTTTATTCTTAACATACTACGTCATATTTTAGAATTATTATTTTATCATTATCAGAATGATTATTCTGTCACCCCTATATAGCAGAATGTCTGGTTTTATTGACTAATGGTAGTTAATTGAGGTACTTAGAACTTTCTCAAACATGGGTCTTCTCTAATATTTCAACATTTTTTTTTAATAATTGTTATCCAAAGAGATATACTAATGTTTTGGTGACATGAATCAGCTCTAGGTACCTTTTCTTCTTTTGTCTAGGGATTTGGATAATTTCTGAAGCAGAAGAAAGGGATCTGGACTAAATAAGAATTAATCAAATCACTCAATATATGTGTGTTATGTTTGGCACCCATTTTGTACTAAGTAAGTGAAAGAAAACTTTTGTATGTAACATTTACCACTAGGCTTTTAATATGCTCATCTTAAATGTTTATAGAATTCCTTAGTATATAATGACTTTATCTTATCTGGTATATAACATATAGCAGATATAAAAGCTATTTGGATGAGAGCTCCATTATAACTTTTCTGGTTCTTTGACATGTTTGAAAGTATCTTTATGTCAGTTCTTGCTGACTTCTCATTTCCATAGTAATTCCTTCAGAGTATGTTTCTTAACCAGCAACATCAATATCATCTGGAAACTTCTTAGAAATATATATACCATTCATGAGTCCCACCCCCAGGAAGTCTGGTGATAGTAGCAGCACATTATATTTTAAGAAAACATTCCAGATGAAAGAAGTAGTGCCCTAAAGTAGTACTACCCTAAATTACTGTCCTATTCCTATGATGACAATGTGTTTGATTTTTATATATGCTGTAAAGATGAAAAAAATCAAAACATTAACAGTAGCCATTCCACTTGATAAGGACTTGGCTTTCCTGGTGTGCAATATTTGCCATTGTACCATTCTTGTAATTTCTTTGAGTCATATCCTGTTCCTGTTGTTCACCTCTATAGGTTGACTTTCTAATATTTATCTAAAATAACCCTTCAGAAACTAGTGCAGTAGATCACAACTACAACTATGAGTCATCAGCATTAAATTTCCCTGTGACCAGGCTACATCCTACATCATTAAGAATCATGACAGGTTTAAGGTGTTTTGGGAGGAGGAAGTAGAGGTAGTAATGTTAAAGGTTTCTCAGAGTTTCAATGTGTATCCAACTTTGAGGATCAGGAAACTGTAGCAGTCATTCTCTACATGTGGTCCGAGGCCAGCAGCAACAATATCATCAAAGGGCATTCTAGAAATGCAAATTACTGAAGCTTACCGACTACAAGTTCTTGTACCCTAAAGAAGACCCAGTGGATCAAAAACTCTTGGAGTATCTCCCCATCTCACTCTCTCCCTTGAACAGGCAGTATTTGAATAGGCCTTCCAAGTGACAGATGCTATCTGAAGATTGAGAATCACCAAATTACACTCTATATTCAACATGGAATAAACTGACAAATGGTAAAGGCACACTCAAAAGACTTAAATTTTGTAAGGTAAATCCCTAAGTAGTTTCAGGGTGAATAAAGATATTTCGATAGGAATTTTTTCCATTGTCACCACCAGTAATGTACAGTTATTACAGTGCTTTCACTTTACATCTAATGCTCCTTGACTGAAAAGTCTGTTTCTCTCAGGGAAAATTCCTTCACAGGGGTAACACACTAGACTAGAAAGTACAGATCTGAAGTCTCTCTACTAAGGAAAACTGGCACTGAAGGAAAACATGCTGCTATTTATAGTTATGTGTATAATTCATTAACCTTTGGAAATATCTCAATCGCAGCATCTGGCGTCAGTGAGCTAACCACAGGATTAGCCACCTTGCTGCTGAGCTTCACAGGAGGACCCCAGGACACATATGAAAGTGTTCATGGAATGGATCTCTAGTGCCTTTTATGTCTGCTCCCTGGAAGTGTGGAAAGCTAACACTGAGGGGTCTGTTAGGTTAAATAAATTTCATAAGTTACAGCCAATTGGAAAGCTATTAGAATTCAGAGATAAAATTGTAATAATACTTACATGTAGGAAAAGTCAAATCTCTTCATTTTAAAATGAAAATTACTGTATAACAAATACCTTGATCTCTAAATACCTAGTCTGGCTAGTATTTTATTCATTTTTTTAACATTGTAACCTAAGAAACAAATATTTATCAAGCATTTACTCAGTGCAGAGATTTTATAACTTCAGAAATAAGACTCAGACCAAGGACTTTTCTAGTCGAATATTGCAAGCTACTATGTGATTTAACTATTTATGAATATATATATATTCATACTCTCAGAGTATTTGTGTGTGTGTGTGTATATAGGTGTGTGTGTGTGTGTGTGTGTGTGGGTATATATATATATATATATATATATATATATATTTATTTATATAAAACACCCAACATTGTAAAAGAGTTCTTTTTCTCCTCTCCAAAACTTGTTTCTGGTCTTTTTGATATGGGTATACACACAACCACACATGTACACTACAAGTTCTATAAATACACACATCTATATATAATGTATACATATACTCATATATATATGTAGTACACATACACACATATATACTCCAATATACATACATATATACTCCAATATACATGTATACATAACATGCATGTGTGTAGTATATCATATACACATAAATATTGTATATGTGTATACATATACATGTATATATGTATATAATCTCCTGAACTATACTATGTATGCCCCCGCCACACACACATACAATTGAATACTGCTCAGTTAAATAAAATAAGTCAGAAGGAGAAGGACAAATAAAAGATGGTTTCACTCAGTGTGGAAGATAAACAAATCAAAAGAACAAACAAAATAGTTCCTAGAAATCTAACTGTGGAATATATACCACGTCTTCTTTATCTAATCATAAATTCTTTGGCACATAGATTGTTTCTATAATTGACTATTGTAAATAATGCTGCAATGTGTATGTTTTCCTGGGAATTACTTAAGATTACTTATGATTGGAAATGCTGGATCATGTAATATATGTATTTTGAATAATTTGAGAGCCCTCTATTGTTTTCCATAGGGTCTGGGCAGTCTACACCAACCCTGTATGTGGGTCCTTTTTTCTCTGCATTGCCTCCAATATTTGTTGTTCTGGCCTCTTTGATATGGAATATTTCCTAGGTATAAGATGGTATTTCATTGTACTTATGATGTGCATTTCTTTGATGATTAGTGATGATGAACATTTTTTCATGCCTGTTGGCCATCTGTATGTCTTCTTTTGAAAAGTGTATATTTAGATCTTCTTGCCATTTTTTGATTGGGTTATTTGTTTTCTTGTTGTTGTAGAATTCTTTGTAGATTTTGGATACTAGCCCCTCATTAGGTATATTCAGTAAGCACTCTACTAGTTTTTTTTTTTTTTTTTTTTTTTTTTTTTATAGAGGCATGTTTTTCTTTATTTATTTGTTTGCTTGTTTGTTTGTTTTTTGTTTATACATGCACTGGGTACAGTCCGAAGCTCGGGAGGGTGAGAGAATTCACCAGAGCCAGAGCGGGGAGCAGAGCAGGCAGAAGGACCGAAGTACACTGCTGAGGGGAGCAGCGGGCGGCAGGAGAGGTCTGCGCGCCATGTGGGACCCTCCTCCGGTGGCCGGGGAGCAGCCGGGGATTGAACCGGCGCCGCAGAGGCCGCGGGCAGCTTCGCAACCCAGCGCTCTACCGCTGCGCCACCGGGGAGGCCCAGCACTCTACTAGTTTTAATGATAGTTTCCTTCACAGTGCAGAAGGTTTTTAGATTGATATAGTCCTTTTTGGTTACTTTTGCATTTGTTTCCCTTGCATGAGACTCAAGTCCCCCCAAAAAAATCACTGAAGCCAATGTCATAGAGTGTTCTGCATATATTTTCTTCTCTGTATTTTGTAGTGTTGGGTCTTATTTCCAATTTTTTAAACCATATTGTGGGAGAGATAGTGATCTTGTTTCATTCTTTTACATGTGACTGTCTAGCTAGACAGTTGAAAAGATGTTTCTCCATTGTATATCCTTGGCAACTTTGTTTTAGGTTACTGTCCATGTAATTGTGGGATTATTTCTAGGCTCTCAGTTTTATTCAGTTGGCCCATGTGTTTGTTTTTATCCCAATTCTGTATGGTGTTGATTACTATAGGTTTGTAATATACTTTGATATCTGGGCATGTGATACCTCCATTTCTCAGGATAACTTTGGTGATTCAGAGTCTTTTGTGGGCCCATATAAATTTTGTAATGTTATCTCTATTTGTTTGAGAAATGCCATTGAAACATTGCATTGAATCTGTATATTTGTTTTAGTAAGATAGCCATCTTAACGCAATGCTAGTTCTACTAATGAAGAAATGGGATCTTTCTGTTTCTTTGTATGGCTTCTATTCTTATTAATACTGTATTATATTTTTGCTCTACATGTGTTTTACCTGTTTTTTTTTAGGTCATTATTTAATTGGTTTTGATGTAATTTAATTGATTTTGATGTAATTGTAAATATTTAATTGGTTTTGATGTAATTATAAATCAGATTATTGATTTATTTGTAATTATTTGTTTTTTCAAATAGGAATGCAACAAATTCATACACATTGTTTTTGTAGCCTTCCATGATGATGTATGATTTATTGTTTCTCTTAGATTTTCAGTTGTGTCTTTGGGGTTTTCTCAGTATATTATCATATCATCTGCAAATAATGATAGTTTTACATATTGTTTTCCAATTTGGATTACTTTTATTTTTATCTCTTGCCTAATTATTCTAGCTAGAACTTCTAATACTATGTGGAATAGTTGTAAAAATGTACATCCTTGGCTTGTACTTGCTTTCAGAGGAAAATTTTTCACTTTTTCACCATTGAACATGATGTTTGGCATGTATAAAGTCATATATGTACTTTATATTTTGAGGTATATTTCTGTCTCCATTTAATTGAGAATTAGAGGTGTTGGTGGTTTAGTGGTGAGCATAGCTGCCTTCTATTTATTGAGAATTTTTACTATGTAAACATTGAGTCTTAACAAATGCTTTCCTGCATCTATTGATATGTTAACATGGTTTTTACCTTTTTTTAAAATGTGCTGTTATATGCCTTGATTTATCCATTTTGAGTCACTTGCTCCATAGAATAAATCCTACTTGGTGAGGATGGACATGAGTATTTTTATGTGCTGTCAAATTTGATTTTCTTCAATTTTATTGAGGATTTGGGGATCAGTGCTGTGTAGGATTATTGGTCAGTAGTTACTTGAATGCTGATGTCCTTATCTGCTTTGATAGCAAACTAATGTTGGCCTCAGAAAATGTGTTTAAAAGCATACCATTTTTCAATTTTTTGTAAGACTTCAAGATAAATATTAGTTCATCATTTAAGGTTTAGTAGATCTTTAAACTATGTGGTCCTGCAACTTTCTTCTTTTCTTCTTTTGGAGACTTGATTACTTTTCAATGTCCTTCCTTGTAGTTGGTCAATTCAGGTTTTCTATTTATTACTAATTTAGAATTGGAAGGTTGTACACTTCTAAATTTTTGTACATTTCTTCTAGGTTGTCCAATTTATTGCCAAAAGATGTTCATAGTAGTCTCTTACTATCCTCTCTATTTCTAAGATGTCTCTTTTAAATTTTCATTTTCATTTCTATTTCTATTTACTGTAAATTTCTCCTTTATTTTCACAGTGACCCTAACTACAAGTTTTTCTGTTATGTTTCTTTTTAAAGAACAAGATTTTTATTTCATTTATTTTTGGGCTGTCTTTTTACTTCTCTTTCATTCATTTCTACTCTAGTTTTTATTTCCTGTGTCTACTGGATTTTTGGTGGTTGTTTTTTGTTCTTTTTCCAGTTACTTAAGGTGTAAGGTTATATTATTATTTAAAATTTTCCTTGTTTCTTGATATAGGCCTGTGTTCTGTATTGCTATTGCCTCCTTCTTAGTATTGCTCTTACTGCATCCCCAAGGTTCTGGTGAATTGTGTCTTCATTTTTCTTCATCTTCAGGTATTTTTTAATTTGTCCTTTGTTTTCCTACTTAATTCAATAATTACTCAGTAATATATTATTTAGGCTTCACATATTTGAAGTTTTCCCAGCTTTCTTTTTGTGGTTAATTTCTAGTTTGATAACCTTGTGATCAGAGATGAGATTTTATATTATTTAATTTAATAAGTTTATTGACATCTGTTTTGTGATACAACATGTGCTGTAACCTGAAACTATCTCGTGTATTACTAGACTGCATGCTCAGTTTCATGGGGAATACTGTAACTTTTGAATGTTTATTACTCCCATCTGAACTAATCCCTTGTTTATCATTATTGTTTTTTGCTGATTTTCTCTCTCGTTGATCTTTCTATTGATGTGGAGTGTTGAAATACTGCACTACTATTGTATTGCTGTCAATTTCTGTTTAGGTTTGATAATATTTGCTTTACATATTTTGATGCTCCTTCATTTGTTGCATATATGTTGAAGATTTGTTCTTCTGATTTACTGACCCATTTTTTATGTAATGTCCTTCCCTATCTCTTGTTACCATTTTATATGTGGAAGCCTATTTTATCCAATAAATCGTTGCTCTCCCTCTTTTTTAACGACCATTTTCTTGTGGGTTTGTTTTCCAATTTACTCTGAACCGCTGTTTATCTTTGAAGCTCAGATTATTGTCCACAAGGGGCAAAAAGTTGGGTTTTACTTTCTGATTCAACTGCTACTCTCTGCTTTTGATTGGTGAATATCTCATAGTGTTTATGCTCTCCCTTCCACATGGTCTCTGGCTGAACCAGCAGCCCTCCTTTTTGTGTCACCTGCTCTCGACTACAGCTTGCAGGCATTTTTCTCCATCTACTCCCTTTTCAGTGAAACTTGAAATCTCTTCATATTTCCCTTAGTCTAGTCTGTGTAGGTCTCTGATGTCCAAAATTTGTTTTAGCTACACCCCAAGCCAAGGGAGTCTCTTGGTGTAGTGTCCCTTTAGGTATCTGTGGTTGAAGCAAGGGACCTCCTCTATTGCCATTTTAGAATTTTTGTATATATGCAGTTTAAATGGAGTCTCACGGGATAGAGAAGTTAATTCCATGTGACAACTCTAAGGAAACTTTTTTACTAAAAAGACATTTGCTTTGGATTTGAATCACATAATAATGTGGGGAAAGAAAGAGATGACATGAAAAGAAGACATAAGGAGTGAAAACAAAATGAAAATCATTAGGGAACCATAAAAATATGAGTTTGACAAAGTGTCTGGGGCCAATGTCATTGAAGGACTTAATGACCAGTTCAAAGACTTTTGTAATTCTTGCTGCAGAGAAGGTACATTATATATTTCTTTTCAACAGAATTAATATGCTCAGAAATATTCTTCAGTAATATTATTGTGACGGAAGCCTATGATTTGAATAGAGAATTTTTTTCTAATTAGAATGAAGACAGAAATAGGATCATGGAAATTAGTTAAAAGAAGTTATAAGGTAAAAAGGACTTGCACTTAAGTATTAGTTGTTTGAGTTGTGAGAATGAGTGCTAAAAATATAACAAGATAGAATGGGTCAATGGGACAAGGAAAGAGAGATATTCTAGTACTTCAGATATAGAAAATAGGAAATAATGAAGATATAGCTCTGGAGTTAGAAAGATAAGATCCTTGGACTTGCAAACTCATTTGTGAGCCTCAACCATTTTTTACATAGAGTAATGAACTACAAATATAAAAGGTTAAGCTATCATTCAGTAAAAAGAAGAAGTGATAACCCCCTAAAACTACATATTCTAATTCACGTTACATATGTGTAGTTTCTTAAACATTTAATATATCATAATATAATAGCAGAATTCCCATATTAATTTAGAAAATTTCTCTATATCACTTTGACAGAGTTTATAAATCAGGGCAAACTGATCATTGAAAAAGTACAGATATTTTTGACTTTTTTTTTAAATTTGTTTATTTATTTATTTGTTTGTTTGTTTGTTTATACAAGCACTGGGTATAGTCAGAAGTGCGGGAGGGTGAGAGAATTCACCAGAGCCAAAGGAGGGAGCAGAGCAGGCAGAAGGACCGAAGTACACTGCTGAGGGGAGCAGTGGGTGGCAGGAGAGGTCTGCGTGCCATGTGGGACCCTCCTCCGGTGGCTGGGGAGCAGCCGGGGATCGAACCTGCGCTGTGGAGGCTGCAGGCAGCTTCGCAACCCAGCGCTCAACCACTGCGCCACCGGGGAGGCCCTATTTTTGACTTTTTATAAAATTTTCAACACCATTATTCTATCTTACCCCCAGGAAAAAAAATTAAATATTGTCAAATCAATCAAGGATATGAGATAAATTTAGAGCATTTTTCTAATCTAATAGTCTGCCATCATTTTTCAGCTTAGAGTAATTATTTTTATGAACCATAATGAATTTAATATTTGGCATATTTTATTATGAAATATTTCAAATATAAAGAAAAATTCAGAAAAAAGAATTTTGTAGTTGCTATCAAGATTTAGCAAATATAAAATGTCTTTATTGTTTTTGTGACAATTAACACAGATATAAGGGGTGCCCCCTTTGTAGCCCTGCCCTCATGCCATTTGCCTTCTTTGCTACTTAATTACATAACATAAACACTGCTCTTCTGTGTTGTTAAACTACCACATAGGCTTCTGTCCATAAATAATAAACAATACCTGTATTGTTTTAGTATTTTTAACTACTATTATAGTAGTTAACTACTCTTTCTAACTACCTATCATTGGATTATGATAGCAGATACTCCTTCTCATCTTTACTTTTCTGATACTTCTTTTAAAACAGAATTACTTCTCAAACTTGTCAACTTGTACTATAAATCTTCAGAACAGGAAATAATTATTACTTTTGACTGGATTTTACCCACATCTATATCTGTATGCCTGTTTCTCCCAACAAAATAACTGGAGAGCTTTTTGTGAATATATTGAATGGCTAGGGAATGACTCATTTGATGTGTATTTTTGATTTTACAAAAGTTCGATATTTTGAAATGTCATTTGGAAGTACGGTTTATAATACAGTCTTTGTTGCACTTAAGAACTGATTTCTGGTAGGCAGTTCAGTGTTATTTTTTTCATGGTAACCTGCAAACATAATTTCTTTGTACTGTGGAGGGAAAAAAAAAACTGTACAGTCTCATGCTGGGAAGAATTCAAACTTTGGTATGGAACCAAAGAAACCTGGCATTATTTGTGTTTATTCACTATTGGTGTCTCCCTTGATGAATGGATTTGTAGGCTACTCTTCAATTAACAAATGGCAACAATGTCCATTTTTCAGACCTTAGATTTATGTGAGTCTTTTCAGATAGAGTAGATTTTAAACACACAACTCCCAGACACCCATTTCTCCCGCATTTAATTTATTCAATTCTCAGTGTATTTCATGTTAAACTTTATGTAATGCATTAATTATAGTCTGACAAAGGGGAGGGCAGAAAAAAATCGTGTGTAAAGTTGTTGGGTCATGAGGAGGAAAAAAGAAATGAATAAATTAATGTGACAAAATTTGATTTGAAAAAATTAGAGTGATATTTCTCTGGAAAATCAGTTTCATCTGATTAGGAAAAAAAATTCTTGTGAAGTTTGCCAGGCTGCCTCTGTCCTTCTTTGGAGGGTAGCTATCTTTCATTTTTGATTTAATTGTTCAGAACATAGCAGTGTGATAAAAGTTTTTTATGGAAATTTCTCACAGCAACACAATCAATCATATTTCCAACTCATGTGCTGTCTTGAGCCCCTGAGCCTCAAAGACTTTTTTTCTGGGGAGCTTACTTGTTAAATTAGCACTGATCAAAGGCTAAAACATTTATCATGCTTATTAGTGAATAAACCTAGCAGCAGGTATCCCAAGTGAGGAAGCAAATCCTCATTTCCTGCAAGAATGAATTGGAAATTATCCAAACTGCTTGCAAACATTTTTCAGGAGTGACAAATTGTCAAAAAGAAAGCAGCTGCTAGATGTGGCAGAAACCAGGGTTAGGGGGAAAAAGAGCATCTTTCTAAGGTGTCTTCAAACTAGCCCATGGGGATGTGCTGTAGTTTGATTTTCCCTAATTGCCTTTGAAATCCTGCATCAGCTGACCTTACCAATGAGCTCCAAAATGGGATCCCGCCTAAGACAGTTTTGAAATTGTACATTCTTCACGTTTATTCTGCCTACTTCTTCTTGTTGTGTTGTTTATGAGAACACAAATTGACAAATACTAAATTGATAACTTTTGTTTCCATTTACTGCGAAATGATACCCAGCACTGGTTTCATAGGAGCTGCTGTCTCATTAGCATAATTTAGTAATTTGGCATGTGTAACAATGGGAGGAAATATGCACTGAAAATCCTTTTCTTTAGTTTTAAACTTTGTTAATGAAAATTAAGAATATTAAAATCTCAGTCATATTTGACTTTCTATGTCATATTTTAAAAAGTTAGAAACTTTTGTGAATGAATGTGTGATGAATGAATGGTTTCAAGCTAGATTAATCAGATTTGTGACATAGTTCTCACAAATTCCATAGGGCTGAACACCAGTATTATTTCTTTTGTTTTTAAAGCTGATAATTCTGCAAATGCACTCTCAATGTCTCTGAGAGTTACGATAAATTGTGAGATATTTGTGAAGATTACTCAAGAATTAGATAGAATCTTTCCTTTGCATAATGACCAAATTGTTTTGTAAAAGAGAAAGTAACTTATATTTTGGTAGGCTTAAAAAATATTAATCCAATGTGAATATTTTGAACAGTAACACATGATGGTAACATAGGTGAGTTGTGAATGTAACGAGAAAAGTAGTATTGTGTGAAGGAGGTGCTTACCAAGAATTATAAATAATCAGGAACCATTTATATTTGCTTCATTTAAGTTATTATGAAAAAGCAGTTTATTTTTCTCCAATGAGGATTTTATCCATCTTTTGAAGAATTATAGAAACTGCAGTTTATGAAGGAAATGTGCCTCAGTTTCTCATCTGGGTGAAGAATTATTACTTTCTGTTAATCGCAGCACCTCATACCCTTTTTCAATCTATGTGGGCACAGGGCAGGTCTCTCTTTGCCTGTTTGGCTACATTCATATTACTGAAATTGTAACAGGGTGGTCCCCAGGAAAGGGGGAGGTTCCAGGTTCCCTGCCCCACCCAAGGGAGGATAGAGCTGAGCAGGGAGAGAAGCGGCAGAAGAGACTGAGGAAGGAAGCAGAATGGAGCCAGGAGACCTGGAGGAGGTGCATGGAGCCTAGAGACACGTGAAGAAACTGCGCTTGTCTTTTGGTTGTGGACTGGGTGACACAGATGTGGGTGAGACCCACGGGGAGGTGACAATGGCAGCTTTTATCTTGATGTGATTTTGCTCTTTTCCTTCCAGGCTTGTCTGGTTGTTTCTGACCCTTTTCTGTGGGTCCCCACTGGAAGATGCTTTAGACTTGTGGCAGGCTTTGGGGCCTTGTTCTGGGCCGATCCCATATGGATGGAGTTTTACCCACGAGGGGACGGGTAACTTTGGGTGCTTCATTTAGAAACTAGACTCTTTGCCTTTCCTGTATTGTTTTCCTAGTTGTATTAAAGTTCCTTCCCATTAAAGTCTCATATGTTTTGTGTTGATGCGGCGGATGGCAGAACCCATTTAAAATAGGCAGGTTTGCGGGGTTTGAAATGCCCCTCTCACTGTCCTATAACAGATTTGGCGCCCAACGTGATTTAGGACAGAGCCATCCGTGGTTAGTCAGCCCCCTGTCCTATAACAAAACTAGTTGTGAGCACAGAAGAACTCAAAAAGTAAATATATTTCTGGGTCATAGAATTCTTTCTTCAAGCAAGATTTCATATTTTTCAGCTTAGAATAATATCCAGAAAGAATCTAGTTTTCATAAAAATTCATAAATTACCTGTTTTCCTGAGAGCTTTGAACTCAGGCCTTAAAGGCAACATTCCAGTTAAAGCTTATTGAGCAAGCATAGGCCTCTAGACCCTCTATAGAGTCTGTTGGCCCTATAAGTATCGCTCTGATTCACCCTTTTCTTTCAAGCCGTGCTCTGCCCCTCTAATTTAGGTCCTTATTATTTCATAACTGTGTTCTTATTACAGTTTTGTTTTGTTTTTCATCTCTAGTTTCTGCCCTCTGGGACGATGTTGTTAAAATAACCTCTTTATGTAAGATCCCATTCAGGGACACAAGGTGGCTATTTTTTTTTTTTTCTTTTTACTGTTGAAGCATATGTAAATTTGTTTTCACCTTACATTGTTTGGGCTACTTCTCTTTGTCTTCATTGTGGGTGTTCTATTCCAGCCTAAATTATTCTGTCTCTTTTGCAAGTGTAACATAACTCTTTCAGCAAGTATTATACACTAAGTGTGTATGTGTGTGTGTATGTGTGTGTATGTGTGTCTGTGTCCTTGTTTTCTTATTCTATTATGTATTCTTTTCCTCTCTCATTTCTGTCCTTTATATCAAAACTGTTTTCCAGTGTGAAACTTCTCCCTTTACTGCAGTCCAACATAATTTCTCTCTTCACTGATATTATCTTCTCCCTCAAGACAGTATATTGGATTGAAGCTAATAGTTTCAATTGCATGTTGAAAACTTATTTATGGTAAGGATTATGTTTATGCTTAAAAATTATAGATAAAATTCTACCTACCAAATAATCCAGTGAATATATTGAACTTGGTTGGGTAAAATATTAAAGTTGTCTTGTCTCTGTTCTCATCTGACACTTGAATTCTTCAATATTTCTGAAAGTAATCACATAGCTCATATTCCTATCCAGATAAAGAGTATTATCCAGCTTCTTCATCAATATGAATGCTGACATTTTGCTTCTCATGTTTTTTTTTTTCTATTTTATTTATTTTTAAGGCTTATTTTAGTTTTGCATATTAGAACTGGGGTGTAGGACAGAGGTACAGGAGGTGAGAGAATTCACCAGCAACAGAGCAGAACATGTGGATTTAGTGAAATACACTGCAAAAGGGAGCAGCAGGTGAAAGAGGAGAGGTCTGCTGCACCATATGTGGGTTAGCTCCCTGGCCAGGGGATCAAACTTTGGCTGTCATAGTGATAGTGCTGATACTTAACCCTTAGGCCACCAGGGAGGCCCCAACCTGCTCATGTTCTTGGGCCCTATTGTGTTTGTGAATTGGTACATAATGAAGGTATGAAAAGGGGTGTTGTTAATACACACCTCAAATTCTTAATATTGCCTATTTTAGAGAATTTACATCAATATCAAAAGCTAAGTATAATAGGATTTTTAAAACTTTGTATTTTTTAAACTATAATTATGTTACTTTCAAACATATACATGAGATCCAAGATTTTTTATATTATCACAGTAATAACTGTAATGAATTAAGTCTACATTTGAAACATAAGAACTGTTGGCTTTTCCAGTAAAAAAAATGTGACATTTTAACAGAAATATTGTCCTCATTTCTTTCCTATTCCTTTCTAATTCATTTCTTCTTAGACCATGAAATAAAGTTTCAGATTACTCTGTTAGGTTGTATCTTATTTATTTAAATGTGCACAAAAATTAAGGCAAGAGTATGGTCACATAGACCATACTACCTAGAATGAAACCAACTAATACTGTATACAATGTATACAATAACTTTCTTAGTTATTGAAAAGCTATAATCTTCCTCTTCATCTATTTCAGGTCAGTACCTTAGAAGTCAATCAATATATAATTATTCAGTTGATCAATACCTCTCTTAAAATCCTATGGTAGGATCAGAAACTTTTCCTTTGACTTACCTTTATGAATGTTTTCTCTCCTGGAGTCTGAACACTCAATTTTTTTGCTGGTTCTACTGCCTCAACTTCTGAAACATGTGGCTGTAAAACTGAAAGGCAGATAGGCTCTTAGAAAGTTTTAAATTTAGGGCCTCCCCAGTGGCACAACGGTTGAGCACTGGTTTACAAAGCTGCCCACAGCCTCTGCAGCGCTGGTTTGATCCCACATGGTGCGCAGACCTCTCCTGCCACCCGCTGCTCCCCTCAGCAGTGTACTTCGTCAGTCTGCCTGCTTTGCTCTCCACTCTGACTCTGGTGAATTCTCTCACCCTCCCGTGCTTCTGACTGTACCCAGTGCTTGTATAAATAAATAAATAAATCTTTAAAAAATAGAAAGTTTTTAATTTAATTTTCATACTTTCAGATGTGAAAACATGGAACCGATTTTTAGTTACTGACTAAAAACCAAACAAGTTGAGATTCAGTAACAGACTAGAATAGTGAAGGTATGATATAGTAAAGTAGGTAAAAGCAAGGACTCAGTGATAAGTGATGATGAACATTTTTCCATGTGCCTATTGGCCAGCTGTGTATCTTTGGAGGAATGTCTGATTAGTTCTTGATCAGTTTGTTACCCTATTGTTGAGTTGCCTGAGGTTTTTTTTTTTTTTCTTCTTCTTTTCTTTTTTTAGTCTTGGATATTAGCCCTTCCTCAGATATACTATGTGCAAAGGTGTTCTCCCATTTTATAGGGTGTCTTTTTGCAAACAATGCTATAATGAGAAGTTACTGCACATGTGTAAGAATGGCCCATATCAAAAATACTGAATACGACAAGTATTGGCAAGATGTGGAGGAAAGGTAACTCTTGTACACTGATGCTAGAATATAGACTGGATCACTCACTATAAAAAACAGTATGCAGGTTTCTCAATTATTAAAAATAGACATACGACGTGATCCAGCAAACCTATTCCTAGGTATCTCTCCAGACAATACAGAAACACTAATCTGAAGGAATATATCCACACTTGTGTTTGTTGTAGCAGTATTTATAATAGACAAGTTATAGAAAAAACCTATGAAACAACAGCTGAGTACAGTATGTACAAGTGGTATACATACACAGTGCAATACTATTCAGTTATATTAAAAAAGATGATTATTTTTACATATATAACAATGTGGATGAATCTTGGCTGGATTATGTTAAATAAAAGAAATCAGAAGCAGAAAAATGAAATAAGTCAGAAGTAGAAATACTAATCCTGTATATTTTCATTAATATATGGAATATAAAGAAACAAAGCAGAGAGATGACAAAACTACACCAAAATGAACTCTAGAAATCTAATTACTGAAGTGAGGATACTGAAGTGAGAAAAGCATGGGGGTGGTAGCAAAGGGGTGCCAGTGGTAGAGGATTACTGGTGCCTGTCTGGTGGTTGTGATGTGGCAACATACACTTGAAGAGCTGTGAATACTACTGAATCATGTAGTGGGGTAAGCCAATGGGCCTCAATAAAGAGTAGTGTAACATTTAAAAAAATTGTAAGATGTTAAAAATGAATAAATACATAAATGCAAGGGCTTTTCATCAGACTAGATGTGTACAAATCCCAGAATTTTTATTTATTAACTATATGCTTCCACTATCTTAGTTTACTTGAATGTAAAATAGATATGCTGTTAATATTAAATAATTTAATATATAAAGGATTCAAAATAATTTCTATAATATCTGGTATTTAGTAAATGCTAAATAAATATTAATTTAGATTATACAACTTGAGTAAAGGGCTTTATCCTTGGAGAATTTATTTTGCAGTGTGAAACCCAGATAGTAGAATTTATGCACCTTTGATTTACTGTTTCTTTTTTCATTCAAAAAATCTATAATATGCTTTTAAGGCACTTCATAAAGTCTCTGTGTGTGTGTGCATGTGTGTGTGTGTGTGTGTTTTCTAAAAAGTAGCATTAGGAGACATTTTTGTCCTCATAAAAATCCAAGTGATGTCTTATATTAATAAAAAACAGCATGTAACGAACCCATGACAAACACCAACATTTTAGCAATAAAATGTGATAGTGGATGTAAAATACAGGATGTCAAATGCAGTAAAAATGAGGAGAATTCAGTTCTTAAACTTAATCAAATCCTTTGTACGATGTTTAAATATGATATTTGGGATAAATGGGTGACATGAAGAATGTTATTATTGTTACAAGGAGAGAGTAGTGAGGGAAGAAAAGTTAGAATCTCCAATAAAAAAGGCTGCTTCCTGGCAGGAAAAGGAGTTCAAGATTGACCCCACCAAAGAACCAGTTCTGGGTAATTAGGTTCCCACTGAAGATGGATTATTTTTCTTCTTTTAAAGTCACACATGCATACACACACACACACACACACACACACCCTTAGATGATCTGCTTTTTTTTTTTTTTTTTTTGAGGCAACATTGGTTTATAATACTGTATATGATTTAGGGTAGCAAGTTCATACATTCTCATATGAATGATTTTTTTGCTATTCTATATGAAATTATTTTATTTAGCATACCTTCTGATAATAAACTATGCTAATATTTTGGAACTTTAATATCTTTGTGTAGACTATCTTTATTTAGAAATAAGATTAATGCTAATCTCCAATAGCATTAATCCTAATGCAAAGTTTCAATTATTGACCGCATAGCTCTAAAGATGAAGAGACTGAGATAACTGTGATATGCATGTTAAAAACATACTCATCAAGTGAGTTTGCAGGTATTTATGTTTCTTTAAAATTTCATTATAAATCTTTTATGCCTGAAAGAAAGCTATTTCTTTTTTATTAAAAAAGAAAAATATGGCATGAATCATCCATTTAATATATCTCCCTTCACAATATGAAGTTCTGTACCACACACAGCATATGCTTAGAAGAAACACACCATGATTTCTGTCCCAGCTATTCACTGCCAGTGAATTACCCCATGCTGAAAGACAACCACATCAAGGCATTGAAAGGCTACAGAAAATGGATTTTTGTGAATTGGTGGTGAGGAAATAAAAGCAGATGTGGATAAGTAAAGTGAATTTGATAGAAAGGTAAGTATATTGATTAGGAATATTAATAACTAAAAGGCAAGTGTTCTTTTTCCTGTGCCTAGCAAACCCTACACTTTAGCATATTTATTCTTACACTACAACTTAAAGTTTTGGTAAAAATACAACATGTTATCTCTGCAATCTCTTTTAAGTGGCAAAAACATATGAGCCATCCTGTCTCACTGGTAATTAGGTTTAAATATGAGGAACTGGGAAATTAATTAATTTAACAAAGTATAGGACAACTTTAAATAAACTCAAACTGTGAACTAAATTCCTTACATTGAAGAAGTGCCCAAATTGTAGATTTTGACTCATTGCCTGGTCCCATATTTTACTCCACAAAATTATTTCTAAAATACCACTGATTGAATCTCCCACAATTATTTCATATAACACTAACAGAGCAAGTGCTACTAATTAGATTATTAGATTTGATATAGTGTTTTCTTATAACTTAGTTTTTACTTTATATTTATTGAAACATTCATTTATCTTCAATTACATGTAGTTATTTTTAAGACTATGTAACAAAGTAGGTAAAAATTAATAAAGACATTGAATTTACACAAATTTAGAATCTTTTCTAATTGAGAATATTGTTGTCCACTTTTTCTTATACAATATAGTCATCTGTCTTATCAGGGACATTTCTTGAAATATTTCAACAAGAACTAAGTGCCATTAAGGCAAACTCTTAAGTCAACTTTGTAGTTATATGCAACTGGGATATTTTTAACTCCTTCTTCAGCAATAATGAGAAACTCTGACTTCCCAACCCCCAGCCCTTTCCTGCAACTCTCTGTCTTTTAGGGGATAGAATAATAATTCATAATTGTCTCTGAGATTTTCTTCCAAGTCACTGACAATATTTCTGTAAGTCTTAATGTGAGCATTTTTATTTTTATTGAAGGATAAGCAATGACAATCAATACTCTCAATGGTATATTGCATTCAGATATTAAAAGGTTAAAAATATCTGAATCTTAGAGCTGATGGGTGTGTAGTTATATCTCAGCTGGAATTGCTGCAGTTACTTTGAGGTGCAAGTGGTAAAACCTCACGATGCATTTACTTTGGGCCAGCTGATCTTGATATCTTCAGAAGATATACTCATAAGATATAATCATTAACTATTTCTTCATTCAGTTTTTTCTGGCAGTTAATATTAATGATCCCTTACTGTGTTCTCTGGGAGACACTAAAAGAAATACAAGTCTTATCTCTTTCTTTAAAGACCTCCCAGCACAGTGACAAAGATAGTCTTATCAAAATCACAAATTAGAAGGATGAACACTTTACCAGAAGTAAGCCAGGGTTTTATGGTCACTACTTTAAGTGGCACCTAATTTAGTCCATGGAGAAGACTCAGAGGCAGAGGATGATTCCTGAAAGCAGGAAAAGGTTAGCTGAGTCAGGATAAAACTTTCCTAATTAAACAAACAAACAAAAAATGGAGTGAGAAAGGTAGGTTGTTTTGGAAGAATCCGAGGCATCTTTGAGCATGTAGTAACTACAGTGGCATGAGATGAGTAAGAGGCATGATGAATTCCTGGAACTGTGTTGTCTCCACTGTAGTTTGAGAAGATCTGTATGTGGGGCCCTTGTATTGGATTTTAAGGCTAGAGAGGCAGCCTCAGGATCCAACTCACAAATTGTGTTTTTACTAAACTATGAGTTTTAAATTTTCCCCATGAGTCACCATTAAAGGATTGTAAAAAAGAATTTGGTCTGCATTTTATAAAAAAAAAAATTATATTTTACTAACCCCATTAAGAAACAAAGTAGGGGATAGAGAAAATATCAAGAATTTGGCTAATGTTCCCATGTTCCTTGGCCTCAGCTTCATTCTTTAGTTCACCCTTTTCCTATTTGCAAATTTAAATGTTTTGTTCATAACTGTAAATTTGCCTTATTAGAAAACTACAAAATATTTAGATCTGTGAGTGAAGGAGGATTTTTCTACTCTAGTGATTTTTAAATTCACTGGGCTAAATAATATACTCAAGTGAAATCTTAAAGACAAATATATTAAAGTGTATATATTTGTCTTAAAGACAAATATATATCGTTTGTTGTGGAAGTGATAAATCAACACCTAGCTGCTGAGCAGAATTCTTGGCCTGTTTGAAAACCACTAATTTGTTCCTTCTCTTACTGGTAAGAAAACCACAGATCAAAATAGTTAATAGATTCAGATGAGATTTGAGTGCTAACATCAATGTTGAAATTTGACCTTCTGATCTTGTGTCTAGTCCACTTTCTCTAACCAAGGTACCTGTTCAGGCTTGCTGGAGTTAATATCTATATTTGGAAAACTAATTGAAATTATCTCACAGCACCTTTTTCCTGATAAATGAAGTTCTTGAATTCTCCCTGTGTAAATGCAAAATACATTAATCTCTTCACTGTTTGTTTGTTTGTTTTGTAAATCTCCAAGGTTTTTACTCAACTACTCAATCTAATTTACTTTTCCATATCACTTCTTTCCATGGGTGTACTGGGATGAATGTTTACAAGACAAAGAAAAGGGCTATCAAATTTACCTATTTTTTATTCAAATATAATTTATCTGAAGGTATCTTCTATTTGCCTCTTCTCTTTGCCCTATTTATTATTGGCAACTGTCTACTGGTAAAACTTTGTTCAGGCGTGTGTGTATGTGTGTGTGTCTGTGTCTGTTTTTGTGTGTGTGTATGTGTGCACATGTGTTTTGACACTGAGTGGGTGTGTTGGTAAGGGGTGTTGATGGTGAACAGATTAAGAAAAATTAATCTATTTTCCCCAGTTCACCTAGGAAAATTGTTTTAACTTGTTCATATTGATGATCCCTTGTGAAAATGGCTCAACTAAATGAGATAACTCTCACCCACCTATATCTAGTCAATTTGGTATTGACAAAACAAATGCATACTTGTGAATATTGACTGAGAAGAAAAGCCTTTTATTTATTCAAATAATTTCTAACTTAAGGTAGTTAATAAATTAAAGCCACTTGAACCTTATTTTTTTTAAGAAAGCCTCATTGAAAATTATTTGGTTTGTGTGATTTACCCTAATATGATTCTTTTAAATATAGTTAAGTAAAATAGAATTACAGTTGAAGATAAGCTAGAGACAAATAATTAATGAAAAAGTTATCATTTTGTGAGACCCAGAAAATTAGGAGCTATAAAATGGGTATTATATTTAGCAGTATCAAAACTATGTGGAGTTTGTCAGTTTAGAGATTTCCAAAAGCCTTAATATACCCAGTTTAATATTAACCTTGAAAAAAAGTAGCCAAAAGAAGATAAAGGAAAGTGCATATGCTTTAAAGTTAAATTAAATGCTTCTTGTGAAAATACATAGTTTTGTTATGTGTCTCTGATAAAGAGAGACTAATTTTAGTTTTAGATTGTAACCTTTTAAACAGAAACACAGGAACACAAACCTTAAATATACACAATAATAAAAACACATTGCATATTGAGAAGAGTATGACTAAAAACAAATCAGATATAAGTTACATTCAGTAACTTTCTATTTTTGGTCATTTGTGCATAATGTTATAAAACTAAATGTCCCCTTGTGGTTATTCTGGGGAATAAATACCTTTGTATAAAGCCATAGACAAATCTGTTGATATTTTAACGTATTCTGTTTGGAGTATGTTGGAATTTGACAGCAACCTGATTTTCTCCAAACTGCAACTACCTAAAACCTGCATAACTGCTTGTCCATTTGACAGTGTTCAGAAGATAGAGAATTATCATCTCAATTACCATCTGTCAGCTTAGGACCCAAAAAGGAGTTGACAATGCTTTCAAATATTTTTTCCAACTGCAGTACCTAAATATAACTTAGCAGTTATATTTATGATGTATGCGTAAAATAGAACATTATGTAGCTCTTTAAAAAATGTTTGAAGATACTCTTCAAATAAATTATGTTAAAAACACAAGGTGATAAACAATGGGCCCCCTCTACATTTTGCTCCCCACCCTTCCCACTCCTCCTTCCACTCTGATAGCCTCAGCTCTACAGTCAGATCTTAACTGTAACCTGAAGGCACAATGAATCGCCAATATATGTTTTCACTTTTTTTCTCTTTACACTAAGTATCTTTTCTTTCCTTGTCCAACTTCTACATGCCTATTCTTCTGATCCCCAAATCCAATGTTCTCTGTATTGTTTACGTTCCTCCCAGTCTCCATTTCACCAGAATTAATAACTCTTATCAGCAAGCACGCAAGCATAATTTTAGAAAGTTGGTTGCATTCATGTTTATATTCCCAGCACCTAGCATAATGGCTGTACCCCAGAAAGTGAACATTTATTGCACTGAAATGGATCTTGCAATCCATGCCCTCCAGAGTTTGAGAACAAGTTTCTCTGTACCTCAGAGCCTCAAGGTCACTCTGCTATAATCAATCTCTACTCGTTACGATCATTTTCATATTTCCAATAGAGTGAGGTGCTTTCATAGCTCTTTGTTATACCTTTGTTTTGGGCCTTATGCCATATTTATGCATGCTTACATAGTCAACATAATATTCTTTTGTAAATGACAATCATGTAATAACATGTATAGGTGTCTATATACTTACTTTGTGTTGAGAAATGTGCTAGGCGATTTACCTGACTTTATCTCACTTAAATATCACAAAATCTGTTGAGATATATATTATCATCAAGGGCTTTTAAAAATAACCTTGAGAGATGATTTTACCAAATTATCATGGCTCACGACTAAAACAGACACACTAAATTTCTTTACCTAAAGCGTATTCATTTTCTCTTTGCTCTTCAGGTCTTCTCATTTTTAAAGTTACTACTTGGAGAACACCAATCGTAGTAAAGACAGTCACAGCACTAGACACTTTCCAAACACATTATCGTATCCTTATACAGTGTTTTCATTCTACCCATGAAGATGCGGTTGTCACTTGGTTAGAAGTTTTCATAACTAAGATGTGTCTGACTTCAATATTTATTATGTTATCATTTTTACTACCACAGTAGATATTTGTTGAAAGAGTAAATGAGTAGAAAACCTGGAGAGATTTTTAAGTAAGTCTTATCCATATTACATATTTTCTGCATCATTAATTCTTTAGTTAGATCCCAACATCAAAGAATTTTGGCAGTTGAACACCTTCAAGGGGTAAAGGACCTGCAGACAGGTAGGAGTCACACAATATAGCTTTTGATGCAGAATGGAACTTCTTAACTGGGTTCTCATCAACAATTCAAAACTTGAAATCCATACTTAAATTAAAATTTGTTAACAATAAAATATGAGAATATTAATCTCTAGTTTACTTTGTTGTGACAGGATATAAAATCAGCAGCAATTTCTTTAATGGGACTATTACTTCCCCTTTTCCCAATAATTGATTTTAATGTCAAATAAAGATCAACATTTTGTCAGCCAGGACTTGATGCTGCATATTGCACTTGCACGTGTTTTAAACTAAGGTGTAAATCTTAGACTGGCTTGAATGGTCATGTTTTCCAGATAGTCATGGACTGCAAGTCAGATGCTTCACTTAGAAAAAGATTTATTTGAACTCTGTAGCAAGTAGACATTGATAAATAAACTTATCTTCCTAAGGAGTAATAATTGCTAGGAGCATGAGTTTCCACAGGAGGCATGGGCTCAATTACTCCATTTATTTATGTAATCAGGGAAAACTCTTGATGTATTCCTGCTAGAAACAGCATAAATACACCAATCTTGTGCTTTACTCTCTCTCTCCGTGACAACAGTGAGATTTTATATAAATGCTGATGAACAAGTTGGCTATTTTGCATTCAAGCTTTTATCTAGTTTCTAGTCCTTTCTGTCAATCAGAAATATGTATAGTGAAGGCTCTCACATCTCAAACACCAAATTTGGCGGCATACAGTTATTCAATAGCAACCTGTCTCTTCAGAAATTTGGATTGCTTAGATAAGAGAGGTATGCATCCTAACTTCACCATTTGCTAACTCGGTGGTGTGGCAAGTTATATTTGTTTTCTCAGTATCTTGGTGTTATCCAAAAATTTTGGTATAGTCCCTACCTCATAAATTCATTGTGATGATTACATATGTTAATCTTAGGACTTTTTCTGACATGTGGTAATTGCTACTAGTGCATATAGGTATCTTTTATTTATCCAAATTACATGTTAGAAAAAGCTTCTGATATCTAATTTTCTCTGAAAAGTCATTTTTTACATTTTTATTCTTTTATTTTTCATTTTGTATGAGTGTCAAAAGAATGTACAGAACACAGAAAATATGCCTGGCATCTACGACTATTTTCAAATGGATATTCTATGAGAAAATAATAAAGCCTTCAAATTTCTACTAACAAAGGAGTAAATATTATCTTTTTTTTATTGAGATAATGTTAGAGAAGGTACTGTTACAGGGCAAACTGAGGGGCACTGCAGGTCCCTCAAATCTGCCTGCTCTAAATGGGTTTTGCCATCTGCCACATAAAGACAAAACATGCTCCAGTGTGTAAGACCTTAAATAGAAAAGAAATTTAATGCATTTCATGTGCAATTGAGAGAAGAAAAGGAGAAAGAGTACCGTTTCCAAATGAAGCACTTAAAATTAACCATTCTCTCGTGAGCAAATACCCAAACAGGGTTGGCCCAAAGCAGGGCAGCTGAGGCCCAAAAGCTTTCTACAATTCTAAGGCACCTTCTGGTAGGGGCCCATAAGAAAGTGACTGCAGGGGGCAGGCAAGTCTAGAAGGAAAGAAAAAATAAAAATCAAGAACCATTGTCAGCCTCCCTATGGATCTCTCACCCATGTCTTTTTCAAGTGTCTCCTTCCATGTCCATTATTTGAAAAACCAATACATATTAAATAGCAAATGTTATCACTTATTTAGTTCTTGAAATATACCCTAAGGAAACAATTTAAAAGGAAGAAAATTATTTTATGCCAGTAGGTATCCAACAATATCTATAACTGCAAAGCATAATACATTTAAATACAAAATCAATAATGGTGAATCAGTTTTACTAAGATGTTCAATTATATATTATGCAACCACATAAGTAAATTATTTTAAAAAGTAGTAAGTGTATGTTTGAAATATAATTTAATATAGTATAATATAAATAAAACAGAATGAAAATGTAGACTCACTGTGAAAATCTGGGAGAACTACTATAAGTAGACATGTAAAGGCAAGCATGATTATCATGTTAAGAAGATTATTTTTTGTCTTTTAAATGATTTTAAATTGTAAACTTTTGAACAAAGAATTCAGAAATAATTGAAGCCATTCTTTATAGTTTAAAAAGTATATAATTTTTGCAGTGATTAAGCTTTTTGTATATATGGTTAGAATTCTGGTATAATAAACACTGTAGTCTCTTACAGTGAAGTCGTCACAATTACAATATCTTTAAGAAATGAACACAACCAGTTTTAGCTCTTACAAACTCAGAATCACGTCCATACCCTAGTTGTCTGTAATACTAAGATTGTATGTGGAAAACTCTTTAATTAGTTGCTGTATTTTTCCCTTTTTCTATATTGCTATCAATGATGGCAAAATGAAAATAACCTATATCTGAGCCAGTATGAGGTTCAAATCTACCTCCATTATTTATTGTTGATATAGCATTGGGAAAATTTCTAAATTTCTCTGCATGTTTGGTTCAAATTTGCAACATAGGGATATTTTCCTACCTAATTGAGCATTATATAGGTTAAATAAGTACTTTCTATAAAAGTGCCTGAAATACTGCAGAATCTATGATGTCTCTTGAAATATTAACAGCTTTTGTTGCCAAGCATAAGCAAAGGCCGTGAACAGTTATCCTTCTCTGTCACTTTTTACTCTTTCCATTAAACTGTATGGGGATGAATTGAATCCTTGCCCTTCCTACAATATAGAAATGGCTGAGAAGGGAAATCATTTCTGGGAATAGACATATTTCCCAGCTGGGATAAACTGACAAGGAGGATGAAAGGTCATTTTAGAAAAAAAAGAAAAAAAGAAAAACAATCCAAATGAGTTCTTACTACCTAAGACGTCCCAAAAGATTTTATAGGAAATGAAAGTAAAAGTGACAGAAAGAGCAATGGCATTAATATGTTTCAAAAGCAAAAGGCATATGCATTTCCTAATGTGTACAAAATAAATACTCTCTGTGTAATGTCTAGCTCTCTGGTGGCATTCAATAAGTACTTAATAATGGCAAGGATAATGTGATTATTTTCCCCCTCTGCCCTTTCAAGAGCTCTCTGAAGTGGGGGCAGTCTATAATCTCTAATACATCCAGGTGACTGTGTTAAGTAGCTTTACCTGGGCTAAGGAAGGACTTGCTAGTGAGAAGATCAAGGTCATGGATGGTACCATTTGTGCTTAGGCATTTTGTCCCGCAATTCTGAATTCAGTGAAGCCTCTTGTCACACAATCACCTAGAGAGCAAGGCACTGGAGAAATAGAAGTAAGCAATTAAAATCCTGTTTGCTGCCCTAGGCTTGTTTTGAGTTCATTGTTCAGCAGATGAGCTAGTTCAAGAGTTTCATTTTCAGCAGTTCATTTGATTGAACTAGGGACCAATAAAAGCAAAGGGCCAGGAAAAAAAAAAAGGATGTAGGAAATAGTTATGCTTGGGAACGGAACCAAAACTATAGAGATAGAAAAAAAATCTATAAAGTGACAGCTATGAGATTGCTTTATTTTCAAAATTTTTAGTTTGTAAGAAAGTAGCAAAGTCTACCTTTTGACCCCCTTCATTATCTGTGCTATTTTAATGAGTTAGTGCTAAAAAATTGGCGTTTCTGAAAATCAGCACTGTCATTTCCTCCTTTCTTTAAAGCAGTGATTTTGATAAATTGCACCTAAACGAATCTTTTGACAATATTCAAGTTTAATCTGGTACCAAATAAAGACTGTGAGCTCCTAACTTTCAGATGTGTCATTTGTTAAAGCAAAATATGAATACATAAATTTGATTTGACATGGGATTAAAAACTAAAACATATAGTTTCTTACATTAAAACTTCTGTGTGATGGTTCAGAAGACCTAAACCACTTAAAATTTTGGTGAGAAAGGAAACATGGAAGATATGTGTGTGTGTGTGTATAAATCTACAACACTTGAATTTATGACAGCATTTTCAAAGTAATTATGACCCTCCCCTCTCATAATAAAAGAGATGACCTATACAACAACTGGAATTTGGAAGAAAAGGCAGTGTGTCTTCCAAAGTTAGGTAATAAGACACACTGAGTCTTCTATATTGCTCTCTCTTGAATTTGTTACTTGGTAATCTTCTGGTATTTGCTTTTCTCCTTCTGGAATATTTTGCTAAACATAACCCCTTCCAATCCCATTCATGTTGTTGCAAATGGCAAGAATTCACCTTTTTTATAGCTAAGTGGTATTCCATGTGTGTGTATACCACATGTTAATCCACTCTTCTGTTATTGGGCACTTAGATTGATTCCATAGCTTGGCTACTGTATATAGTGTTACAATGAACTCTGCATATATCTCTTCAGATTGTTCTTGCATTTTTTTGGTAGATATCTATGAATTCTTTAGGTAGAATTGCTAGATTATATAGTAGATCTAATTTTAATGTTTTGAGAAACCTCATACTATTTGTCATAAGGACACTAGCAATTTTTTTTTTTTTTTTTTTTTTTTTTTTATAGAGGCATGCTTTATTTATTTGTTTGCTGGTTTGTTTGTTTGTTTTGTTTATACATGCACTGGGTACAGTCAGAAGCGCGGGAGGGTGAGAGAATTCACCAGAGCCAGAGCGGGGAGCAGAGCAGGCAGAAGGACCAAAGCACACTGCTGAGGGGAGCAGCGGGCAGCAGGAGAGGTCTGCACGCCATGTGGGACCCTCCTCCGGTGGCCGGGGAGCAGCCGGGGATTGAACCGGCGCCACAGAGGCCGCGGGCAGCTTCTCAACCCAGCGCTCAACCGCTGCGCCACCGGGGAGGCCCGACACTAGCAATTTATATTCCCACCAACAGTGTATGAGAATTCTCCAACACTTGTTGTTTATAGTCATTTTAATATGGGCCAATCTCAAAGAATACATACACCTCAATGACAATAACAAAAAAAGGCAGAAAAGCTGTATTGACAATTCTCCAAAAAAGATAAATAATCAACAGGCACCTGAAAATATACTCATCATCTCTTATCATCCAGGAGCTACAAATCAAAAACAAAATGAGATATGATCTCACATCTGTGAAAATTTCTGCTTTTCTAGAAAGAAGGAAAACTTTTAAAGTCATGTACAGAGGTTTTCTTGCCGATTATCCATTGTAAAAAATTGGGACATTGTGGATGAGTTCCTTATTCTCTAGATAAAATCATTTATTTTTTGCTTTGCTATGTCAGAGAGGTCTTCACCCATGGAACAGCACTAGCTGGAAAATAAGTTTGACATAGTATCGAATTCTTACATAAAATGAAACCGTGGTCTTCTGCACAACATACATTTCCAAATACAAGTTGGCATAATTTTGACTTTGAACAAGCAAACAGAAATTGCATGTTAGTAAACTGACAATTTTGGAACAGTAATGTATGTGATCTTGAGTATCTTTGCTTACCTCTCTATAAGCCATAAAGCTACATTAGAATAAACCTCAAGAAAAGAATATCATTTAAATAACTGGTTCTTCAATTATTACTGTTCTCTCTTGTCTCTAAGGAAGTATGTCTTAGCACTTGGAAATCTAAGCCATCCTTTGTCCTTCTTGTTACTTTAGCATTTGATGATGATATGTGACTGAGTAAGATAAAGACATATAAATAGACATTTATATATGATATTACAGAAATTTGTCTGTATTTTATAAAGATAAAACATTGCATTTTATTTAGAAAGATTCCTTCTTTAAATAATCCAAATGTCTTTTAGGAATCCTAAACATTCTTTCATTTCTCAAGTAGTAAGAAAAATAAATAGCAGTGTGGATGTGTGTATATTATACACACACATATATTGTTGTATATACACACATAATATGTATATGCATAATTATCGAATAATTATCTTAGTGCAAGCAAATAGTGGAGAAATTATAGTTATAAATGAGATCTGTTTACTGTATTTCAGTTATGCCTGTATTACTAGTTTCTAAACAATATATTGTCGTTAGGTGCAATGTGAAAACTTTACAAATTAAACTCTATTAATAGATATTAATGGCAATGTATTGTGAGTTACTGGTGCTAATTTTAAAATGTTGTGGCTTTGGAACAGATTTTTTGTAAAGATTATTTTCAACACCGTGGTGTAAAGCTTCTGTGGGGTTATTTGACAGATGTCCTGTGAGTTCCTTTAAAGCAGGGGATAAAAGTATAGTGCTCCAAACAAGAAAGTGTGAGCAGAATGGCTTTTGGGCATGTGGGTGGGAAGGCTGGCACTTTATCAGTTCAATTAAATGAAATTTTAAATAGTGAATTTGCACAGAGCTGAAAAAAGACAGCCATGTGGAAGTTTGTTTTCATTCTTAAAGTGAATCCTGCTCTGCCCTTGATACACTTATGCAGTGCTTGGAGCCACTAATGTAGAATCTTCCTGTAATGTGAAGTGTTGGGACACATATGTTCATGTAGAAACATGCCTCTTCAGAAGCTGAGGTAGGGAGTAGCTAAAACAAATTTTCTTTAACATGATGGCAAGACTTTCTAAAATACATGAGTTTTCTCATGACGCATAGAAATTAAACATAAATGGTCTTGGCTTATGATTTCAGTGCTAGTCAAAATAATCACATTGCACTAGTTCTCTCCCACTAATTACAACTAGAGCTCCATTTGAACACCACACATAAAGAAACCATCAGAACACTCTAAAAGATGGAGAGGAGAGGGTAAACTGACTATGGATGTCCCATCAATGAGTACCCAAATGAGGATATATATGTCCAGATCTGAGTCCTGCGGCAGTCTTACATCCAGAAATGTCAAGTGGGCATAAAAAGAAAATTCAGTGTCTTGCCACAATAATTAAAAAAAAAAAAAAGGTAATCCTGAAGAACAGATCTATTTTGACTATACAATAACTCTGGAAAATGTTATTGAGTTTCTTATGATATAAACATATTTATCATAAAATTCAACCTACTATTCCTGAATACTGTGAAGTAACAAGCACTTCATTCACATATCAAAAATCTCAACACTATGAGTGTTCACAGTTTTATTTTTAACCAGTTGAACATACAGATACAAATAATTCTAGGGTGTTATTTTTATGTAATACTCTCATTGGCCACAACCATTAAATATATATGAAAGTTTTAGGAAATGATTTTAATTTACTGGTGCATTAATAAGCAGCATGGTTGGAAATTCAGGGTCCAATAGGTGTAATTATATACTAGATAAAAATGAAGCAAAGGAAACATTGACACTAAGGTATTAGAATATTACTAAAGTTAGAATATTACTAAAGTTATACTCTACTTTTTTACTTTGGTCAATAACAAGAGAATATATGACTATCCTTTGGAGTGATGACATAATATAAATAGTGCTGTAAATATGGCTTCATTCATATTTCTTTTTAATGGAGTTCCTGAAACATGTCAATATAAAGAACTTAATGGCTATAGTAGGTTATCCAAAGTTCCCAAAATAGCAACTTTATCAAAGGTTATGTAATAACACAGCTAAAAGAGATTCAGTTAGGAAAATTTCACAAGATTCTGTCTTTCTAAAATAGTATACATGGGTTCTTTAAACATATCTGCTCATTAATTAGACAAGAGAAAGACATATAAGTAATCCACACTGGAAAAGAAGAGGAAAAATTATCACTCTCTTTAGAACACAGGATACTATACATAGAAAAACCTAAGGAATCCACTAAAATTTTATTAGATACAATAAATCATTATGCTGATATGGAAGGCTACAAAACCAATATACAGAGTACTATTATGTTCCTGTACTCAATAATGAACTAGAGAGGGGGAAAAAACAAGATAACAATCACATTTATAATAACATCAAAAAGAATTGAGTACCTAGGAAGAAACTTTACAAAGGAGGTGAAAGACTTGGAAACTCTGTCAGGAAACTTTAAGTCATTATTTAAAAAAATGACAAAAGGAATGGAAAAATATGCCATGTTCATGAATTGTAAAAATTAATATTGCTAAAATGGCCATCTTGAAACACCTCACACCAGTGAAAATACCCCATATTAAAAAAAAAAAAAAAACAAAAACAAAAAAACAACCTGGCAACAACAAATGCTAGGGAGGATGTTGGGAAAAAGGAGCCCTCTTACAGTGTTGGTGGGAATGAAAACTAGTCCAGCCACTATGGAAAGATGTGGAGAATCCTTAAAATACTAAAACCGAACTAAGGATCAGGAGCAAGACAAAACATGCAGCAAACCATAGAACTGAGGTATACAACAGTGGAGGAAGAAGGGAGGAGAAGGAAGAGCACAAGGGACTATGGTGATGGTCACAGGTGCTACAGTGGTGGGAGAATTATGGGGACTACACCTGGGCGGACAAATGAAATATTGTACAAAAATGGACAATGATGTAAGAAAAAAAAAAGCAATTCCCCCTCCAAAATGACCTTCTATTCAAAATAATATAAAGATTCAGTGAAATCCCTTTCAAAGATGCAATGCTGTTCTTCAACGAAATAGAGAAAACATTAGTAAAATTTATATGGAACCAGGAAAGACCTCAAATAGCCAAAGCAATTCTAAAAAAAAAAATATAGAGTGAATGTATTATACTTGAAGATGTCAAACTGTACTATCAGGTAATAGTAATGAGAACAGTATGGTATTGTAATAAAAATAGATACATGGATTAATGCAATAAAAATGAAAATCCAGAAATAAAACCACACTTGTACAGACAGTTAATTTATGCCAAAGGAGCCAAAAAAGGGAAAAGAGAATGGAAAATCTCTTCAACAACGGGTGTTAGGAGATGCAAAAGAATGAAATAAGGCCACTACCTCAAACCATATGTAAAATTCACTGAAAAGGGATTAAAGACTTAGATGTAAGACCAGAAACCATAAAATACATAAAAAAACAAACACTTCAACATTGGCTTTAGTAATGTCTTTGGTGACATAAATATAATGGCAGGGAAAACAAAAGCAAAGATAAGCAAATGCAACTAAAAAAAGTCAATGAAAACTTTCAGTAGTCAAAGAAGCTACTGAATAGAACATATTTACATATCATACATCTGATAAGGGGCAACTATTCAAGATCTACAAAGAAAGCATATAATTCAACAACAACAAAATCCAATCAAAAAATAAGAAGAGCTAAATAGATACATCTTCAATGAAGACATGCAAATGGCTAACAGGCACATAAAAAAAAAAAATGGTCATCATCATTTATGATGAGGGAAATGCAAATCAAAAACAATGATATGTCATCTTACACCTATGAGAATAGGCCACATCAAAAATACCAGAAATGACAAATGTTGGTGAGGGTGTGGAGAAAAAGGACAAACCTGTACACTATTGGTGGGAATGTGGACTGTTCCAGGTCCTATGAAAACATAGGTTTCTAAAAATGTTAAAAATGAATTTACCCCATGACTCAAAAATTCCACTCCTAGATATCTTCTGAATACAAAAACACTAATTCAAAGGGATATATGCACTCCTGTGTTCACTGCAGCTCTATTTACAATAGCCAAGCTATGGAAACCACCTAAATGCCCAAGGACAAATAAGTGGATTAAGAGATTGTATAAATACATATGGAATACTATTCGGCTAAATAAAAAGGTGAAGTCAAGACATTTGTCTCAACATGGATGGAAATGGAGGGAATAATGAATATGTCAGAACTAGAAAGACAATAGTGGATGATTTCACTCATGTGGAATACCGAGAAACAAAACAATAGAAAGATAAACTATACTAAAATACCTAGAAATACCTAGAAATACCTAAAATACCTTGAAATCTGACTGGAAAATTGAAAATTCTACCAGAGCAGGATTGTAGAGAGTAGAAAATAATGGGGGTAGGCAGCCTGAAGGACTATGGTAGAGGGTAATTTCTGTTTTAATCGGGGTGTGGTCTGCCAAAATGCATCTGAAAAGTTTTCAACTATATACTTAAATCCTATATGGTATTATAAACTAACATTACCTCAATAAAAATAATTTTTAAATGTAAAATAAGTAAAAGTAAAACATATCTGCTCACTATTTATAGAGAAATCAGCTCTATTGTTATCTGTTAATTTTGAACTGCTAGGGTTATTAAATGCTGTATCCACATATATATGCTATATCACTAAGTACTATATTCAAGATATAAGGCTCAGTCCTGACAAACATAATAAGAAATAACAGTTACTATTGTTTCCCTTATATATTTTGAAATTGGAAGACTATATCAGCACCCAGAAAAGTTACTGATACTAAGGAATTGCTTAAATACATTCTTTTTACCTTATATTCTTACTATTTATGAAACATCGTGGCACACTTTGTGTTTTTAGTTACACTGTAAAATCAGGATGGTCCTATAAGTAAAAGGATATCAGTGATGAATGAAGTGATTTTAGGGTGTTTTATATAGTGAATAGTATCAACACTGCAATTATAGATATCTTCTGAAATTGAAGAACTTGAAATTGTCACTACACTATGCATGTTTAATATCTGGTTAGTTTGTTAAAGTAATAGTCTTATTGTAAGTATACAGTTTTAAAATATACATCTATTATAACATGAGCTAGAAACTTTTATCAATTTTTCAGCCGAGGTCAGTAAATAATAACTGTGGATGAAATATAAGATATTTATAAAAATGGCTTAGGAGTTTTTTTAAATTTCCTCAAAATCTCTGATTGAAAAAAGAAAAATGTACTATTGTTAAAGTAGCTAAAAATATTTTATGTACATAGATAATTATTTATATAACAGATAATTATAGAGTTATAAATGGCTAAGAATTTTGGGTCTTTACTCTCACTGGAAAGTTACTGTGATTTAGTTCAGTAGGAAGGTTATTTGTGTCAAGAAAATGAAGGAGTGCTTTAGAAATCATTGTACTCATTTGCAAAAGTTATCTGCTGATTTGTATGAAGTGCTATAGGAAAGAGACACTAAGTTACAAATACAGATACATTTGAATTAATTTTAAAATAAGCTAGAAAATACAAAAAAGATGTCAGTGTCCCCAAAGGGAACTGACTTTCTTTTATAACATCTTTGGTAAAATCTTATTTCTTATTGCATAAACATAGCCTATTCATTACATAAAGTCCAATGACTTATAAAGTAATAGTTGCAAAATTCAATTAAGAAACAGTCTCCTGATGTCTAACAGGAGGCTACTTAGAAATCTGTAAGATATTTCTTGAATAATTTCTCAACTACTCATATTTCATTTTGTGCCTTTTACAAGAAATTCTTATTTTCCTATAGGAATATGATATTTTGTAATGGTATTCCTTTGTTAAAATCTTTCTAATATGCCTATCTTCCAATGGCATCCTAAATGAGACCCCAAAATGAGGTCATAAATTCTTTGCTGGCATATACTTTTCCCCTCATCTGTTCCCCACTCATTTCCCACAAGGCTCTTCTGTACTCATTTTGCTCTTGCTACATGCTGGCCTCACCAATATCCCACAAACCTGATGAACATGTTCTTGTTTGTTCCTCTTGTCAAAATGTTCTTACCAAGGTACCAACATGTTTTAATCCTTGACATCCTTCGGGTCTTTTTAAAATGCCACCGTATCAGAAGTTTTCCCTAAGAGTCTACCTAAAGTAATTGTTGATATATTAACTTTAGTCAATCTGCTGTGATGAAAGTCATATCAAATTTCAGACCTACAGGGCTATAACACAAACTTTCTTTTTAATCCACTAAATTTGTGGTGATTTGTTAGGGCAGCAATAGAAAACTAATACAAGTCTCTAGATCAACAGACCCACATAATATCACCAAGTGAATTCTTCAAGTTTTGTAACATTTTCTACCCCTGTCCCCTTTCTAGCTCTCATTTTGAAACAGTGCTAAAACAGGACTATAGCAGGTGTTATTGTGGTCCAAAGACAGTGCTCAGGTAGAGGACAGGTCATTATCTATGGATTCTGTCCCATGCACACAACTGCATGACAACTCAGGCTCATGGAACAATGCCCATGGGGTTTATTTAACACACAGAGGAAACAAAGAGTTTCTAAGGCCATGAGTGACCAACTGTCTCTCTCCATAAAGTGTCCACAATGTCCAAAAGTCCCAAACAAAAGGCCACTCATTCCAGATGGTGCTGCCCCATAAAAAAAGATCTGGAACTTGTTGTACACTAACACAAGTGGGTCAGGATCCACCTCACAATGCCACCTGGAGGTGGTCACAGGTGGAACCACTGAGATGACACTGCAGCAGCCCACAGCAACAGTCCAAAGGCCAAGCTAGAGAGTACCAGATGCTGGACCAGCAGTAATGGTGGCAACAGCACCGAGTGCCAGACAAACAGAAATGGTGGACAGCTCTAAGAGGTGACCTGGACACAGAGTGACATTCACCACTGGTCACCAGGAGGTGGTGTCAGAGACACTAGTGTTGACAGCTCTTTATAAGTTGTTGACCTATAGCAACTACAAACACCTCTTTGAAACACCAGACCTGTGGTGCTCTTTTCAGGCAGTGTCAGAGGCAGAGCCCAAAAAGGTGCAGCAGCCAGGTCTTTGTGAAGTCTTTGGCTTCTCTTCTTTCATTGGAGTTTGGCTGCTGGATGCTTCTTCTTTCTTCAAAGGTTGTCTGTTGATTCTTCTTTCTTCTTTCTTTGGAGGCCAGGGACAGAATTTATTAAGCTGTCAGCTCATTATTGATTTTGATCCAAATAATTACATCTATCAGAATTAATATATTTCTTTGATATTTTTGTATTTTTTTTAGTATTAGCTTCACTTTATAATGGCTTTAGCTTAGATGAAGTATGATTTTTGCATGTAAAAGAAACAAGGCCTAAATATTAACATCTTCCCAAAGTAGGGGACAATTACTAAACATTGGACATGAAATTATAAGTTTTGATATATGAAATATTTGTAGAATCTCTATTTTTAAATATATTCATTTTTTTTTCTAACCACTAGGGACATAATCAGGGGTTCCTGAAACTAAATATTGGCAAGCACAATTTTCTTGACATTTACAAGGAAATACTGGGTTATTCTGATGGCACTTTGGAATTGTGTATGGATACAACCATTGACCAATTCATGAAGTGAACTAAATCCAGATAAAGCTGTTCAAGGAGCCTGCTTGCCAGATGTGAAGGAACTTACATGATGCTGAAGAAGCAGAGGAAAAACAAACAAAAATAGTCAAAAATGATATCTCAAAACAGCCAAGAACATTCCCTTATTAGAGGCCAAAACTTGGGAGGCCTTTTATTTTAGTAGTTGCACATTCTCTTATATATCTGAGGTCATTTTTGTTTAATTGTTCAGGACACTGTGCTTGTTTTTACTTTATGATACTTTATCTCTTCTTTAAAAAAAAATAAACAACTCTGTCTTAACATAGTAGAAAACAAAATTCTAGGAGATTTTTGTGTTGGTATTGACTTCTCACTTTGTGCCTTTTTAAACTTGGCTTGGATAGCTAAATTCATCTAAACTCATGTATTTCTTTCATTTACAATGTTATCTCTGTAATTTATGCAAAGGAAGGTCCTTAAGACTTGCTTTAAATCCTGCATTCAAAATGCATAATATATTTGAGATGCTTTCCCATCTTAGATTGATGTTTTTCATTAATACCTTTAAAGACTAAGAAGGAGTGGTTCTCAGTTTTCCCAGTACTAGTGCTGAAGCATTATTTGAAGGGCAGATGGTTGATGCTAATATTGGAGGAGGTTGATAGAGTTTCTTCTGGGTTTATATACAAACCATGGAGATTGGATGTTCCGTAGATTCATAGGGTCATTCCTTCAATGTGACTTAACGTGTACCTACTCCCAACCAAGAATAGCTGAAATACATGTATTCTGGGAGCCCCTAATTTTAGTGCCATAAGAACACTGGAACTCCTGGGAATAGTTCTAATGATAAGTTGTAGGAATAACAATGAACTGAAAATGTGTAATCCTAGATTCTAACTTTGTTGTTATAAATGTCTTCTTAATACCTGGGCATCTTTTTAGCCTATGACAATCAGTTTTAGGTAAAAATAAAAGGATTTATAATTATGAACTATTCTTCTGAGATAGATTACCTTTTCAAATATACACAAATAAATCAGAGGAAAAAAGAAAGAGTGAAATAACAAAGAATTTTCAATCAACATCTCCCTAGGCACTAGAACGCAATTCAGTAACCCAATGAATTACTTTATCATTATTACTTTAAAAGTGTTTATTTAATAATTAGTATATGTTGGTACTGGGAACACAGAGGTATATCATTTAGGTGAAATTTGGATATGAATTCTAGAAACATGCAACATTAGAATAACTAAACAAGATAAATGTTTACTTCTATCTCATGTAAAAAATTTCAATGTCTTCTGTCTTGCTGCTCTATAATTTTTAGCATGTGACTCCTGGCAAAAGCTCAGCCAGGATGGCAGTAATTTGGTCAGTATGAAGACAACCAAAGGTATCACAACTCTCCTCCCAGCTCTTACATTTGGGAACATTTTCAATAATATGTTTAGAATACATTTTGCTGGCCATAACTTAATCATATGGAAATAAGTATAAGAGGGTGTTGAGAAATGCTATTCTAAGGGTTCATATTTATAGCTAAGAATTTCACAAGGTCTTAGAAGAGGTCAATCTATATCATAGATGCTCATGGAAATCAAGAAAAATGTGTATATGTGTTTTTTTAAAAAAATATGTGAGCAAGAAATCTAAAGGGTAAGGGGAAAGCTGGATGGCTACAGTATGTTTGTCACAATTTGGATTAGGAGTGATTGCAATAGGATTCTCCCCCTACATAGTCATTCCGTTAGGGATAAAGGATGTCCTGAACAAAATCCACAAATAGGTTTCATGGACTCCACCCCCACCCCAGACCAAAGATAGCCAGGACACCGAGCAGTACAAATTCTCCCTGAATTATTCATTTCTTCATTTCCCCTTCTTTTTGTAAATAAATCCTTTATCAACCTTTTGGTGTGTGCCTGCAGTTGACTATAATTATAAGTCCCTTTTAAGTGAGGACCCACAGTCAGGCAACCCATTTCCTATTCGGTTGCCCTATAACAATTCTAGAGTCTATCCTAGAGTTTACTTTCTCTATTCAAAACTTGTCAAATTCAGGGAGCATGAGTTCAGTTTGAGAGAATATTCTTTCCTGGTTTTACTGAACTGACACTTTACTCCACTAAAGGACTGAGGTGCATATCTGCAGGAAGAGAATTAAGAAGTTAATTGACTTAATAGATCTGTTTGTTAAAGGAAATGAGGCTTCTAGCCCTTTTGTTAATCCTGCTCACTTACAAATGAGAGATCTAGTTAGCCAATACTTTGAGTACAAAGCTATATTTCACCCTCTATAATTCAAGATGTGTATTCTAGACAGAAAATTCTAGGCTTTAAATTGAAATGTTATTTATATAAATCTCAATTTAAAACTAAATTCAAAATTTTTCTGGTATTTGTCTTTCTCCTAATTTATTTCACTTAGCATTATCCCCTCCAGTAAAATCATCCTTTTTTTTTAAGGTACTTGGGATATAATTAATCATTTTCTGGGTATAATACTTAAATCATGTTTATTTTTTAAAGCAACTCATATTCCAAGTCTTTTATAAGTTTACAATATTTTGGAAGTTATAAAACTCAGAATCAATTGAGTGTGTAACTTTCCTGTTAACTATGGTTATGAAAGGTCTATGCAGGGGGCAGGAATGCGGAAGCCTACCAGGGGGCAGGAATGCAGAAGCCCACATAGAAAAAATCAGACAATAAACCTTTCCCCGCCCTGCAAACCTTTTCCCACCCTGCAAACCCAGTTTCCCACCTGACTGCTCCTCACCCTATAAAAGGACATCTCTCCCCCACAACAGGCAAGACTTCTCCGACCCCCCATGGGGTTTGGTGAACCTCACCCAGGGGCGCAATAAAGTTTCCTGCCTGTAAGAAACTTGGCCTGGCTCTCCTTCTCTTTACTGCACCAATCCTTTCAGGTTACAATGAAGCACCCCGATTATGATCCTCATAAATACAGGATTGATTGTGTGGTGTCTGATGCACTGGAATTGTACACATCACTCAATCAGATAAATCTTTCCTCTTGTGCATAGTATCTAGCATTCACAAGTGGTACCATCATTATGAAGCTTAACAGAAAAAAAGGGCATAGCAAGCAGTAAATCACTAAAGGAAAAATGAAATCGATGAGTCAGTTCTTACATCCACTAGACTCTTGTTTTGATCTTATACTGACAGGATCAGTTGATTCATCTCTTCTGACTACTGCAAGAGGATGGCCATGTTCACTTACTACTCTGTGGAGTCTGTACAGTCTCTGCCATGATCTTGGATGTATTTTCCCTTCTTTGAATTACCTTGATATATGCTAATCATACATAGAACAGATTTTTCAAATGGAATTTCTTAGTTTCAAATCCATGCTGACATCCTGTATTTATAGTGTCATTTCTAGCTCCTATTAAAATCTCTTATTCTACAATTAAACCACAAGTTCCTCACTTTCTATGCTTTCAGTGTCACAATCATAAATTTAGCCTAGACTAAATTTACATTTTCACAGTGAGCATATCTTTCTTGCCAAAATGGTTCAATACTTTCTGATCTGGGGGAAAAAAAGGTATTTTCTTTCTTTCTTTTTTTTTTTCCTGCTTAGGTATATACTGACATACTATAGTATTTTCAATGTGTGAACAGTCAAACTGCATGGGAATACATGGTATTAAGTAGCCAAGAGATTGCACATAGTAAATTGCGTGGAATAAAGTACATGGACCTGCAAATCAATGATATTCAATTCATAGATGAGTTCTGTTAGAAATTTTCTTTGGCCACCAAAGGTGGTACATCTGTCTTCAGAGTACAAAATTCTAAGAGTGATCACAAGCGAAACATAAAAATAGACATGCCCACTTTCTAAATGTTGAATCACTTTTAAAATTAGGTACTGAAATACAGCAAAATTAGGTACTGAAATACAGCAAAAGTTAATATGTCAAGTATAAACCTTGAATGTTGGTTTTAATATTTTGAAATTCACATATTTTTCTCCATCTCCCTTTTACCAGAAAAATCATCTATTTTCCTGTCAACATCTAACTGATGTTTTCAGCCACCTTGATTTAAATTTTAATTTTAGGTTATTAACTGATGGAGACAGGGATCAAAAAGTGAAATCAAAATTAAAAAAAGATCATCACAATACATCAATATTAGAAAAGTATTAATTGTTAGAATCCAGAAGTTGTTCCCAAATCTCTGTTACTAAGTTTACTCAAAACAGTGTTTACTAGAATACATGGAAATATTACATATGAACATATATGTCTAAGTTGATTGACAAAATTTATAAAATAGAGCAATCTTGAATTCACACGAAGCATTCTGAAAAAGTAAAAAAAAAAGTGAAATCACAATACACACTGGTATCAAAAACATAATCATAAAGATATTTACATGCACTTCATTGCTTATAGTTGAAACTATACACTAGCTAGATTCTTGATCTGGCAGGAACAGACTGAGAAAAGGGTTCCTATAGTGTAACAGAGATAATACTTCACAGGAAATGGGAGGAAATAGTCATCTCTGCTGCTTGGAGTTTGGAACGAGAATAGGACTTTTCTATTCAAGTAAATAAGTTAAAAATAGCCTGTTTCACAGCTACCCAGTGGTATAGTTTAACAGAAAGCTATGGATCTTAGAAATAATGAATTACTTAATACTACTCCACATACAGGAAATAATTTGCCAACCAGATTGCTTCTCTTCTGGGTTACTTCAGTATAGAGCTAGTAGGTGAGTTCATTCCAGAAAGCTGGAAAAGTAGGAGTGGCAGAAGATAAAGACATTGGTAAAAAGACTGTTAAGGGAGTGATATTGTTATTCAAGAAGACAAATTTAGAAATTGGAGAAAATTCAATATAATGACACATAAAGAAACAAGAGATACAACATATGAAAAATATTTAGGGAGAAAAAATAGAGAGGTTTTAAAATGCACAAAATAAGTTTGAGTTCCAAAAGAAAAGAATGTAGATAATGATGGAAGAGAAATATTTAAAATACTATGATAGAATTTTCCAGAATTTCCTAGAATAAAAAATAAACTTGAGCACTAATTTAAAAAGTGCATATTCTCAATAAAATCAAACAGAGTGTTGAGGTATTCCCACGCATGTGTGTACAACTGATTTTAGACAAAGGTACCAAAGTAATTTTATGAAAAAAGGACAGACTTTTCCAGAATGGATACTGGAACAACAGGAGAAACAAGGAAAAAAATGAACTTTGGTTCTTACATCAGTTACATAAAAAAATAACTTGCACTCTATCATAACCATCATCACAAAAGATAAAGCTTTAACCATTTTAGAAAATAAACATTTTAATTTCCTTCCTCAAACCAATGATTGTAGACTGCATTAAATATTCAAACATCCCTCATAATGTTGTTGTAGGTTCAAGTTGTAGCTTTGCATTTTAAATTAAATATTTATATAAAAATTTATCAATACTTTTACTATCAATATTTAATTATTTTAAGTATATATCAGAATTACATATTCGAAAGAGAAATATAGAATGGGTGAGGACTTAAAATACTAAACTTTTAAACTGGTATAAAGTGAAGTAAAAAAAGAGTTACATATTAATGAAATATGAAATAATAATAAAAAACAATGAACATAAATGAGCAATAATTACTGAAACATATAAAATTTTAAAAAGAGTAAAAAGAGCACCTCTAGAATTGCAGATTTCACTAAGAACAACTGGATTTCCTGAATGTGTCACAATAAAGAAAACATTGTGGAATCTTCATATATCCTATAAATTACACTTAATCTATAAGCTATGGATATTTATGTGTAATAATATAACGATGTATAAATCATAGAACCATATGCACAATAATGGATAACACAAACACATGTTAAATTAGAAGCCATATCTTTGAATTAGTAAGGTAATCAAGGAAAAAACAAAGAAATCGTTAAGAAAGCATGGTAAGATATGATGGAAGTTGTCAATTGTGATAATAAACATAAAACGTTTAAAGTTTTCCACTAAAGCAGAAATTATGCCAATTGTCTTACAAAACAAAATCTAATTACAAGCCGATTGCAATATTTAACTAAAACAAAATGAGGTTGAAATTAAAAACTAATAAAAAAAGTTGATAATAAAAGACTAGGCAGAATAATTTTGGATAGAAGCAAATATATCAGCACCAAAAATACATTAGGGAAAATTTTGGAAATCTATTCGTAGAAAATTGAAAAAAAATATAATTAATATACCTTTTAAATATTTGGAAAGACTTGTAAATCTCTTTAAATATGAAAAATAGATACCTGACGAAAACACATTAACTGTGAAATAGAAAACTAACATTTAAAATATGCAAATATTCTTATTAGTAGTGTTTAATGTTCTTATGACAATTACTCGTAAATACTGGCTTTCTAGACTATATACTTTACCATGCATATAACAAATTCTAAAAGTTATATATATGATAAACTTTGATTCAAACATCATTTTTCTAGGTAGAGAAAATACCCAGCAAGTCTCTTATTATTAATGTTATTATTTAATGCTACTATTTTTCACAATGGTAAATTAAAAATACCACTTAAAGTTACCATATTTATTATGATATGGCTTTGTCTTTTAATTTTATAAAGTTCTAAAAAACTGTTTAAGAAATAAACTGCAATAAGCATAGTATTGAGTTTATAGTATTAATTAGTTGTGTGTAAATAACTCACCATATTGTGTGAAGAACACATACCATGCATTTACACAGCAGCATGTAGATCATCATAGTGCCCAATGAAAACGCATGCCCAAAACAATTTTCTCTGTATGATAAGTTTATATGTGATATTTATGTAGTTCTTTTTATCACTCTGTTTTTTAGTATTTCACATCTTTAAATTCAGAGATGAGTAACAATGCCTAATGACTTTTGACAGAAAAAATGTGATGTGGCTTTTGGAACAGGGAAGCAGTCAGTAACTTTAAGCGGAAGCTTATAAATTTAATGTGATCTATGTAAGATTTTAAATGGGTGAAGCTCATTTCAGTGAAGGTAAAATGTTGGAGCAGTGTTTTAACATTTTCTCCCACGACAGTGATAATGATCTCACAAAGTTGTTTATAATCATTTTATTGCATTCATCAGCTGAGACTAATTATAACTCAGATGAAAATCATCCTTGCAGAGTGCATTCTAAATATTAATAAACATAAATAATGCAAGTTTACTATTAAAGCAATTCAAAACAACAAACAGAACCCACAGGGAGTTCCTTAAAATTAATCTGGTTCCACATAAATTCTGTCTTAAAATGTTCAAAGCAACACTATCTCATATCACAGGATATATTAACTTTCTCCTTTCTTTTTGTTCTGTTCTCTAATTTTATAGGACAAAGTAATAGATGTGAGTGGTTGGTGGGTCAGGAAGTAACTTCTAATCAGGAAAATGGAACTAATTTACATATGAATTGGCTAGGAAAAACTGAGAGAGAGCTGATCCTGATGTGTTTCTTAACTTCTGAAATGTTGTAATCTTTTTCACTTTATTTCCTGTACTGTCAAAAAATGTACAACTATCAAGTATATGGAAACTCTTTTGTAGATTCAATTATCTATATAAAATGAAGAAGTTTCAAATCTCAAGTGAACTGCCATATGCTAATATTTGAAACTTGTAGCTTTTAACAGCATTTCCTGTTAAATCTTAAGTGGTCTTTATTTTGACTGTTTCAGAGTTAAAAATAATATATACAACCAAAATGATTGGCTTTACAACTTTGGGAAAATTAACATTTTAGAGTTAGCATCTAATCATTGGTAATAAGTTTTTCTCTCACAAAGTTGTTATTAACATGAAATGAGATATGTATGTAAAAGACAGAACACTAACTTTACTAATTTCTTTTCCTGTTATTACTGTCATGTTTTCCTTTCTGGCTCTGTTTGCTACTACAGTTCTTTGAAGATAATGAATTTAAATGTTTATTCTGATTTCAACTTTGCCATTCAGCATGTGATTTAACTTTTCTCAACCTCACTTTCTTCATTTATTAAATGTCATTACTAGCACTTAATGTAACTTACAGTCACATATAACTTATTCCAAGTATACTAGAGAGGATCAAATTAAACAAAGTGAAAGTACTTATGTACTCTAAAATGCTATTAAAATGGTAACTTAGATTATAAGTTCTACATATTTGTGCTTCTATAGAAGTCATACAGTGATCAAACCTTAGTTCCAACTTGACATGCAAAGAGCAAATGCTTCCAAACATTTAAGTGTTTCCTAATGCTTGAACTATAAACGGTAACTGCTTAGAATTTTGTAGTGATCAAACACATTCATTAAAAAAGCACAAATTTATAAGGAATGCCATCATGCTTTTTCAGAGTTTCCTTTGGTCATTATTTGGTGTTATTTGTTTTTTTGATAGTGTGAAAATGTTTATTGTATTAAATATTTCCAATCAACAAGATCACTAGAAATCTTTACACTCTTTAATGTTCTTCAATACAAACTCTCCTATCTAAAATGAGTTAAGGAGGGCCTCCCCGGTGGCGCAGCAGTTGAGCACTGGGTTGCGAAGCTGCCCACAGCCTCTGCAGTGCTGGTTCGATCCCCGGCTGCTCCCCGGCCACCGGAGGAGGGTCCTACATGGCGCGCAAACCTCTCCTGCCGCCCACTGCTTCCCTCAGAAGTGTACTTCGGTCCTTCTGCCTGTTCTGCTCCCCGTTCTGGCTCTGGTGAATTCTCTCCCCCTCCCGCACTAATGACTGTACCCAATGCTTGTATAAATAAATAAATCTTTAAAAAAAAATTAAAAAAATAAAATGAGTTAAGGAAAGATCTTCCATTTCTTCCCTTCTCTATAAAAAGAAATATGCCTTATTTTAAAAAAGAAAAGCTATTTAAGAAATATGAATAAAATTAGTTCCATTTGGAAAAAGCATTTCAACTTAATAAAGGTAATGAATAAAAGAAAATTTTAAAACAAAGATTTAACTTAAAACATTTGCTGCATTTTGATGCCTTAGATTAAATGAAGATTTCATGTGGTAAACTCTTAGCAAACTTCAAAAATCACAATTTTGATGAGAACTAAATTTCTCCAATAGGTCATATTTCAAGTGAAGTGATGAAATATCAAGAAGCAATGTTTATATATTCGGTTAAGTAATTCATAAATTCCAATAATATATGTAAAATAGAAAGCATGATTAACCAATTTATCACATTTCTTAATCTCAAGGTTATGTGACCTTTCTTCATTTTTTTTTTTTTAGTGACTGACTAAATATCATAGAATGAATGGACCTACAAACAAATTACATTGAGAACATGTCTCTGGTAAGTGGTGAAACTGAAAAGTTTTTCTTTAGTTTTTAATTAGATCCAGAAGGTTATGCACCTGAATTGTATCAAAACTTAAAGGAACAGATAAATTGTCTTATATAGGCTCTTTAATGAAATAGTAATCTTGCAAACTCATCCTGTAATACTAAAAATAATATGATGATTTAACTGACCACAAATAATAGGAAAAAAAGAAAATTGGAGTCAATATCAACTACATATATAATTACTAAGATCCTAAGTGGTGAAAATATTGTATGATGATGAGGTAAGTTTTATCACAGGTAGGCAAGCTTTAACTGATTGATTTAGTTAAACACATGTACAGTTTCCAAGAATATAACACTGATGCTCTTCTCAATATACTGCATGCCCTATATAAACACTACCTTTCTTTTCTTTTGCATTCCCTTTTTTCTTTTCTTTTCCCTCTAACCTCAACCTTTCTTCAACACCCTGTCAAATGTTCTGGAGTTCACATTTACTTAATGACACAACCTCCTATCTCATAGTAAAGATATCATCAAAAACCATTCAGACTGTGCTACATACATAGGAACATTTATATTTTAGAGACGTATGAAGGGTGACTTAAAGAGAAGTAGGTAACAATATAAGTTCTATTTTGTAGTTGGAGTGGGGGTAGCTCCATATCTGTATGAACTCATCAGAGAGCTCGCTTCTTCCCCTGGGGAAGACCATAGAGTTCCTTATTAGTACAGGCAGGTTGAATTATAACTTGCTGATACTTCCCTTTGATGCCAGGGCATGATAACTTCCCTTTGTTAACTTCTCCCATTTCATGTAATGATGTGTGGTTTCTACCCCTTAACTAGTAATGGTTAAATCATTTAGTCTTGTACTTTAATCTGCCCCTAGGATATGTCTTTCAACTTTTTTTATGAGCCTCTTCTTCATTAGACCCCAAAGGATTCTACTTGCCATGCTCTGGCTCAAATTCAAATCCAGAGGTAATCCCTTCTAATAATTCCTCATCTTAATTTACATAGAATTAAAAAAATAGGCAATTTGATTATTATATTTATATAATGATTCTACTTTAAAATACAATTAGAAACAGTATGTGTAGATGCTGATAAGTATTTAGAATGACTAAAATTGGACATTGGTTTTGGCAAACAAGACAAAATGGAAACTTACATTATGCAATTTAATTTTCTACCCCTATTTCCACTTTCTACCCCAAGAATGTCATAAATGTCTCAGCTGAGATTTCTTTTTTTTATTTTTTTCTGCATATAAAGTAAACCATTATACAAAAGACAGAGAGAATCATAAAATAAATTTATTTCTTTTGTTTCAACTCCTAAAGATGTCTTTTTGAAATATAGATATAAATGAGATTATGTGTACAGTGATTGCCCTCTAGATAGAGAAAATAAAGACTACAAGCATTCCTGTATTTCTGTCACTTTATTCCACTCACAGTGAGGAAACATTACAGTGAATATATAATTGCAAATTTATAATATTTTGATCTTAACTGTCAACATGCAGTATCTTTCTAAAATTTCCTAACAAAAATAATGAAACTGGAAGAAACTTACGAGATCCAGTGTTTTTTTCTTGGGATTGTACTGTTCAGAACAGATAACTATCTTAATTTTTAAGAATTTATGCAGCTATCTGTGATACAATTTTATAACCTGGGTGGTCAAGAATGAGCTAAACCCTGTTCATTTTCAATTAACAAAAAAAGGTGCAAAAATAACCGAAAAAGCCAAAAATACCAAAGCATTGTATTAGATAATCTTTGAAACATTTTTATTTATTTATTTATTTATTTATTTTTAATTTTTTTTTTTTTTAAGATTTATTTATTTATTTATACAAGCACTGGGTTCAGTCAGAAGCGCGGGAGGGTCAGAGATTTCACCAGAGCCAGAGCAGGGAGCAGAGCAGGCAGAAGGACCAAAGTACACTGCTGAGGGGAGCAGTGGGCGGCAGGAGAGGCCTGCGCGCCATGTGGGACCCTCCTCTGGTGGCTGTGGAGCAGCCGGGGATCGAACTGCCGCTGCAGAGGCTGCGGGCAGCTTTGCAACCCAGTGCTCAACCGCTGCGCCACCAGGGAGGCCCATTTTTAACAGATAAGTTTGTCAGTGACTAGGTGTAGATATGATTACTCTAATTTTTCTCAAATACAATATAGCATACCCCAAAATATTTCAAAGATTGTTGTTAAGAATACTTTTCACAAACTCATAATTTAAAAAAAATTAAATTTTCTTTACTAATACCATTACAGAATGATTAGTATGGAAACAGTTAGTTGATAATTCAAAAGAAGAATAATTCAAATATCTCTTTTATATCTTTGCTTTTAGCCTGCCACTTTGCTGTACTGATTTATTGTTTCTCACCATTTTTAAGTAGAGTCTTTATGGTTTTCTGTGGTTATTATCAAGTGATTGGCAAATGATGAAAGTTTTCTTTTTTTCCAATTTGGATTAATTTTATTTCTCTTACTTAGTGAACATGCTTATTTTGTACTTGATTGTAGAAGAAAATATTTCAGTTTTTCACCATTATGATGTTAACTGAGATTTTGTTAAATAATCCTTTATTATGTCAAAATATATTTTTTATATCCCCCTTATACTGAGAGTTTTTTCCATAAATGGATGCTTATAAATGCATGACTCTTGTCAAATGATTTTTCTGGATCTATTTATATGATCATATGATATTTTTTATCCTTCTATTTTGTGGTAAATTATATTAATTGATTTATGTATATATGACCATCCTTACATCCCTGGAATTAATCCCGTTTGGTCATGATGAATGATTCATTTCATGTATTGTTGATTAGATTTTATTAAGGATTTTTGCCTGTATATCATGGGTATATTGGTCTATAATTTTATTTTATTTTATTTTCTCTCTCTCTTTTTTTTTTTTGTGATGTCCTTGCTACTTTTAGTATCAGAGTAATGTTGACTTCACAAATTGTGTTTGGAAGCATTTTCTCTTTCTCAATTTTTGAGAAGAGTTTGAGAAAGGTAGTATTAATTTGTCTTCAAAGGTTTAGTAGAACTCACTAGTGAAACCATTTGTTTCTGGGTTTTTTTCAATTTGGGGAACTTTTAATTACTGTTGTAAGTTCCTTGCTTATAATTGTTAAGTTCAAGTTTCTATTTCTTCCACATTCAGTCTCAGAAGGTTTTATGCTTCTAAAAATATATCATTTCTACAGAGCAATTCACATTATTGGTATGAAGATACTCATAGTAGTATCATATGAACCTCTCTATTTCTAAGCTGTCTCTTGTAACTTGCCAAATTTTGTTTCTGATTGTATTTATTAGAGTTCCTCCTGTTTTTCTTAGTGAGTTTAGTAGAAGTTGTTCCCCACTCTGTCTCGGGTGAATCCTCTCACCCTCCCCCCATGCATCTGGCCTGTACCCCGGTTCTTGTATAAAAATAAACAAATCTTTAAAAAACAAAAACAAAACTATTCACATTTTAATTGCATTTTTTGTAGTTATTTGCAATTTTTGTAGTTATTGGAATTGTAGTTATTGAGGTGTTGTTGGTTATGATGTATCATTTTTAGTATTTGAAAGTGTAGGATTTTGCAGCCTTCAGGTATAGCTACCATAATGTACCCACCACCAAAGCACCCATAATCTACCACCATAGGCCATTGTACTCCCTCCCTACTTTATTCTCCCCATTTCCCAGCCCTCTCCCTCTATGAATATTTCAGTTCTGTGGTCAGATTTCAAGGTTTTAAAATTTTTTAATTGAGGTAACATTTCAATGCCCCATCAGGTATTGCCACCATAGTGCACCCAACAACAAACCACCCATAGTCTCCCACCATAATGAGTTGTACTTCCTTCCCTCTTTGCTTTTACCCCTCCCCTAACCTTTACCTCCTCTGCATGCTTCCTTTCTGTAGTCAGCGTTCAAGGGTTAGTTTTTAAACTTGTCTTTATCTGTTCCTTAGTTTAGTTACTCTATATTCTACATATTAGTGACACCATCTGGTATTTATCTTTCTCCTTCTTACTTACTTCACTTAGCACTATCCCTTTTAGTACCTATATTACCATAAACGGCGAAAGTTTATCTTTTTGGATTGCTGAGTAATATTCCATTGTGTATATATTTATATCACTTTTTTTTTTCACTTATTTTTCATCCACTCATCTATGTTGGGGCACTTAGATTGTTTCCATAACTTAGCTATGCTAAATAGTGCTTTGGTGAACATGGGAGTGTAAGTTTCCTTTTAAGTTACTGTTTTTGAAATGTTGGGGTAGATGCCTAAAACAGGAATTAATCAGTTATATGACAGACCCATTTTTAATGTCTTAAGACATCTGCATACTGCTTTCCATAAGCCTGGGCCAGTTTGCATCCCCACTACCAATGTAGGAGGGTTCACTTTTCTCTAAATTCTCGCTAGCACTTGTTGTTTCTGGTCTTTTCAGTGTCAGCTATTCTCACAGGTGGTATCTCATTATGGTCTTAATTTGCATTTCCCTAATGAGTATCACTATAGTGAACATTTTTCACATGCAGTCTGCAGTCTGTATGCCTTCTTTGCCGAAGTGTTTGTTTAGTTCTGCCTATTTTTGATTGGGTTATTTATTAGGTTCTGTAGGTTATGAGTCCTTTGTTTATTCTTTGCTATCCATTTTAAGAGTATTTTTTTAGTGAAACAAGGAATAATATTGGTATATAGACCCTTTCTTTACATTGTGAATTTAAAACATAATAAGAAAATTCATTCTCAGATGTGACAGATCTTTATGAGTAAGCTATGAATGGTGAAAAAATCTTTATGTGCAAAGTATAAATATAAGCAATAAATGAGTAAGCTACTAATAGTAACCATTTCTCAACTTCATTTTTCTTCATTTTGGTAATTTAGAAAAACATATTTTTTGTTTTTTTGTTTTTTTAATGGAGAGCTTAGTCTTGTTTGTAAAAGGTTATGCTTCAAGGGCAGTGGCTCATGTTTATGTCTTATTTTCATAGAATCAGAGAATTATGACCTGTAAGAGTCATATAATGTGTGTGTGTGTGTGTGCTATTACAATATCCAATTTAGTTGGGAAAGCCACACCCACAAGTCCCATTGATAGTGAAAATGTAAACATAGGAACTGTTTCCCTAACCCACCAATTGGGGGTTTTGCCACTAACCTATTTTGTAACTTTCCCAATTGAAATCAGTTTTGACAAAGGCACTTTGTCAGAAAGTTTCCTAGTTGTGCCTCATTTATAAGAACTTTGGTAGAAAATCAAACTAAACCTTCCAAGAAAAAAAATAAAAATCAATTAAACAAAATAACTAAATAGGCATAAACCATAAACAAAACCACAAACCAGAATTGGGGAGAGGGAACTTTAAACTTCTGCCTTATTTTTCTTTGAAGAGGATTAAATGTTCTACAGAAAACTAAAAGTATGATAGATTGTTTTGAAAAGAGTTGGTTAGCCTTGGTTCTGCCTGTAAACCTGTCAGTGACCTATTGATTTTTTTTAAGGAGCTTACTTTGATCATCTATAAAATTAGTGTGATAATCACATTAGCCACACAATCCCTTTAAATTCAAAAAATCTAACATACAAAAAAGCAAACAGAAAAAAAAAAAAGACATGTTTTCCTGGGTTAGTTTGTCATACAGTTGCCAAATGGACAACTACAAAATATTACTTCTTAGATATTACAGAAATAGTTGCAATGAGCATAAAATGTAGGAAGTCAAAAGAAAAAAAATGCCAGCACAACTTGGTAATAGGTAGAGTGATCATTAATCCCATAAACCCACAGAGAGTTGGATAACGAACTTACTTTTACATCAGTCATTCATGCATTTTTTTTTTAATTACCCCACCATTGGCATTTTCTTTCTCTGCAAAATAAACTGGATTTTTAATTAGAAAATTGACTATGCTCAGTAAACATCAACAAGTCTCATTTAAAATATCAGAGCTTATACTATTCTCAGTATACTTTAATATACTTTGTGATGTTAATAGAATGATATTAAAGAGAGAAACTGACCAAAGTTTCATGGCAGATATATGGCTATAGGCTTGTTCTCTGGCATATGTTCCTTTAAATAATTCTTTAAGTTTTAAAATATGTCTCCCAGATTTTGATTAAACTTTGAATTGAAAATGAAGTTTGTAATTTACTAAGCCAATACTGAATGGATGGCTGGGTGAACGGTAGATAGAAACTGAATGCGTTTATTGGTACATAGTTTGTATGTACATATGTTTGAAAGAGTATCAATAAAAAGAATGAAAAGTACGTGCATTTTCAAAACAGTGTCATTAATTTATTTTTTATTTTTAAATTTTCTTAAAGATTTATTTATTTATTTATACAAGCACTGGGTACAGTCAGAAGTGCGGGAGGGTGAGAGAATTTACCAGAGCCAGAGGAGAGAACAGAACAGGCAGATGGACAAAACACTGCTGAGGGGAGCAGCGGGCAAGACAGGAGAGGTCTGTGGCAACATGTCGGACCCTCGCCGGTGGCCGGGGATCAAACCGGCACTGCAGAGGCTGCGGGCAGCTTCGCAGCCCAGCTCTCAACCACTGTGCCACCAGGGGAGGCCCAGTGCCATTAATTTAAAATTCAACTTTCCTTCAAGTTTTTTATTTGAATCCCAGGCAACTCAAGTTTAAGAGAAAAAAAAAAAAAAAGAACAGTACAACTATTTTCTTCTTAACTCCAGTTCTCTTGCATGTTTTCTGGGTGCTTTACAAACCTGTCTTGGTACCATTTCTTATCTTTGCTTCCTTAGTATGTCTTCTAGCTTGCAGTTTACCAACTTATTTTCTGTTCATCTTTATGGACTAACAACTTGGCAGGAAGACAGAGATAAGCAGGCAAAGAGGGGAGATTTCTGAAATGTTATTTTTGTTCCACTCCAAGCATATTTTTGATGTGAATACTTTTTTCATGCTTGGAATCAAAGAAGTAATCCTGCTTTATTTGAAAAACATTTCCTTTAGGAGTAAAATAATTGTAGATAAAGGAAAAAAAGGATATATTCTATGATACTTTGGCCAAATCATTCTACCTACCTCTTCTTAGAAGACTAATCCTCCAAAAATTTGAAGTACCTTTACTGACAGCATTAGCTATTGTTTTGATAGAGAAAACACATCTAATATGTTAATTTTTTTCATACTGTAACTTAGTAATTTTACCAACAAATGCCAGAAGTAAAATGTCAAATTTGAAATATTTTCAATGCTTGGGAAGACTTATTTGGGGTTATAAAATTCATAAGTCTGCACTGGAGTGTATGACTTTTCAGTTGTTTGAATTAATTATAATATATATTGTAATATTTTTAAGGCAACAGGATTGTGAATTTGGACTAATATGATATATCATATAACCATTTATCTCATCATTGTAATTTCCAAAGCATCAGAATGGTTCAAATTCAAAGTTCTTTTTCTGTTTTATCACTTAACCCTGATTATGATCCAACATAGAGAAAAATTATATATAATGTGAAATTATTACATATTATGAGTGAACCATCTCAAAGACAAAAGAAATTCCTGTTTAAAACAAAGCTCCATTTTCCCTTTTGTTTTTAAGGATAGTTTCCCCAAGCAGAGTTTAAAAAGTGAGGAAGGGAACACACCCTACTCTGCTTCTGAGTTTATCCTTTAGCTGTTGCTCAAAGTTGAGGATGTGTCCTTAATCCACCAAGGACCACAAATATCATTGAATATCAAAATCATGGGTTGAAAACCAATGTTACCTCAAAAAAGAAAAAGGAGAAAAATATTATGGGTTGAAATCTTGGAGTTGTCACATTTTTCTTCTTAATATAATGGAGCTATCTCCCTCCCTGGCATTATTCTTCTTTTAAAGAAATACTATGTATTATATTGTACTACATTTTATTTTTATTATATTAATATATATGACTAATCACATGTAAGTGATATATTTATATATACAAACATGTTCATAATAAAATAGGGGGGCTACTCATACCAATTACAATTCTTGTTTCTCTAACTATTTGTGTGATTATAGCTGATATTCATAGTTTCCTTCTTATACTATCCATTCTGTATTCCCCTTGATTTCAATGAGAACCTAAACTGGTTTTCATCCTTTGCCTAGTGGTGGAATGATCTGAACCTGAAGGATCTGGGTCAATAGTATTCATGCCTGAACTGAGTATTTGCAGTTTCCCATTAACTTTAATCGCAGGACATAAGGGCTTGTGCTTCATTCACCTAAAGGGGCATGCCTAAAGCTCAGCTTCCTGTCTGTCACAGACATTTCAGGCACCACTAGATTTGCTCAGTCATATGCCCAAATGGCAAAGCAGTTTGTACAACTATTTGGACCCATTGCAGAACCTTCTACTTTCTGGGTCTCACCCAAAACTGGCAGTTTTTCATGTCACTGATAAGTGGGCCAGAGTAACATACTCAAATGAGGAACACATTTCTCTAGAATCCAAACAGGCCTACTAGATAGAGATAGTCTACTACTGGACTCTACCTCTACTAGATATAGAGTCTCTTGTGTTTTTTGTGGTTTAGAGGAGGGCCTAGATACATAACTTTCTCCACCTAGAAGGAATATCTGGACATCTCCAATGTGGGAAAAATCTTTGGATGTAAGTAGTGATGCATCCTTTTGACTGAGCTTAAGGTTTCTGTTTTAATACCCTCTCCATCATTTGCAAAATGTTTCTGTGTGTCCTCCCAACCACCTACATCATCTTTGCCTCCCATGTCCTTAAAAAGTATGTTTGCAGCTAAATATGAGCCTATGAGGAATGAAAACAAAAATCTATGTGTACCTTAACTGGTATAGTTATGTATTACAAAATGAAATTAATTTGATGTGTTATACTATCGTTTCCCTCTTTGATGTCACTGCCCTTCTATGATTAGAAAAAAATGATAATGACAGTTTTACTAACTTAATAAGATTATGTTAAAAAATAGTTTACCCTGTAAATAATATATGTCATGGGCTGCAGAACATGATACTTGGATTCATGAAGAATCTGTTTTTATATCATAGAAAAGAAATATATATATAACATGTCTGTATACATACATAATCCGTATACATGCATACATATATGCATGCACACACACACATACACACACATGAAGATTAAGGAATGGAACCAAAGTGTCCAAGAGAGATTCAAACAAAAGAGAGAGAGATTTACAACAAAGAGAGATTTATTTAGAAAAAGTTAAATACACTCTCCAAGACATCTTCAAATAGCTTCTGTCCAACAGAGATTTACAGCAAAAAAAAAAAAAAAAACAAAAAAACCTGACTCATCAGATAAGGAAAGCAACTAGGTGATATGAAGGAAAAGAATGAAAAATTAATCCAGCATCCTAGCTTATACAAGTGTATTAATAGGGTTTTCACTGAAATAATATGTAAGATCTGCTTCAAGATGGCACAAATACATGGTATCACACATATACAGTCTCACATACATGTCATCTTCCTTTCTAAAAACTTCTATTTATAAACTTCTTTAGTTTATCTTTGCTAATGAAACAGTTAATGTAAGAATGGCTCCATCCCCATCCAAAATGATACTAGAACACAAAAAAATAGTAACCTGAAGGGATATATGTACACTTTTGCTCTTTGCAGCACTATTTACAATAGTGAAGTCAGTGGAAACAAACTAAATGCCCAAGGGCAGATGAGTGGATTAAGATGTGGTAGATACCCACAATGGAATGCTCCTCAGCTTAAAAAGAGAAAATAAAAACAAAAACAAAGGTGAACTCTTGCCATTTGCAACAACATGGATGGAACTAGAGGGGGGTTATGCTAAATGGAAATAAGCCAGAAGGAGAAGAAAAATACTGGATGGTTTTACTCATGTGCTCAATTTGGAGAAATAAAGAAAGGGTCAGACAAAACCAGACCAAAAACAAATCCTAGAAATATAACTGTAACATTGAGAATACCAGAGTGGAACAGGGCACACGGCGATCGAAGGGGGAGGTGTCCAAAGGGTTATTGTGGGGGACGCTCAGTGCCTAGGTGGTGAGTGTGGAATATATAAAAAATATGTAAAAGAGTAAGAACAACTTTGAGGTGACTGAAGGAGGAGTAGAGAAAAGGTGAGCCAAAAGCCTAAAAATATTTGAAGAGATGAATGATTGTTTGCATAGTACCACATGAAATTAAAAGATGAGTTCTTTATTAAATATGAAATCTGAAGAGGAGGAGTATAGAGAAGCTATTTGAAGATGTCTTGGAGAGTGTATTTAACTTTTTCTAAATATCTTGTCTAATAAATTTCAATGGAAAGGATTATGTGGATTATAAAACCCATAAAAGTTAATGCTTATGGAAGTTTCTGATTTATGAAATTTAACATCTACCTCTACCCTATCACTCAGTAGTTTCACTCCTTGGTATTTACCTAAATAAAATCAAAACACTAAGCCCTGATCACTAACAGTCATGGTGGCCTTATTCATAATAGGTAAAAGTGGCAACAACCCAGGTGCCTGTCACCGGAGAATGGATAGACTGTGGTTCATGTACACAATAATAGTACAGCACACAGAGATAGAAAGAAACATGCAACAACATGGCTCCATCTCAGAAACATACTGAGTGAAAAGCAGTCAAGACAAAAGATAAGCTATCATATGATCTCATTTATGTGAAGTTTTAAAACAAACAAAACTAAATAATAGTGATCAAAATAAGAACAATGTTTGCTTCTAAGACAGTAAAGATTGACTTAAAAAAGATACATGGAAAATTTCTGGGGATAAAACTTATATCAAAATTGTATTATGACAGCAGTGTGGGTTATAGTGTTGTATACATTTGTGAAAGCACATACAATTGTGCAGGTAATATTTCATGGTATGTAAATTTTTTTAACTGAAAGTCAAAAAAATAAAAGCTAGTGTTAGTGGAAGAATGGTGGTGGGAAATATTATAGAAGCTTATCTGGGTAAAGAGATCTATCTAGAGACAAGATACAGGCTGAGGGAAAATTGTTTTAAAATGATAATAGGTGACTTGAATGTGTTAATATTGAAAAAGAAGGAGAGGAAAATGTCAGTTTTAAATAAAGTGTATTGCTAAAGCAATATCCCAGATTAGGCAAAGGGAACTGTATTAAAGTCACTAAACATGTTTTACTTTGCTGTTTAAAAGGCCGCAAAAAGAGACAGAGAAGATCAAATTTAAGGACTTAGTCCAATTAATTTATAGTGAGTTACATAACCAGTCATGAGATGAGACGAAACATAAAAATTTCATTATTTGGGCCCCATGTTGTCCTCACAAGAATAAGAGTACCTCTGGGACATCTATAATTGACTTTTAACAAGGCAAATTATTTTGATCGTGTTTGAGACTTATATCTGAAGTGGACTCCACCCCGAGCTACTGCTTTGGTACGGACTAAGCAATGGCAATGCTCCTTTTAAATTGTTTTTATAAAAGTCAAGCACTGCCAGAAACTTTGCATAGGAATTACAGTGGACTATGAAGCCTGATGGAAACCAAAATTGCCAGATGCCTTTGAAAAGCGCTAATAGCAGATCAGAATATAACATCTGAACTCAACCATGATTACTTTCATCTTACTGAGTTTAATGAAAAAGTGCTTGGGTATTTGTAGAACAACAGAAATTAAATGGGAGATCAGTGAAACATTTTGGCAAAGTCACATCACAACCCCATAAACTTTGCCTAATATAATAAGTTGGCCAAAATGAATAGGGACAAGTTAATGAGTAGAAAGCACTCCATCTATGTTTGTGCAGTGCTATTTGAAATTTGAGATTGTATGAGAATGACTAGAAAATCTCCAAGAACAATACCGGTTTAAATAATAATGATACCTTCAACATGCCAAAAACAAAGCTCTGAAGTGGCTTCATTAAAAATAATTTACATTTGAAACTATGGATTTAGAAACTTAACTAAATTGACTAAATGGAAACCATCTGAGAGAAAAATAATGGAAATTGGAAAAATGCTTAAAAAAATATAATAGGAAAAACTTACATGCTTATATTGAACATTTGGTCTCATTTGAAACAAATCTTACATTGTCATTTAAAATCTTTGGCTGGGGCCTCCCCCGTGGCGCAGCGGTTGAGCGCTGGGTTGCGAAGCCGCCCACAGCCTCTGCAGCACCGCCTTGATCCCTGACCACTGGGCGAGGGTCCCACATGGCGCGCAGACCTCTCCTGCCGCCCACTGCTCCCCTCAGCAGTGTACTTCGTCGGTCTGCCTGTTCTGCTCTCTGTTCTGGCTCTGGTGAATTCTCTCACCCTCCCGTGCTTCTGACTGTACCCAGTGCTTGTATAAATGAATAAATAAAATAAAATAAAATATTTGGCCATATTTTATTGCTTAAAATTTTTCTTTTTAATAATTACTCATTTAAATTTTATTCTTTTTTAAAAACACTCATTTCTACCCAATATAATATACTTATTAAACCTGTATAATCTTTGAATATTATTTATTTATGATATATCAAGTTTTCTTAAAGATACAAATAATAGAATAATTGGTATTTTCATAGTTTTTTTTCAGAGGGCAATATGAAATATTAAAAGACATTTTTTCAAGCCACTATGAATGTAGTAGGCTCTTAGTCCACCAAAATGACCATCACAAAATACCAAGACTGAGTGTCTCAAACAACAGAAATCTAATTCTTGCAGATTTGGAAGCTTCATGTGTAAGATCAAGGTGTCAATATGTTTGGTTTCTTTTGAGATCTGCCTCCTTGACTTCTAGATGGTCATCTTCTCTCTGTGGCCTCACCTGCCTTTTTCTCTCTGTAAATACATTCCTGGTATCATTCCTCTTTTTATAAGGACACTGTTCTTTATAAGAGTTAGGGCCCTAACTTATGTTTTCATTTAGACTTACTTCTTTTTACAGGTCCAAATTCCAAACATAGTCTCACTGGGGATTAGGGTTTCTACACATGAACTGGAGTGGGGTGGGGGGAAACAATGGAGGCCGTAACAAGGGTCATGTGATGGTCACTATTTGTAGGGATTATATAAGACTGAAAACTGGGCAGTAACTGAAAGTTAAGAGATAGTTAATTCAGCTATAGTAAGAGAAATAGTACAGTTCCTAGACATATAGGATTAGCCAGTGTGTCTTTATCAGGATGTCCTCTCACCTCCCACCCCATAAAAGTGAACCATGTCAGACTATCCATTTCTACTTCCCCTGGACAATTGACTTTTGTGATTTTCCACATGAAATTATATGAAGGTGAACTAGAGTGCATCACATGAATATTTGAAAGAAAGAATTTCACAATTATCTCTTCAAGGGAGCAAAAAGCCAGGAAAAGTGAGAGTAATAAGCATGCTCTTTGGGATAGCAGAAGAGCGCTTTCAACTCCTTTTGCAACATCATTGACCTATAGGGAATTATGTTTAGTAAAATAATTTAGACAGAGAAAATCAAACACCAAGTGATTTCACTCATGTGTGGTAGAGAAAACTGAAAAAGATATAACAAATAAAAATAAATTTTTGGACTATAAGACCAATTAGTGTTTATCAGAAGGAAAAGGAGGAAAGGGTGGAAAAATCAGGACAATGGGGATAATGGTATGGTGGTATATAGACCACCATAGGTATGGTGACCTTAATATAGTACATACATGTTGTTTTTCAGTGATTAACATATGAAATTTATATAGTGTTATAATTCAATGTTACTTCAAAAGAATTTTTAAATCAATAATCATTTTGGGATAGTTAGGTCAGTAGTGCTTGGATACCAAGCAATAGTAACTACATTTGTTAGTGTTTGATGAATAATTCCCTGCTATAATCCATCCATAATTCACAATCCATTCCCATAGAGAGAAAATGTGCTCTCTGCAAAGTGAATTTTCATGGGTAAATTAACTTAGTTGAAATTAAAATAGTGATATATAGACATATCACAAAGACATCTGTGGATTAAAAATGATTCCTAGCAATCACACGTGAGGACTTGTGTAAGATAAATTAAAGGTAGGAATTTAGGAAGTAACCCTAGACATCTTTGGACTGATAAAAACTATATGGATTTATAATCTGGTGACAAACATCATTGTAGAAAAATTAGACAGGTTAGACACCATTGTGATTTGGGTCACCCATGTGACTCCTTACACTTAAGGACAGCCGACCTAAATTTATACTAAACATTGGTGGCAAAAATAAAGTAGAATGCTTAGAATTTAACAAATTTCTTTTCTCTGACTCTAAATGTATTACCAGTAAGTGGTAAGCCAATCCAAATCAAAGTCATAAATTGCACAATCCATTCTCTAGACAATACTACCACTTAAGTTTTTTCATAATATTGCTAACATGTGTGATGGTGATGATGTTGATAATACACTTTTAGCTAATCTCCAGATGTTTGGCATCATGTAAATATAGACAGACCTCAAAAGAATAGGGAAGCTTACATTGAGTTTTGGTAATCTCCTTTAAAGACACATACTTTATTTATTTTTTTTATCTGATATATATATATATTTTTATAATAAATTTTATTTTTATATTCCCCATACAATTTCAACCCCCCCATTTTGACCCCAATCCCTCCCCTCCCTCCACCCACCCCCCCAAAAGTGTCTCTGGTTCATAGAGTTTTGTTGATTTTGATTTTTACTTTCTTATAGTTATTCATTTTCCTGGTCCCTTATTTAAGTTTTCTAGATTCCTGCTATGAGTGAGACCATCCGGTATTTTTCTTTCTCTCTCTGGCTTATTTCGCTGAGCATAATCCCTTCCAGCGCCATCCATGTTGCTGCAAATTGCATGTGTTTATCTTTTTTGAATGCTGAGTAATATTCCATGGTATATATGTACCACATCTTCTTGATCCAGTCATCTATTTTGGGGCATTTGGGCTGTTTCCAAAGCTTAGCTATTGTAAATAGTGCTGCTATAAACATAGGGGTGCAGGTGTTCTTTGGAATTGATGTTTCTGTGTCCTTTGGGTAAATACCTAGGAGTGGAATTGCTGGATCATATGGAAGCTCTATGTTTAGTAGGTCCAGAAATCTCCACACAGCTCTCCATAGTGGTTGGACCAGTTTGCACTCCCACCAACAGTGCAGAAGAGTTCCTTTTTCTCCACAACCTCGCCAACATTTGTTGTTGCTAGTTTTTTTAATATGTGCCATTCTCACTGGTGTAAGATGGTATCTCATGGTAGTTTTGATTTGCATTTCCCTGATTACAAGTGATGTTGAACATTTTTTCATATGCCTGTTGGCCATTTGCATTTCCTCTTTGGGGAAGTTCCTTTTTAGCTCTTCTGCCCATTTTTTGACTGGATTATTTTCTTTGTTGTTGTTGAGTCTCATCAGTTCTTTGTAGATTTTTGTGATCAATCCTTTATCATTAGTGTTGTGTGCAAAAATGTTCTCCCAGTTGGTGGGGTTTCTCTTTGTTTTTGTTATTGTCTCTTTTGCTGTGCAGAAGCTCTTTAATTTGATGTAGTCCCAGCTGTTTATCTTTGCCTTCACTATCACTGCTTTGGGTGATGTGTAAAGACACATACTTTAATTTGACTTAACCAAAACATCAATTTTGTCTGTAGCAGGTAAAGGGGACACAAAGAAAACAAGTATATGTGCAAAGAAAATGATATTTCTATATTTCCACCTTGGCAATATTTTAGGGCACAGTAATTATGATGTTCTCCCCACGACTTCTCTATCTCAAAAATACCTCTTCTCAACCTGCCCTTTAATAATTATTGTCTTCACTTTCTGTATTGAACGGATGTCTTTGTGTGTGTGTGTGTGTGCCTGCAACATTTGTACCTCTGAAAGCATGGTATAAATATGCTGATCATTCACTTTTGAGATTTTTTTGACTAGGTTTATAATTTTAATTGTAATATTAATTATGAATTTGATTAAAATGGTAATATAGTATCAGCATAATATTTAAGTTGTCAAAGATGCTTGAAGTAGTGGCACAGAAACTGAAAATTACAACTTACGAATAGCGCACACAGAGTAACATATTTTATGTGTATCTATATTTCTTACAAATTGCAGTGAGAGTCATTTTGGAAAAATAATAAATTATAATACCTTACAGGTAGTATTGGTAGGTCATTTAAAAGAGTGCATTTGAAGGATAGGATTAATGTGTCTACTGTGTCTACAAACAATCACCTATGTGACAATGTCTTCTTATATAAAACTTATAATTTTTTTAACTGTAAAATATTGGCTCATTAAATAATGTATTAAAATATCTCACTTGTAAAATATGCTATTAGAAGATAGATTAAAAATAAATAATATTTCTTCTTTGGGACTCATCCATCTCTTCTTAGGTTTATCCTTCCACAACAGTTATAGCTCAGTGCTCTCAAAAAGGTTTAGTGACTCTTCCTTATATTTTCAATAAAACATTCAGCTGTTTGCAGGTGCTTGTGGAGAGAATAAATGCATTGTAAACTCTAGCAAGATGACAAACTTCAAATGTTCAGAGCAATGATAAATATATCAGTGATTCTCAATGTTGGCTTCATTTCAGCTGGTATGATTTGTAAAGACCAATTGCTTTAGTCCTTTCCCCAGAGATTCTTAAATTGAATTAGGAGCTTGCCAAAACAAATAAGTTGTGCATGCCAGGTTGGTCATTGGCAAATAGCTACTTTTAATGACTCATATTTCAATATAAAAAAGAAAAAGAATAATAAAGAAAACTTAAATTCACATAGGATTGGGAAACTCACAACATGATTCAACAAATGTGAACAGTTTAAAATATAGGTCTCAATCTTGTTATTTAGCTAAATATGTGAATTGCTAAAAAAAAAAAAAAACACATGTAGCTCTTTTATATATAATTAAAAATATCACATTTGAGATTTTTAAATATATTGTAAGAAATTTATGTAGACATCAAATTCAGGCTTCCCAAATAGTGCCTTTCAAAGATATGGTTAAATTATGATTTTATTTTGTTTCCTTAAGTACTTTACCTGCTCTGAAAACTACCTACTTGAACTGACCCAATTCTCTTGCCATAATTTTACCTTTCCCCATGTAAAGTTATCTTTGAAGTTAATTGTAGAGATGAGTCCCTGAGGGTTTACTGAACTGTTTCCCCACTTTGCCCATCAAATGAGGTTCAATTATACTCAACAGGAGGAATAGGTATGTGTGTGGTTTGGTACCCAAGCAGACAATACTTACAACATCAATTGCTCCCTTGGCTTGGGCAAATGGTGGGCAAAAGTATGCAAAATAGCTATCAGCTTTCAGTGAACTGGGAGGTCTTGCATTTGCTCAGTTACCTTGTCATTTACCTATTTCCAGAGTTACTAGATGATGATAATGTGTTTAAAGAACAATGCCTCTAACCTTTTACTTTCCATCAGAATTTGTCAACATGGTAGAGGTAAAGTGAATCTATCAAAAACACCTAAATATTTTTTCATACTAAATATACTTTTCCCTTTAGCTTTATACTTAAATGTCACCCTTGTTTTTTAGGCAGTTATTATAAGGGGTCAGAAGGTAACCACTGTATCACTTTACATAACTCTAAAAATCCACATGACCAGTTTTGTGAAGGGGGCTCTGAAAGATTTCCTTGACTATAAAATTGGGAGTTAAACAAGTCTTATTTCTAATCATGATTTGAGCTCTATGGACCCCAATTCTTTATTTCAATAATGGAGAAAACAGTTTAGGAACCTGTTTTAGAAATCTTTTAATACCTGCATAAATAGTATGTACAAAATTTCAGTCCACAGTTGTTGCTTAGACTATATTAGTTCTCATCTTCTCCTCTTCCCACAAAATTCTAGGGAGATTTATAGGGAAGCCTCTAAACCTGGACATGAGTAAAATGTGATCTACCAGAGACACTACTGAGTCTTACAGAAAATAAGAATCACGCAGGTTGGAGAATTGCTTTAGAGATCCATCTGTGACCAGTCACATCTCCCTTAGTAGAGAGGAGTCCTGGAATGAGGGTGTAAGTACCTGTTTGTTATGTCAGTTAGAAAAATGTTCTAAACACTGATATACTTTTATCTACCACCTTTACTAACGTAAGACAAAATTTTATATTAGAGAAGCCTTTCTAGACACAGATTGGTAAAGACAGTACATTCATGATGTGACTAACCTGTTGTTGAGTCTTTCTAGTGTTGGTAATTTTTAATAAATGTATTAAAATAATATTTTTCATAGACTAGCACTACTCTAAAATTTATAATTTTTTTAGAATTAGAAATTCTCCAGAGAATTCTATTACAGACACATCCATATGACCAAGAATTAATTTTCATACTTATTTGTTTCTAGTCTTTTAAAATAGATACATACCTAGATGCATTGATATAAACACATCTGTTATCCCCTTTTATTGCCATCCTAAATTCAAACACTCCCCTTCCAAAGAATCCTTAACATGAGTGTAACTTAAAACCTTCCAATTAATTTTTAAGTATTACATATGTATTTTACCAGCATATCCAGTATGCATGCATGTAGTTCAAAATAATTTTAGTGTGTTTTCATGTTCATTTTACATAAATAGCTCCAACCTTAATCTATCATACCACACTTATTTGTAATATTACATAATATATAAATTCAATTGATCACTTTTATTCACCATATAATATTCAATTTTAGAAATACAAAATTTTATTCATACATTTACCTAATGATGAAAATTTATTATTAAAATTATTTTTCAGGTATCATCTTTATAGAATAACAGAGCTCTTTGATCACATGTAGGAGAATTTCTCAATAATATAAAGCAGAAAAACAAGTTGTAGGTCACCCAAAGAGCTATGAATGCTGTAATTATTTCATTGTTTGATATTTATTACAAATAAATTTGAATTATATTTCTTTCTGATATATAAAAGTTAAATTTATATTTTAAGGTATTTAGTAAAATGTCACACAAAGAATCCTGTAGATTCTGGTATATACTTTGGAAAGAATGAGAATCATTTTGTATCTTTACTAAATACTGTGGTTCCATTCATAAGGTCATGTATAATTTCTCAACTACACACAATTTCTAACAACAGTGGTGCATCTTAATACCTTGATTTTGGAAATCAATGCACATAAATGTATTTCAAGGTTAAGTGTATGAAAATTCCCACCCTATTTCAAATTAGATATTGGAAATCTAACAACAGGTGAATGCTTCTAAACATGCATATAAGCCTAGGACACTGAAGAAAGTTAAGCTTCTATTTTAGTCATGTTAGAAATCATTATGCTTTGGATCTTATGGTATTGAAAGAAAATTATTCTGATTCCAGCTTGTTCATTATTCTTAATAGTTAATATTTTAGAGTATCTTTATCCCATTTGGTCTTCAGGCCACTGAAAATTTACTATATTCACTAGCACACAAATGCCTGAGCAGACAATATAATTACTAAGGATCACTGACCTTAATGAAACCCTTGTCAAAGGAGAAGGATGCACTTAGAAATAAAGCCAGGGAGCAATAAGGGTTATTTTAAAAGAAAGGTAGATCTTGAGGGTGGAGGATGGAAATACTTTGGAAAATGCTGAGGCAGCAAGATCATGCAACTAATCTGCCCTACACTCTCCATTTAAAAGTGAGGTGCTAAATGCAAAACAGGTATACATATCCTATGATGTGTGATGGGGTAATATAAGACAAGTGCTCTTTATTAAACTTCATGGTGAGATTTTGGAAAACAAAGCAATTAGCTCAGGGCTGCAAATTTTTGGTTTGACATTTGGGAGAATGGCCATAGAAAGCTCAGCAAACCTTTGTGTATGCTTCATTGAGATTCAAAGGAGATTTGAAGACATTAGCTGTCTATTTTCAGAAACTGAACTAAAATACTTCAAATTTATGTTTCTGAGATATGTTTTGAAAATTTTAAGCAATTTTATTGATAGGTAGACCATATCAATGGAAATGAGTCATGATGATAAAGGTGTATAGGTTTCCTCTCACCCAAATCACCATATTAACAGTTTCATGAATTAAAATAACTCTTTAATATTCCAGATGCTGTAGAATGGTATTTGCCCCTTTCTACCAGTGAATTGATACATACTCTGTTAATGCTAATGTATTTTTCATTACATTATCATAAAAGAAAGGAAAGAAACGATTTATTTTACATGTCCATGAACACCTATGAAGGAGCATATGACATTTTTGAATATTGAATGCAGTAATTTTGAATCATAATATTTTCATGAATAATAAATGATTCTATAATCAGAAGACCCTGAACATTATTTTGAGCAAATGTGTCATAATATGAGTGTTTATTAACAGCATATGTTAATGTCATTTCTTAACATCATGTACTCTTGTTTTATTTTCAATATTTCTCCATTTTTCCCATTAGTTAAAAATAATTTGATTTTTAAAATGAAATTAATATATTTATGAGTTGATATAATGCAGTATAGAAAATTTACTGAACAATTCAGGAATTGTCTAAATGATGAGAAAAGTAACTTTTAATAAGAAGCACACAAATGATGGGGACAAGTAGGAAGGACAGTAAGGAAAGAATATGTGAATAAAGTTTCAGTGTCTAAGTTGTACTTATATAAGGAAAAACATAAGTTTCTCAGTTTGGTCATCTCTTAATCATCAAAGCAAATAAGATAGTGGACATAAAGACAGTTTGAAATAGGAAACAGTAACTTTTTATAAGTTAATTCTATGATAATGGCCAAATTCTATATTGGTAATACCTAGTGCTCTTGCTTATTCATTTTTGTTTCATAGTATACAGGATTTAGTTTCATATTTTCTTCTTACAAAAACACTGCAAGAATTAAATGAGGTACTGTCAAGAACTCAGCACAGTTAGATGTAGATGCTTCTCTGACACACACTTGTGTATCACACACACAATGAATTATATAATTCACTTTGACTATAGCTGTAATCTCTTATTAATTATATCATGAAATGATAAGGCAAGCATAATTTTTTTCACTTTCAATTTTTTATTAATTTTTTATTGAAGTAGAATTGCATATTGACATTGTAAGTTGCAGGTGTGCATCATTAAAATTGGTAAAAGAGGTCAACTGTAGGAAGAATAGAATCAGACTTTCAGTGGTGAACTCAATGTAGTATATACATGAGTTGATTTTTAATAATATTCACGTGTTCAAATAGTTGTGAAAGGATTTACATTCCCACTTTCTATCACTACATTACTAATACTTCTCTAAATGTAGTTTTGATTTGCATCTCTTGTTATTGTAGTTAAATATCTTTTCATATTTTAAGTCTATTCTTATATCTTTGTTAATAGTTTATTCTTTTTCCTATTTTTCTGCCATTTTTGCCTTGATTTAAAAAAAATTCTATGTTTTACAAATATCAGCCTTTTATGTGATATAATGCAAATACATTTTCCTAGACTGTCTTTTATTTTTTGACTTTACTTATGATGCTATTGGTAATGCATTTTTAAAAAATAAATTTTTATGTAGTCAAGTTGAACATTTTTTTGTTACTCTGATGTGTAGTCATAGTTAAGACCTTTTTCTACATCCATTTTATTTTTTTTAAAGATTTATTTATTTATTTATACAAGAACCGGGGTATAGGCCAGATTCGCGGGAGAGTGACAGGATTCACCAGACACAGAGCTGGGAACAGAACAGGCAGACTGACGAAATACACTGCTGAGGGGAGCAGTGGGCAAGACAGGAGAGGTCTGCTGCGCCGTGTGGGAACCTCACCAGCTGGCAGGGATCAAACCAGCGCTGCAGAGGCTGCGGAGAGCTTCACAGCGTGGCACTTAACCACCTGCGCCACCAGGGGAGGCCCCTACATCCATTTTATTAGTTCATGTTTTCTTCTTCTTGTATTTGTGGTTTTCATTTTACATTTAAGACAAATCATTTGGAGCTTATTTTTCTATGCAGTGTGAGGCACAGATGTAATTTTATTATTTTTCAACTACTATTAGTCATCCTGGCATCAATTACTGAAAAAAAAAATGTAATGATTTGAGATGCAATATTCAGAATAAAGACAAGAATAATTAAGTCATATGAGATTAAGGTAGTTGCCCATAATAACCTGGGTTACTATGATATATCTTATTTATTTTGACTAGGTACTACATTTCTTTGGGCATCAGTAACCTCATTTCTAATATTAAAATGTTGTTCTAAAAAAGCATTAACTAACTGGCAATCTATAAATATTATCATACCCATGGGCATTTTAATTTTGTTTTGCTTTGTTTATTTAGTGTTCACATGTTTAACTTTCTAATTAATTATCAGTTTTCAAAATGTGAGTTATTTCACACAAAATCAAACTTCCTGGTTTCTTTCAAAGAATTGGATGAGCTGGTCTCACTGTTGCATTTCTGTATGGCAACAATTAATTAGAAGTTGTTGCTTCAAAAGGGACACAGCTCTCCTGTTTTCCATGGTTTCTATTTCACAGGTTATTTTATTTATTTATTATATATAATTTATTTTTTCTCAACTTTTTATATTTTCACTTTTTAAAATCATTGCAAGTTTACAAAAGATTGCACAAGTATCAATAGTACAAAGAATTCTGGTGGTGAACATACTGTAGTATAGACAGGTGTTATATATGTCACACAGCTTAGTAAAGCCAGAGTTAAACACTTTTGCCATTTTCCTAGGCCCTCTACCTCCTAAATTAGCTTCATTTGATAAATGCTGTCTGAAGTTTCTGTGAACGGTCTGTGCCTAATAACTCTACACTCAGATGCTACTTTAAAGTTTAGTTATTAAATTCCAGGAAAAATATTAAAGTTATCATTTTAATGCTCTATTTTTGCTATTCAAGCAAGAATAAAAAAAATTAGTACTGAAGTTCATAATAGATGCCATGACAAAAAATTAAGTGAAAAATTTATATTACTTTGAGTCTCAAATTTACTAGTATTTTAAGGCATGATCATTTTCGTTATATTCCAATTGAATTTCAAATGCAATGACAATATTGTTAATGTCATCTGAGAAAGTATTTACTATTGATAAATGATCTTTCTATCTAAATCTGATACCCAGCAATGTTCCTGCACAAGAAAGATTGCTAACCAGAAATTTATCAGCTGTTGCCTTTAGCAACTGAATCCAGTGACAATGTAGACAAGATGATGCCGAAGAGAATATAAAAATACATCCCAAATTTGTTTGGCTTATGTGCTTTTTGCAAAAAGAAACATGAATGAATTTTCAGCTTTGTAAAACTCCGCCAGGAAGAATGCTATTTTAATGTTACCTCTAAGAATTATTTCCCATGATATGTAAGCCAATAAGAAAAGTATAGAATTTTGTTAATAGAAGGGGAAAAATATTAAAATCATTAATTAAGTATAATAACAGCAAAGAAAGCATCTATTTTAACTAAAAGATCAGGTCACAGAATTTTTATATCGTGGTTAGGATAGAAGAGTGTATATTATAATAGTAACTTTTGAGCTTACGTTCTTTTTACTACCTATATACATATATGTTCTATCTATGTATCTGTGTATCTGTCTACCTATCTACCTACCTATATATAAAGTATTTTAAACAGTTTCTGAGGAACTGCATTCATGTCTGATTATCCAAGACTTATATTAGAACACTGAAATAAACAGTAACATACATACATGAACTACTTTCTCATTGTTTATCCATGAGGATTCTGTTGTTTTTTGATTTAGAATAGTGTTTTATGGTTTTTATTCAAACAAGTAAGAGTAGTACAATCAACTATCCTGCTGAGTCAGGAACAAAGTGAAAATCAAGGTCAATTTTCAGTCTGTGTTTACTAGCATGTCAATTACTCTTTTTTCTGTGACACAGTCAGAGCATTAGTGCACAGCCTGGGATCACTGGTACCCACTCTGCATTCGCCTCCAGGCCGCTGTCTGAAAAGTGGTTTTCTCTCCCCTGTTTGCAGTCAATATAACCTGTGAGCGATTTTAAATTAAAAAATGAAATAATTAAATTTAAATCATTTTAGACCTTTTTTGTTATACCTAAAATGCTTTCTTTGGGGGCCTCCCCGGTGGCACAACGGTTGAGCGCTGGGTTGCGAAGCTGCTCACAGCCTCTACAGCACCAGTTCGATCCCCGGCTGCTCCCCGGCCACCAGAGGAGGGTCCCACATGGCGCGCAGATCTCTCCTGCCGCCCGCTGCTCTCCTCAGCAGTGTGCTTTGGTCCTTCTGCCTGCTCTGCTCCCCGCTCTGGCTCTGGTGAATTCTCTCACCCTCCCGCGCTTCTGACTGTACCCAGTGCTTGTATGTATGTATATATCAATCAATCAATCAATAAATCTTTTAAAAAAAAATTAAAATAAATAAATAAAATGCTTTCTTTAAATGTCTGAAAATATGAAAGATTTCTATTATCTTCAAATTCAGGATGCATTAATAATGCCTTAGGGGACTCCCCAGTGGTGTAGCGGGTTGAGCACCCTGCTGCGAAGCTGTCCGCAGCCTCCTCAGTGCTGGTTCAATTCCCCGCTGGCCAGGGAGATACCCACATGGTGCAGCAGACCTCTCCTACCTCGCCAGCTGCTCCCCTCAGCAGTGTCTTCCATCTGTCTACCTGTTCTGCTCCCCTCTCTGTCTCTGGTGAATTCTATCACCCTTTCGCACTTCCGGCCTGTACCCCAGTTCTTGTATAAACAAATAAATTAAAAAAAAATGCCTTGGTTCTTATTTGCAGACACTAACAATCTACTACTTTAAGATCAGATGGTTATAGTAATTATGAGCATCTCCTGGACATTTATTATGCATCAGACTCATCTATATTTAAGTATATACATATTACATGCATATGATGCATGTATTTAAATATAATTATGTATCATCTAATATATGTAATACAATCTTCACAACTATGCATGAGTATTGTCACAATTAAAATCTCTATTTCACACATAAGGACAGCAAATAGAGGCTTTACCTTAACTTGCTCAAGTTATGTAGTTAGCAACTAAGTGATAGAACCAAGTTGCCTATCTTGTCTTAGGCTAGAAGCAAACATCCCCCACAACATCACATTGCATCCCTATTTCCCTAGGAATAACAACAAAAATACTAAACAGCTAATTAATGAGCTCAGGTGAGCAGTGTAAAGAGAAACAGCCCAAAGTCACCTTTGGGAATTCTATGTTACATTTAGGATCCCATAACAATTTGCATTTTCTCTCCCCCTATTTTTTTCCAGAGAAAAAGCCATTTGTAAATTCTTCTTCTCAGCATGCTTTTGACTTTTGAGTTCACAGTGCACAGTGTACCACAGAGATAAAGAGTCAACTCTAAATTTTCAATGATTGTATTTAAATATATCTGTTCTGAATTCTACTAGAATCCCTACCTAGTAGTGAATTATAGAGAAGCTTTTTACCCCAGGGGGCAAATTCACCTCAAGCTTACATTAATATAATATTTCTTGTTTACTGTTTTTTTTTTTTTTTTGGCTTTTGCACAGTGTGCCACTTGAGAGAAAAGTATGTTTGCCCCTCTTCTCATTTCTATTTAAAACGTCTAACATATACTAACACCAGAGGAGTTTAGTCATTGTGAAACAAAGTTACTACTAAAAAGTAGCTTTATTCATCCTGGGTGAAATCAGATTCTTAAATAAGACCATTTAGGTTTAAGATCTTAGCCATACCAGCTGCCTGACCTATGGCAAATTGCATGTTTCTAGTCTCAGTTTTCTTACCTGTAAATGGGAATAATAGTATCTCCCGATAAAATTCTTAGAAGAATTAATGAGCCAACTTATATGTAATATTCTTGCATCTAGTAAGTTTCCTATTATTGTTCATTTTTATTGTCAGCATTAATGTCATCATTCCATTTATTTCCCACATTTTTGTCTACATTATTCCTTCTTCCAAAATCAGAAATTAGTTTCAAATAATTACTATTTTCAGCTGCTTTACAAAAAAAGAGTAATTTGCTATCAAAACTTGAACTGTTTTTCAAAATGATATAAAAATAATATATTTTACAAAATCTTTAGCAATGAGTTAATTTGTTAGATGATGCCCTTGCCTTTGAATTTAGGAATTAAATCTGTACTCTAAACTGATTATATGGTTTTAAAAATGGGGAAGTGGGGATCATTCATTGTAACTCATTTCTTTATTAACACAAATGAGAATTTGCTAGAAACAAAATGTGTCTCTTAAAACCACCATCGCTTCAGAGGTTTAGACTGCCCTAATAAGAGCTGACTTATTAATTAATTCAACTTTCAACTCTTTCTTCTAACTCGTAGAATACAAACCTTTAGACAAAACAATGACTCTAACTTGTCAGTGCTGTTTAAGAACCCTAAGTTTAACATTCAAATCTCTAGCATCATCTTGCTGGTTTGTATTTGGATCATATCTAACCAGTGAACTGCTGATGGGATTATGATTTTGCTCAGATACCAACTGGTAAACTACTTGCAGATTACCCTCCATGCAAATGTGATATAGTAGGTGCTTTTGGGTATTACAGAGCTGAGCGATACAATTTCTTACAATAAAAATTAGAGGAATAAAATTAGATTAACATTGAATTTAATATTTGCAAATCCAGATTTGATTGTATTTGCCATTTTACATATGAAACAAGAACAACAAAAAGGTGGTGACAGATAATTAAAAAGTTTTATTTTCTACATAGAGTGCTATCTCACATACTAAATGAGAAAATAAGATATTTACTTTTTCCTCACTATAAGGTATCTACCAACAATTTCTACTAATTTTACATCCTAATTATTATCCTAATTCCAACTTCTCTTCATTTTCACCAATACCATCATCTTATAATTGGACCAATGTAATAGCTTCTTGAAGGTCTTCCTACAGTCACTGTTGCCCTTTCCAAACATTTCTTCGGAATGGCCAGTTATCTTTATAGGATGTATCTGTTTATAGCACTGAAAGGTTCCGCTTGGTAAAGAAAAGAAGAGACAGGCCAAGCTTTCTCAAAGGAAGGGAAAATTTATTGCACCCTTGGGCGGAATTCACTGACCCAAGATGTGGGTCGGTGAAGTCTCACACATTGCTGGGGGAGGCAGGCTTTTATAGGGTGAGGAGAGGTCAGGTGGGAGACTGGGTTTGCAAGGCGGGGAAAGATTCTAGGGCAGGGAGGGGTTCATTGTCTGAATTTTCTATGCAGGCTTCTGCATTCCTGCCCCTAGGTGGGCTTCCTAGTGGGCTTTTGCATTCTGGCCTCCTGCATAGAACTTTCAAGCACTCAACTCCATTCTGTTATGTTCAGCCCCACTCTCCATATTTATTCTATCCCTGCTTAAAATCCATCAGCCTGCCTCCTCAACTACTAGAATGCTTTCTCAAGACTTTAGTCTTTTTATGTTGCCTCCTTTCACCAGACTGTTATGCAAGCTGTCCCCTTTGCCAGGAGTACACTCTTTACTTCCTTTCTAACTAACAAGCCCCTAAACTTAATTCTACAGATATAAACTTCATCACCACAGCTCAGATAAGGTTTCCTGGCTAAATCCAGTGAGGTCAAATCCCACTGTTTAAATTTCTTACAGCATCATGAGTTTCCACATTAAAGTGTTTAACATAGATAGCTACACTTTTTCACTGAATCAAGTGATAATTTCAGTAACATCATCTTCCATTAAACTGATCATTCTTTAAAGACAACCAGGGTGTTATTTTGGTGTTTGTATACCTCTTTCCCCCTACTTCGTTACACAGTATCTGGTACAAAATTCAAAGACTTTTTTTTTTAAAGATTCACTTTATTTATACAAGAGCTGGGGTACAGGCCAGAGGTGCGGGAGGGTGAGAGGATTCACCAGAGACAGAGCGGGTAACAGAGCAGGCAGACTGATGAAATACACTGCTGAGGGGAGCAGCAGGCGTGACAGGAAAGGTCTGCTCACCATGTGGGTTGCTCCAAGGCCAGCAGGGATCGAACCCGCACTGCAGAGGCTGCGGACAGCTTCACAGCGCTGCGCTCAACCGCCTGCGCCACCAGGCAGGCCCAAAGACTTTTTTTATAAATAAATAATTTTTAAGGGAATTTTCCTTTTACATACTATTTTTCCCAAGCTAGAAATGTTAGCAAAATAAAAAGATAATAATTTATCCTCCTTAATATTGAGAAATTATATACAATGGCTTTCTTTCTATGGTTAGATTTACAGTATGTTGTTGAATATCTTTGAATCTCAACATTCAGTTTAGTGCCTCCCAGGTGGTAAGCATTACAGATGTATTACATGAACAAAAAAGAAAAAGTAAAAGGATGTTTTATGAACTTTGTAATTTTTAAGAGGAACATTAAAATAGAACATTATTGTAGTATAATATTAATTCTGCTGTGAAGGTAATCCCCAAGAAAGATCCTGAATAATCTCTGGAAGAACTGTTCTTTCCCTGATTCCAGGGAATGAAACCTTGTGGAACAAAAGCTAAAATCCAAATTGATGAAAGCTCTAATTGAACCATGTAATCAGCCAATTACATAACTATGAAGGCATTCCATGCTTCTTAATCTGCAGTTGAATTGTATACCTTGCATGTGGATACAGAGGAAATTGAAGCTAGTGTTATTTGTTGGGAGTCAAAAGTTATGTAAAACACTACTTGGAACATTGCTTAAAGATCATGCTTTAAGTATGCTTGTTTTAGGAGTGTTCCAAAGTTTAATTCCCAATTGTGCCATAATAGATAAGAAGGAAAGGGTTCAACAGAGGCATAATCAGAAATGGGGTAGATGTTTATCCTGACCACAATGGGGAGTCATGGAAAGGGAAAATGGGAGTGCAGCATGCCCATATTTTACCTTTTGGAGGGACAGTCAGGTGCCATACTGGAGAATGTATTAGAATTAAATTGGGACAATTAAAATTCTTAAAACAGGGCCTCCCCGGTGGCGCAGCACGTTGAGCGCAGTACTGTGAAGCTGTCTGCAGCCTCTGTAGTGCAGGTTTGATTCCCCGCCGGCCAGGGAGAAACCCCCATGTCTCAGCAGACCTCTCCTGCCTTGCATGCTGCTCCCCTCAGCATTGTCTTCGGTCTGTCTGCCTGTTCTGCTCCCCGCTCTGTCTCTGGTGAATTTTCTTACCCTTCTGCGTACCTCTGACCTGTACCCCAGTTCTTGTATAAATGTCTTTTAAAATATCTTAAAATATTCTTACTACCAAAAATGCATTGATTATTAAAATTCTAATGGCATATTTTTCACAAAAAAATAGAAAAAAAATCCTAAAATTTCTGTGGAACTGCACATAGCCTTGGATAGCCAAAACAATCTTGAGAAAGAGGAAATAAACTTGAATCATCACACTTCTTGGCTTCAAATTATATAAAAAATCTGTAGTAATTTAAGAGTACAGTACTAGCGTCAAAACAGACACATGAATCAATGAAACATAATAGAAAGTCAATACATAATAGAAATCAAAACAATATGGTGTTGGAATAAAAGCAGACACACAGACCAGTGGAATAGAATCGACAGCCCCCCAAAATACACCAATAAATATATGGATAGTCAACCAATGATAATTAGATCCTGCATTTCCTTCCTCTAACATCAACGTATTTAGCTGTTCTTCAATAATTAGATTGGTAATATTAATGACTCATTTTTTCCTATCTATTTAAGCTAAAGTCAAACTTACATTGGGTTTCAATCATCACTTTGATTATCTATTAAATTCTTTGTCTGTCACTGACATAATTTTCAGTTAACACTCCATAAGTCCTGATTTCTTTTTAGAGAGAAATGTTATTTCACTCAAGATTTAGTACATTCTTTGCTTTTGGAATGTCAGTGTTTCTTTTTAGTTTTAGTATATAGGACAAGAAAATGTCTGTATATGTAGTGTGTGTTTGTATGCACATAGAATATTTATACACACATAAAAGTTCATATGATTCTTTCAGATCAAGTTTAACATTACTGGATTCTTCTATTTATCCTCATTTTCCGTATATATATTAATCAGTATCATTTTTTCCATAGTTTCCAAACAATATTAAGATATTCACTCATTTGCTCTATTCTGCAATTAGCCCAAAATAGTTTCTCTATTAAAACAATACTAGAAAGTTTTCTAAATATAGCTAAAGATTTATTTATTCTTCTTTTTTGTTTGTATGCTTTTTTCTTTGTCTCTCATCCACAAAAAAGTAGCATATAATATACATTCATTTATTCTTTTCTTTTTATTTTTGACTTAGGAGAGCCTGAAATTCTTTCCATGTTGACTGATCTTTCTTAGGTTGCTGGTATGCCATTTTATAAGTATTCTATGAAGGTGAATACCTAGATTGTTTTAAATACTTTGCTATAACAAATAATGTCACAATGAAAAGCGATGCACAATATTGTTCTATTTGTAGAGGATAAATTCCAAGAAGTGTGATTACAGGATCAAAGAACAAACACATGACTTTTTTCTTTTAATGTCAAACTTCTTTCTTTAGAGGTTGCACCATCTGAACTCTTACCATCAGTGTGTGAAAAAATCCCTCCAACCTCAAGTTTAATTTTTGCCACACTGGTATGTCGCAAATGATATCTCATTGAGGCTTAAATTTGCATTTTTTACAGCAGAATTTATCATTTTTATCAAGTCTATATATAAGCAGATTTTTGGTCTCTTGGGGCCTTTTACTTTTCCTTTAAAAATGCATTAAATATTCTCATGAGACTAATCCAACACAATTTACACAAAGTTTTTAGATGTTCCTTTAGAAAGATGGTACACTTAAGGAAATATCTTCCCTAATATGTTGTGAATTGACTAATAGTATTAAAGAAAAAATAAGATATATTTATGAGTGATAACTAAATCTAAATTGTAACATTATTTATTTGACTTAAAAATGCTTAGGATTTTTTGCCACTAACAAATAATTTTATATACAATATTAAATGAGCCTTTCCATTAAACATTTGTCTTTAAAAGCAAATTTATTGTCACCACATCATCTCTCACTCTCTGCTCTAATTTAATTCAGACTACTTATGATTATTGTGAGCAATTATTTTTAACAATTTCTTTCTAAATCCCATATGGTAATGATTAAAACTTGAAAGCTTTAACAGAATAAAATGCAAAAAGAAATATTCTAAATAAGTTTAAGAAGTCTGCTTTGGGCTCTGGTTGTCTCTTTATCCCCCATCAAACTCCCATGCAAAGTTCCCCCAATGGACTCATTTTCTTCTCAAATGATTGAAAAATTATTTTTATTTCCTTCAAATTCTTTTGAAGAGAAAGGCTTTATTTGAAATAATTGATTTGTTTTTGAGACTACAAAATGCTGACGTTTAGACACACATTCAACAGAAGTGGTGTGCTGTCCCTAACTTACTTTTCACTTGTTTAAGAGCTGGTAAGTTTGAATCATTCCAGTCATTATTTTGTGACTACTACCTCATATTCTAGTATAAAATTTTTCATATTTGAGCCTTGAGGCTGCAAGGAACATTTATCATAAAAAATTGAAAATTTTATCCTATATGCTATTGATTTAGTTCATTTTTAAAATGTATTTTCCTTATGAAATTGCCTCAGTGCAAACTCAGAGTTAAAATATCAATTATAATGAATTAAACTAAACAACCTCATTGAAAGCATTTATACAAATTATTTCCTGAGAAAAGCATAGAATGAAAAAAAATAATTAATTCTAAAGAATAGAGTTTTCAGAAGGAAATTAACTAGGTACTTTGTTTAGGCATTTATTTCCCAAAAAGTAGAAAGGGAAGAAACTGGAGAAAGACAAAATGAATGGAAATCATGCTACAGATCCTGATGATTTCTATAGTAGCTACTGTTTTTCCATAAGCAATTTAGATTTTTGCACTTGAAGATTAAAAGAAATGGCTACGATCTTAAAGAAACTGCCAACTGTTTTGATTTTAAAACTCAGCTAGATAATTAGGCAAAATTTTAACTATACTAAATGTGTATGTAATATTATCCTCTGTTGTAAATATATTTCAGGATTTAGTGATTGGTAGCTGTTTAGATTGAATTCTAACTTTATAAATTGAAAGGTTTTTATGGTGCTAAAACTTATTAAGTTTTTAATTAGAACATATTTAAGTCATATTTGTTTAAAAAATAAGGTTATAGTGATATATTCTAATATTGTTGAAATATTTTTGCTGACATTTTATCCACCCAAGATTGTTACTGAACAATAAAGTCTCAAGGATAGTTAAACAAAAGGTTTATTAAATAGTCAAAGTAAGGATTTAAACCCAAAGGCAGCCCGACAGATATTACTCTGTGAGAACTGTGCTACATAAACATAAGTTTGGATTTTGTTTATATAGCTAGACACAGTGAGTCACTAACATTAACAATGAAATTATTCTTGATAGGAGGGAATCTGGTTCTATTTGTCCTGATATAAACATATGATAATGCTAGAGGAGGGCAATGCAGGATTTAATCTCTTCCTTTCTAAGAATGCCTTAGAAATGCAAAGGCTATGCACACATTTTTTAAAAGATTTATTTATTTATGCATACAAGAACTGGGATATAGGCCAGAGGTGTTGGGGGTGAGAGGATCCATCAGAGACAGAGCTGGGAACAGAACAGGCAGACTGACGAAACACACTGCTGAGACAAGCAGTGGGCGAGACAAGAGAGGTCTGCTGCACCATGTGGGTTACCTCCCTAGCAGGCGATTGAACTCGTGCTGCGGTGGCTACGGATAGCTTCATAGGCTGCATCTTAACCCCTTGTGCCACCAGGGAGGCCCCACATTTCTTGTTTTTAATCTGAAAGACTGACTTTCTCCACCTTTTGGCAGTAGATTTCTGCATACACGATGGAGCCTGTGAAGAAAGTTCTTTGTTTGCCACCTTGACCAGGGGCAGGGTTCCCAGAATATTTTGCATTATATTCACACTCCCATCATTTGGTCAGATTTGATCTTTGTTACATTCTTTTCTTTTTTTTTTTTTAAAGATCATGAGCTGAATTTCTTTTCTTTTCTTTTCTTTTTTAAGATTTATTTATTTATTTATTTATTTATTTATACAAGTACTGGGTACAGTCAGAAGCGTGGGAAGGTGAGTGAATTCACCAGAGCCAGAGCAGGGAGCAGAGCAGGCAGAAGGACCGAAGTACACTGCTGAGGGGAGCAGCGGGCGGCAGGAGAGGTCTGCGCGCCATGTGGGCCGGGGAGCAGCCGGGGATCGAACCGGCGCTGCAGAGGCTGCGGGCAGCTTTGCAATCCAGTGCTCAACCACTGCGCCACTGGGGAGGCCCTGATCTTTGTTACATTCTTGACCAATATTGTATGTTTCTGTCTAACATCTAGCACCTTTTACCTTTTCTTCAACTAACAAGGCTTGTACAACTATTGTTTACCTTCTTAAATATTATGATCTGAATCTTTAACCCCTTGTTGCCCTCTTGGGTTCATTTGGGCCTCCATGAAAGCATTTTGTGGTGAAGTTTCAATTTAATCTTTCAGTTAGTTGTGGTATTTTTACTCATTGTACCTGTGTTAGAGAGTTCAGAGTCCAGTTAAGCAGTTTTGTCCAATATCTGACATAAAAGATATTTCTAAGGGTAGAACAAAATTTAAAAGAATGAAGCAAGCCCCAGTCCAGCCCAAAGTTCAGAGGGCAGCTGGTTGAGAAGATTTCTAGACGTCTGGATCAGTGTATCTCCAGATGGGGTGAGGGCAGACAGTGGTTTCCTCATTTGCAGTTGCATGTCATCAGCTATTATGAAAACAGTAACAGCAGTTAGTTTCAATCAAGCCAAGTGAAAAAGATTGGGAGAAAATTGGAATTGTTAGTTTGGAACATCATAACCAAATATTAGAAAACCACAAGATCCAGTCCAGTTTGCAGGTACAAAAAGAAAGAAGGAAAAGTTGAGAGGAACAAAAACATGATATTCAAAAAAAGATATATTACTGAAATATTTTTTCTCCACCTTAATTCCAGTTATAACAAATAATCACAATAATCATTTGCAAATTAAATCTCATTTCAATAAACTTGGCCAGTTATTTTTATAAGCAGAATAAGAACAAAATATAACCATATCCTTCTTAAAATCTGCTTTTCTTTGTCATAAGAAATCAGATTGAACACTTACTGGCCTCGCAGGCTCAAGACCATGCCAAAGTCTTGCCATCAGACTTTGCCTACAATACCTTTCTTGGGTAAATTCCTTTCTTCTTGAGGTTTCCCAGTATGTCCTAGGGTTTCTGCATCTGCCAAGGGGTTACCTTGCTTACCTTTTCCTGTAAGACCTGAAACTATGAAAGCAAGGTTCTAGGTTGTCTTCTCTTGGAAGGCTCTAGACTCACTCCTGAAAGCACTCTGATATGTTGCAGTCTATGCTCCTTTAATACAAATATGGTTTCCAGTGATCTATTAAAGAGAAGAGAAAAAAAGAATCCTATTGGGTTTATGTTAATAAATACATTGCTATGAGAAATTAGAATCCCAACTAAAAGTTCACATTTTGTGATGTCACAAAGAAAAGCAAATATTTCAGTTCTGCTTGCAAAAAGATTTAATTTACCACTGGGGCAGATCATAGTTCCACTGGATAAAAAGATTTTCTGGAGAAAGCAAAATATAAAATTAATATTTCAAAAAGTCATTGAAAATTATATTTGTCTTTCACAGTTAATGCAGTCCTATGTAATAAGTCTCAGTCTGTTAGCAATTTTTAAGTCTATTTTTTTCCCCCACAAGCAACAATTCTTTCCTTGGTTTTATGGTAAACCTGTATTTCCAGAGTATCTTTCAAGAGTGCATTTTCTATGAATTTCTCTGAATACAAAACAACATAAGTAACTTCTGTAAATAGCAAAAGGCTTTAATCATAATTAAGATCTAATTACAATACAATTGACAAGGACATTTGCTCAGTTTGTGACATATTTTAGAATAACCAGAATTTACCAGTAACAATATATCACCAGAATATATTACACTTAAAGAACTTTCACATAATTTCAGAATACTCTATTTGCATACATGCTAAGAAGATTTGACATCTCTCTATATATTATACTTCCCATGAAGTTTCAATATATCCAAATTGACCCAATTTATTTAATATTTCCCTTTTTACAAGGACAATAGTTTTATGAGATGTCCTAGGAGTCTTTCCAAGACCTCCCATATATGTTTCTATTATTTTTTTATTATTATAATTTGGGGGTTACATTTTAACTCTGCAGGTGCTTGTTTCACTCGCCTTCCGCCAAATCTCCCCAACATATGCTCTTTCTATTTCCCTCCTCAATCAACTCTTCCCTGGTATCCAGTAAATTTTTTCACTAAGTCTGTTACAGATACATCTCAGTGAAATGGGGAAAAATGTTAAACAAGCGCCACTTTCCCTGCCCCACTTAGATGCATTCACCTTGGACTATAATCCCAGCATGTCATGAACTACTGTTCTTGAGCCAGGGAACTTCTGGGAACTAGGAGTGGAGCTTAGTAGTCAAGTGAATCTTAAAAATGGAAAGCAGGCATGCCCAAGATCTTTTGGTTTTTTGGCACTGACTTACACCTCATTACTGCTGAAAGGGTAGAGACATGGAGGCAAGACATATAAGGAGAGATATGTAGAGGCATTTGGAAGAGACACATTGGCTGAGACATGTGGGGAGCCTGCTCCATGTCCTTGTTAGAGACAATGCTGGCTATAATCTAGAACTCATGTTGGATTATGTATCACATTTTGAATTTTGAGTCTCAACTGTCCCAGCTCTCTGGGATCTGCGGAACTCCTTTCTTGTGCTTCCCCTACCAGAAGATACCTTAGACTTGTGCCAAACATTCAGGCCTCAGAGTCCCTGCTTTGGACTGAGCCTGTTTGGCTGAGCATTTGCCCAAAAGGGCATTAGTAATTTTTGGAATTTTACTGAGAAACTATTACTTGAAAATTCATTTTCCTTTTTCTCTCACTCCCTCCCTACACACATCTTTTCTATTAACATCTTTGATACTAAGAGTCTGCTTCCTTTGTCACTGTACATGCAAATAACTAATCCCCCTTTTAGTGTGTACCCCTTAACGATTTGAGTTTTCTGGGCAACCCCTTTGTCACACACAAACAACTCCAATATTTGATTTTGCTGGTTTTGCCAGGTATTTTTTTTAATTTAAATTTTATTTTTATATTCCCCTTACAATTACAACCCCTTTATTTTGATCTCAAGCCCTCCTTTCCCCACCCTCTACCCCCCACAGAGTGTCTCTGGTTCATAGTTGTTTGTTGATTTTGATATTTTCTTTCTTATAGTTATTCTTTTTCCTGGTCCCTTATTTAAGTTTTCTAGATTCCTGCTATGAGTGAGACCATCTGGTATTTTTCGTTCTTTCTGACTTATTTCGCTGAGCATGATCCCTTCCAGCTCCATCCATGTTGCTACAAATTGGATGTGCTTATCTTTTTTGAATGCTGAGTAATATTCCATGGTGTATACGTACCACATCTTCTTGATCCAGTTATCTATTTTTGGGCATTTGGGTTGTTTCCAAAGCTTAGCTATTGTAAACAGTGCTGCTATAAACATAGAGTGCAGGTGCTCTTTGGAATTGATGTTTCTGTGTCCTTTGGGTAAATACCTAGGAGTGGAATTGCTGGATCATATGGAAGCTCTATGTTTAGTAGGTCCAGAAATCTCCACACAGTTCTCCATAATGGTTGGACCAGTTTGCACTCCCACCAACAGTGCAGAAGAGTTCCTTTTTCTCCACAACCTCGCCAACATTTGTTGTTGCTAGTTTTTTTAATATGTGCCATTCTCACTGGTGTAAGATGGTATCTCATGGTAGTTTTGATTTGCATTTCCCAGATTACAAGTGATGTTGAACATTTTTTCATATGTCTGTTGGCCATTTGCATTTCCTCTTCAGAGAAGTTTCTTTTTAGCTCTTCTGCCCATTTTTTGACTGGATTATTTTCTTTGTTTTTGTTGAGTCTCATCAGCTCTTTGTAGATTTTTGTGATCAGTCCTTTATCATTAGTGTTGTGTGCAAAAATGTTCTCCCAGTTTGTGGGGTTTCTCTTTGTTTTTGTTATTGTCTCTTTTGCTGTGCAGAAGCTCTTTAATTTGATGTAGTCCCAGCTGTTTATGTTTGCCTTCACTATCACTGCTTTGGGTGATGTGTCTGTAAAGATGTCTTTGATGTGCATATCATGTAGTATTTTGCCTATATTTCCTTCTATGTATTTTATGGTTTCAGGTCTTATGTCTAGTTCTTTAATCCATTTTGAGGTGGTTTTTGTGCATGGTGGTAGGTAGTAGCCAAGCTTCATTCTTTTGCATGTAGCGACCCAGTTTTCCCAGCACCATTTATTGAACAAACTTTCTTTGCTCCAATGCATAGTCTTTGCTCCTTTGTCAAAGATTAGTTGACCATAAATCTGTGGATTTATTTCTGGATTTTCTATTTGATTCCATTGGTCTGTGTGTCTGTTCTTGTTCCAATACCATGCAGTTTTGATGATTATGGCTTTGTAGTATAGTTTGAAGTCTGGGCATGTGATGCCTCCATTTCCTTCTTTTTTTTTCAGGAGAGCTTTGGCTATTTGGGGTTTTTGGTGATTCCATAGGAATTTCATCAATAATTGTTCTATTTTTTTGAAGAATGACATTGAAATTTTGATCGGAATAGCATTGAATCTGTATATTGCTTTTGGTAGGATGGCCATTTTAATAATATTTATTCTTCCAATCCATGAGCAGGGGATGTCTTTCCATTTCTTTGTGTCTTCTTCTATTTCTTTTAACAGTGTTTTATAGTTTTCTTTGTAGAGGTCCTTTACCTCTTTTGTTAGAGTTATTCCCAAGTATTTGATTTTTTTTGTTTCGATAATAAAAGGGATGGTTCTTTTGATTTCTTCTTCTTCAGATTTATTGTTTGTGTATAGGAAGGCTACTGACTTTTGTGTGTTGATTTTGTATCCTGCCACTTTACTGAACTGATTGATGAGTTGAATTAGTTTTTCTGTGGAGTTTTTGGGGTTCTCTATGCATATTATCATATCATGTGCAAATAGTGATAGTTTGACTTCTTCTTTTCCTATCTGGATTCCTTGCATATCTTTCTCTTGTCTTATTGCTCTTTTGCCAGGTATTTTTTTGGTTACTTATATTCCACAGATAAGTGAACCCATCTGATAACTGTCTTTCATTTTTGGATTTATTTTACTTAATAATCAGCTGACACATCCAACCATTTTGTCAAAAGTCACTATTTCTTCTTTTTTTTTAATTAATGTAGCATCTCATTTTTTTTTTTTCTTTACAATTAAAGACTGAACTACTTTAGAGTTTTGATATCAGGGAAGTTTTGTCACAGGCTTAACATACTGCACCCGTTTTCTAAAACAATAATGAATTACCAATAGTGACAAAGATTTTTTTTTTTTTTTTTTTTTTTGGTGGGACCCTCACTGGTGGCCAGGGAACGAACCGGCACTGCAGAGGCTGCAGGCAGCCTCGCAGCCCAGCGCTTAACCGCTGCGCCACCAGGGGAGGCCCGTGACAGAGCGTTTTAAGATCAGATATTTCTGTCAAGTTTCTGCAATGCTGACAAGGCTAGACTTCTTTTTATCCAGATGCCTTAAGTACAATATATTTTAAGGTAACTTTAGTATATAGATTACGTAACCATTCAACAGTGAAAAATGCTTTGTTCTGCAAACATATGAAAGAAATTAAAGTTGACTTTCACATCAGTACACTACTGATATTAAAGCTTAATTTTTAATCCCTTGTTCACATAAAAATTCAATCCAAAAGCAATCACTTTCATCATTACCCTAAATGTATCTTAGACCCTCAGATATCCCATACATCCTTTTCTTAAACACACACACACATTTTGTTTCACTTGCATGCTGTTATTCCACCTGTTTTCTTATTTCTAGATTTTTAGCAATTGTAATAATTAGATTTATATCATCATCCATTTAGATTAAAAGATTTATTTAAGTTTTCATAATTTCTAAAGCACATTCTTCAAAATCTTTCCTATATCGGGCCTCCCCAGTGGGCAGCTTGAGCACTGGTTTGCCAAGCTGCCCGCAGCCTCTGCAGCACCTGCTTGATCCCCAGCCGCCAGCGAGGGTCCCACATGGAGCGCAAACCTCTCCTGCCGCCCGCTGCTCCCCCCAGCAGTGTATTTCCTCAGTCTGCCTGCTCTGCTTTGCCCTCTGGCTCTGGTGAATTCTCTCACCCTCCTGCACTTCTGACTGTACCCAGTGCTTGTATAAATAAATAAATAAATAAATAAATAAATAAATAAATAAATAAATCTTTAAAAAATAAACAAAAATTTAAAAAATTATTTCCTATAGGCGCCATATGACATATTTTACTCAGGGGCATTAAATTCTTTAATTCCCTAGTAACCAAGCATGAATCTAAAAGTTCAATAATTTTATACAAAATAAGCTAGATGCTCAATAAATTTTCATTATTAAACTTAGTAAAACCTTAGTTTTTTAAATGATATTTGGGAAACTGCTTTAAAATTTGTTGCTGGAAGTTCATTCCCAGTCAGAGAAACAAACTAAAATGACACAAAACTGAGAAGTGCCCAGAGACCCCAAACTTTTAAGAGGAAAAACCCATATTACCCATTCTAAAAGGATTCAGTCATTCATGTATATCAAAGCAGTAAACAAATTCCAGTGTACTCAAAGATCTTTAATTAGTGAGAAATTCAAAGGAAATAGCTAGAGATGAAAAGAGGAGTAAGAGAGATACTTCCAGCAATGCCCCCCCCCCCCAAATCTGTGTGTGGCAGATACAGAGCCTAACACGCTCACTTAGCTCAGTGTGGAACAGCTGAGGCCTAAAAGCTTGCCAGGAGTTCAGGATGCTTTTTGGCAGGGAAAAACAAGAGATAGGTTGCATAGAGCCCAGTGGACTCAGAGAGAGAGAGAGAGAGAGAGAGAGAGAGAGAGAGAGAGACCCAAAATTTACCATGTATCATCTAGGATGAGTAATCACTACTTCACCTGAAGGTTGGTAATAGACATTTGATGGAATGAAGTTCTTATTTCTATTTCGACATATTGAATACAGCTCTATTCTCTGAAAGGTAAGAGGCACAGAACACTTATTCCAACCCTATAATTTTACTTATGAGGAACACAAAATGTAGATAGGTAGTAGTGAGCATGAGGACATTTTTCATTCTGTTGTTCATTAACCCTAATTAGCTCTTTCGAAACAAGAAACAAGCAAGAGAAACTTTCCTTTAAATATGAGGTTTTGAATTCACAGAAAGACCAGCATCATGAACTAAAGAGAGTTCCTCATGGCCAATTACTGATAAACATTTGTAAAAATAAGGCACAATCTTTGATAAACCATGAGAAATGAAGATATGAGATCAAATTTCACTTCTCAAAGGAGAAATATGTATGCAAGAAAGACTTTGTTATGGACCCCATATATTATATTTTAGTCCGGGCCTTTTGTCTTAGGTATTTAACTTTGAGATAGTCTTGTTCATTCTATTATTATTGCTTTCCTTGAGTCAGCTTTCCTAAATTGTGTATACAAATTTATTAAAATTAGATCTCTTCAATAATGATCTCCCTTTTATGTTACCACTTGGTAGTTGAGTGCCTACTGAGTAAAATACCAGTTTGGGCCACGAAATTATACACTTAGCCTGAATACTTTGGTCTAGAATTCCATTCACCTTCTAGGAGAGCAGAGTAATCTGTCCCACCCAAGCAACCTAAAACAATAATTTTACATTATGTTGCCAATATTAACATTACAAGAAAGTTATTAAATAATGAAAATAAAATAGAATAGCCCAGTACTAATGCTATGATAAGGTCAACAAATTACATGAAGTTTTATAAAAATGTTTACTTATAAACATGCTGTACTTTAGTATTTTCTCCTTTTTTCATTAAAATATAGTTTATAGTATTCCTATAGTTTATAGTAACCTTTTAAATTTTAAATTGTTAAAGTTTTTAGTCTCATTTTCAAATGATCAGATTTTATAGTCAATATATATTTGAAAGCAAATTTTGTTATAATGTTTCAAGAAATAGATTTCAAAACATGATAATTAGTGTAAAATTATTAGTTCTATTGCTTAGGAAATTCTACATTTTGTCAATCTGTACTATCATGGTATGTCATAGAATAAGTAATTACTTTTAGAGTCTGGGTTTTAGCATTATATATAAATAGTTTGAAAGTCTTTGATCACATCTTACTTAAAAAAACCATTCAGACCAATTAAAAATCAATATTTTTGACCTATCCTTGAACAGAGATAGCAAGGCGAATGAAAACCCAAAATTTAAAGAGACAGTCACATCCAGAAAGATATACCTCTGGGGATTTGCTTACCTGAAGAAGAAACTTTGAGGCTACTTTAATGGTTGGAGTGGTAAATTTGAGAAACTGCTGGAGAGTGAGTACAGACTCTCTTGAAAGTGAGAAATTCTTGGGGAATGCTATCAGAGACCCCACACACTTACTAGGCATTTGCTCCAGGAAGCAAGAAAATAATAATAATAATAATAATAATAATAATAATTAGTGGCTAGAATTTGAAGAAGATTCCCTTATTTTGCTGATTGGAATTTGGGGAGAGCACCCATCTTGAAATCCAGCCAAAGTCTCACCCCTAGCAAATGCCTAATGTGTCCGGGAAAAGAATTCCCAAGAGCACTATTCTAAAAAATAATTGACACTGATATTGTTTGGAGTTGTTGAGTTTGGAGTGCAGGGTCCTTGGGTTCACTCTGGGAAAGGTTTCACCAGAGCTTCCCTTTCGGTGGCACACGGCGAGTTTCCCAGGCGACTTTCTCCACCAAACAGAGAAGTTAGTTATATTTAAAAGAGCAGGCTTGGTAGGGAAAGGGACTAAAGAATAAAGGACACTTGCATAGACCTTAGTGGACAGAAAGAGCTGCCCTGAAAGGGACAGGTTTGCTAAGAGAGAGGCCTGCATGGTTGCAGATGGGCCGCCTTGAGCAGAGCTGCCTCTGCTGAGGGAGGTCAATGAAGAGAAGCCCGGGCTTGGTACATGTCATGGGCAGGCGGGAGGACTGCTGCCATGCAGAGGGACAGAGAGTGGGCAGAAAAGAGCACCTGTATAGGCAAAGGTGGGCAGTAGGACTGCTGCCCCCTGTCAGTGTAGAGATTGTACTGATATAGTCTTCTTCTCTTTGGGAGGTGCTCACTCCTTCGTGGAATGGTTTGCTTGTTGGTGATTTTGAATACTCTATGTAGATTTCTACAATGGCCTTCAATCTCCCTATCTTCATCTTCAGGTCTGTGCTCCTGACATCCCCTACAGCAGTCTGATACCTGCTTGGGTTTTGTGCTTTGTGATTTAGACATTGATGCCTAAGGATCATAGTTCCTATAGCTGGATTAATGGCTGTGTTAATCCCTTCTACCCCTACTTCCAGCTCTTGACATTGTGTGAGTCAGGTTTCTGGTCTCGTGACACCTCCTTTCCATCAGCACCAGCTCCAGCCTTCTTGTCTCATCTAAGAAGTAGCTTCAAGTACATAGGTAAGGAATGGTACAGCCAGGAAAGAGAGTAGTAAATAGTTTTATAAGAAGCCACACTTCTAGAAGAAAGAGAGAAACATTTTGACAAACACCTGGAGACACCAGCACACATAGACATAGACTTCATGAGAAAAAGTCTGGTGTTTTCTTCTCTTCCACACTATCACAACGTTGTCAAGTCTCTAGTATTTAACCAGATTACTAGAATGAGTAAGGAAAGAACTGCAAGGCAAAAATTTTCTGAAGAATATTAATCTAAAATTAATCACTTAATTTCCATCTTTGGAAAATGAAGAACAGAACAAATATTTAAAACAAGCAGAAAATGGAAAGTAATAACATTAGAAAAGAAATCAGTGAAATTTAAAGCAGGAAATAATTGCCAAAATGAATAAAACCAAAATTCAGTTCTTTGAAAAAATTAATAAAACTGATAAAACTACTCAAAGGACACAAAAACACTAATACAGAGGGACATATGTACTCCCATGTTCATTGTAGTCCTATTTACAATATCCAAGTTATGGAAACAGCCTAAGTTCCCAAGGACAGAGGAGCGGATAAGAAAAATGTGGTATACACACACACTCGCTCACACACACACACAGTGGAATTTTACTCAATCAGAAAAATAAAGACAAATACCAGATGGTGTCACTTATATGTGGACTATAGAAAAAATGAAGAGTCAGACAAAACCAAACCAATAACAAACCTTTGACCTATGATTGCAAAACTGCAACCAGAAGGGGAGGATGATGTGGTGGATTGGGGTATCATGAAGGACCCAGTGGATCACAATGGAGAATTATTGGGGCATTGGCTGTGGGCATGGTGTGAAAACATACTTTTTGTGTGTGTGTGTGTGTGTGTGTGTGTGTGTGGGACCCTCGCCAGTGGCCAGGGAACAAACCGATGCTGCTGCAGAGGCTGCGGGCAGCCTCGCAGCCCAGCGCTCAACCGCTGTACCACCAGGGGAGGCCCGAAAACATACATCTTATAGGTTTGAAGCTCTAGAATGATGTAAATCAACTGTAACTCAATATACATAATAATAAATTTTTGCATTAAACAAATGTTAGAATATAGAACTTAAAAGGAAAATATACAGGGGCCTCCCTGGCGGCGCAAGTATTAGGATGCAACCTATGAAGCTATTTGCAGCCACTGCAGCATGAGTTCAATTCCTGGCCAGCCAGGGAGCAACCCACATGGTGCAGCAGACCTCTCCTGACTTGCCCGCTGCTCCCCTCAGCAGTGTACTTAGGTCAATCTGCCTGTTCTGTTCCCCATGCTGTCTCTGGTGAATCCTCTCAACCCCGGTGCCCCTGGCCTGTACCCCAGCTCTTGTATGCATAAATAAAAATTAATCTTTTAAATAAAAGGAAAATGTAGGGGGCCTCCCCTGGCGGCGCGGCAGTTGAGCGCTGGGCTGCAAGGCTGCGGCGCCTCTGCAGCGCCAGTTCGATTCCCGGCCACCGGGCGAGGGTCCCACGTGGCACACAGACTTCTCCTGCGCCCGCTGCTCCCGTCAGCAGTGTCTTCCGTCTGCCTGCCTGTTCTGCTCCCTGCTCTGGCTCTGGCTCTGGTGAATTCTCTCACCCTCCCGTGCTTCTGACTGTCCAGTGCTTGCATAAATAAATAAATAAAATCTTAAAAAAAAAAAAAAAGGAAAATATACAGATCTTAGGTTCTTTTAAAAGAGGTTCCCCCCAATATTGACGATTATATTTGGGCATCTCAGTGTGCTTTTCTTTTTTTCTTTAATCTCAGAGTATAATTTCTAGAATCTTTTAATTTGTGGTTAGGAAGTATCTTCATTTCATGAAACTATGTTCTAATTAGTTTTACAATGTTATGGCAAAAGGATTATTTTGTGGGAAAAAATATGCAGCAGCCAGAAACTACACCAACAAAATTCCATCACAGTGGCTATAAATGCCACATATGCTACTGTTGTAAATATATGCCACGTATGCAACTGTTAAAAATGTTCATGAGAAACATAGTAGGACAGTTTGTAGGTTGTAAGCAAATCTAGTCCCTTACATCCATTGTGGGCTTATGGGGTGTCTAGTTCTTTAGCTCCTTAATAAAAAATACAGAGTGGGGTTGATATTTACATTTTCAATCCCTACATATCACATTATAAACAATTATGTATTCAGTGTAGTTTTCAAAGAAATAGCTGTGAATTCAAGGATATTCGCATAGAATGCTTTCACTTGCTAATAAAAACGTCTAAATGACAGATATGAATTGCAGATGATTTCTTTTTTCCTATACAAACCATTTAAAGACTTTATTAATGAATCATGAAATGTCAAAAGGTATGCCTCCCAGAAGATAAGCAACAAGAAGGCCTGTACACCTATCAAACTAGATAAACTACAGTCTCTGTAACCACAGTTTCCATATTCACATACTCGACCAAATGTGGATTGAAAAATACAATGTTATTAGATTTATGTTGGTTGCTTCTGTGCTAACATACAGACATTTTTTTTTCCCTTGTCATTATCCCCTAAGCAATATAGTATAGTAACTACTTATATAACATTTACATTGCGGGCCTCCCCTGGTGGCTCAGCGGTTGAGCGCTGGGCTGCGAGGCTGCCTGCAGCCTCTGCAGTGCCGGTTCGTTCCCCGGCCACCAGTGAGGGTCCCACAAAAAAAAAAAAAAAAAAAAAAAACATTTACATTGCATTAAGTATTATAAGTAATCTAGTGATGACTTAAAGTATACCAGAGAAGGGCACAAGCTATATACAAATACTATCCTGTAATTTTAAGAGAATTTATCAGCCACAGATTTGGGTATCCACAGGGGTCCTGAAACCAAACCTGGCCAATACCATGGGATCACTGTAGACATATGTAAATCTCTAATGCTTGTCTCTAGTATTCATCTGTGCCTTCATTAATATCCCTTTCTAATCAATTCATGTCATCTGAGACTATATGGAAATTAAGTATTAAATAAATTCCTAACTAGCTTCCCTTTCAGAATCTAGTCTTCACATTGCTGTCACATTGCTCTTCTTTAAAAAGCTTTCATCATTAGTGAACACAAATTAATTGAAGACTTGCTATGTGTAAGGCAGTCTGTTGGGGTTTAACAGAACTAAAAAGTTTGATAAGACATAATTCTTGCCTTTATTATGTAGTTCAATTTTCAGGTCTTCCTTTTTCTAACTCTCAATTCCTTACCTGTAAAATGGTGATTATAATAGTACCTTCTTGGCTACTTCATTTAATTCATTTATGTACTTAAATAATTCTTTTTTTCCCCATAGTACTAGTATTTTCTAGGCATTACTTTCTTACTCTGAATATAACAGTACTAAGATAAATTCTTGACATTGTGGCTTACATTCTAGTAAGTGAAAAAGTATAATAAATAAATAAATACAGACTTGAGTGGAGATAAATTTTAGGAGAAAAATTAAGTCAGGCAATGAATTAGATGCTGAAAACAGGTAGGATACTGTTTTTGAAAGGGTATTTAGGAAGGCCTCTCTAAATGATACCCAAATAAAAAAAGCAAGCAATCATTGGATCACCTATAAAGTTTCAGGCAGAGAAAACAGATAGTGCAACGACTCTGAGATAGGAACAAGTTCCAAATGGTATATTATTATTTGGGGGAAAATCAGGACAGCAAGAACAGAATAAACAAGAGAAAAACGGGTGGGAGATGAATCCAAAGTCATAGGCCAAGCCACTTCCTACAGGATCCCAAAGGCCATGGTTAGGGATTTGGATCTTAGCCTAAACATATTAGAGAGTCAGTGGAGAACACTGAGAATAAACTACTTCATAATTTCACTTATTATTTAAAAAGATAATTATTTTTAATATGTATAGAATAAGCCATGGGTAGTGTATTAGTTGGAATCCTTGTGCCACACACCAACTGGCTACTTTGTGGAGATCTTTAATAAAAGGATTGTTTATAAAGATCTAGCAAATTAGCAAGCTGTAGTACATTAAAGAATAATACCAAGGAGCTTTTTCTATTCCTGGGCCCCAAATCATAGAGGAATGGAGTAGTTAGTGAAATGGAGGAGAAGTGAAGAGAAATGACAAGAATTGAGACCTCCAATGCAGAAGCCTGATGGGCAGTCGGGTTTAATTTCTCCCCTCACACTTCTCCTTGTACCTATTTCTAACTGGTCCCCCACTTACTGACACGTTGGCCAGAACCAAGTGTAGTATTGAGTGCAAGGGAACCTGTTGATGTAGTCATTCACATCAACCTTGAAAGAAGCATGGTGGGGACAGAGAACTAAGAGAAAATGAAAGCTAATCCAGAATAGGGGCAAGATCACAAAAAGAGTATCTAGTAATGAAAACTTGTCCAGCTCTAGAGACGATATTTTGGTGGCTTCAGAGAACATTGTAAGAATGTAAGAAATGGTGAGACAAGGCAAAGATATGGAGAAAAAGGAATACTTTTACACTATTGGTGGAAATGTAGACTGGTCCAGCCCCTATGGAAATCAGTATGAAGTTTTTTCAGAATATCAAAAATACATCTGCCATATGATCCAGCAATTCTACTCCTAAATATCTATCTGAAAAATATGAAAACTCGGATTCAAAGGGATATGAGCACATTATAGAGCTATTTATAATAGTCAAGTTATGGAAACAAAATAAGTGCCCAACAACAGATAAGTGGATAAATATATGATGCACACACACTCTCTCTCTCTCTCTCTCTCTCTCTCTCACACACACACACACACACACACACACACACACACACACGGAATACTGCTTAGCTATTAAATAAAAGATAAATATTGCCATCTGCCAAAATAAGGGAAGAATTGGTGGGGATTATGGTGAACAAAATGTCAGAAGGAGAAAGACAAGTACCAGATGTTTTCATTTATATGTGCTATACAGATTAACAAAACTAAGAATAGACCAAGCTACACAAAACAAACCCTAGAAATCTGACTGCAGAAGTGGATCTACCATAGTGAGGGTGGGGAGTGGAAGAAAAGTGGTAAGAAGACCCAATGGACTATGACTGAGGATTCTAGATGTTTTGGTGGTAGGTGTGATGTGGTAACATCTGCAGAGGTACAGACCTGTACCCCTAAATTATATACAGTGTTGTAAAGCAGTATTTCCTCAAAGCAACATAATTTTTATTATTACTTTTTTAAAGATTTATTTATTTATGCATACAAGAACTAGGGTACAGGCCAGAGGTGGGGTGTGTGTGAGAGGATTCATCAGAGACAGAGTGGGGAGCAGAACAGGCAGACTGACTGAAATACACTGCTGAGGGGAGCAGCAGGCGAGTCAGGAGAGGTCTGCTGTGCCATGTGGGTAGCTCTCTGGCTGGGGATCGAACTCTTGCTGCAGTGGCTGCAGATAGATCATAGTGCTGCGACTTAACTCCTAGCTCCACCACGGAGGCCCAATATAATTTTTAAAAATTCATGAAAAATAAAAATACATTTAAAAATGGTCACTGACAACTTAGTGATTGTAAATGAAAAAAAGACGGGACTCAAGAATCACGCTTGGGTTTTGGTTTGAGCCACCAAGTGAATGGTACACTATTTAGTGATATGGTTAAAAAAAAAAAGAAATAGATGAGTGTATTTTGTTAGGGAGAGGAAGAGAAGATCTCCTTTGCATACTTTAAAACTTTAAATTAGACATCACATGGAGGTTCTGAACAGGTGGTTGAATATTTTAGTTTGTAGTCAGCAGAGATTTTAGAATTGGATATGTAAATCTTGGAGTCATAAGCATATAGATATTATTTAAAACTATGACAGCAAGTATAAATAAAAAAGATGAAGAGTCCAAGATTGGGACATTACAACAATTGGGGATTGATAGTAGATAAAAATATTGAAAAGGAAACTGAAAAGGAGCATATAGTATTATGATAGTAAAATCAGTAAAAAAAAATAAAAACAAAAACCAACAACAGGTACCTCATTATTACAAGAGCTGAGAATTTGGATTTAACTGAACTATTTTGAATCCAATTTTCAGTCTTTACTAGATGTTTCACCTGGGATTAATTTCTTCCTTGTTGGAATATGCAGGTTTGGTGTAAATTCTGTCCTTTTGGATGATAATAAAATACAAGTAAGATTATGGATATAACATACACACACGCGTACACGCACACACACATAGCCTTATGAATGTGTGTGTGTATATCCTTATGAATATACAAAGCATTTTAGATCATGAGGAATAGATGGAAATTTTTTTATAAGTTCCATGTGGTCACCCAGTTAGCCATTTTTTCCTTTTAAACACCTGGCAAAGATGATGTTTAATCACCTTAAATCACAGTCCTAAACACCTGTGATGCTGTCAGCAAATTTTTATTGTTTTGTCAGTATCCTGGGGATAGGACTTTGCATGTCTCCTCCCTTTGCTGAACTCTGAGCCAAATCAAATATCTGTAACACTCCAGAATAACTATTAATGAAATATAATTAATAGTTTAGTGAAAGACAATTAATAGTTTAATGAAAAACAAAGATTTTTTTTTAGATAACTCAAATTTGGACACAATATTGACTATGCTTCTGAGGATGTTGCATTTAACAGAATTCCAAAATCATTTATTCTTTTTTATTGACTGAAAAGCAACTGCTTTTTTATGACTACTGTGTCACTACGCTAGGCAGAGAAAGGGTTAAAAGATCACAGATACTGCTATGTTACTAAGGTTCATTACTTTCTCTTCAATAGAAGAGTTTGCTCTTTGGCTTTAACTAATTTTCAGAGTTCTGAAATAGTTAATTTTAGTTTTTACAAGTGTTTTCATAGTTTTTTTTTTTTTTTTGAAAGCCAATGAGATTCACACTCCACATAGCTTTACTCCACCATGAATTGTTTTTAGAGGTCTATTGCTTTTTTCCTAAGAAACCTTCACATTACTTCTTTATCTTAGTTATTTATGTGGTTCAAACACTGTCTTTTACAGGTTTTCTCTTGCTTGTGGCACTGGCAGCATGTAAATGTTACTGAAAAATACCAATTATACCTTCCCTTCCAGCTTATATTCTTACACATGAAATCAAGTGAAAATAACCTTTGGATTAAAGAATAGTACAATCAGGAATTTATTTCATTATGAAATTGCCTACATATGAATTCTTTTTCAAATTTGAATATTAATGATTGTGAGAAGACAATTTGAATGCAGAAATAGGAAAAGGATTCTTATACTTTTAAATATTACACCCCTGTCTACCTTTTCACAGTCACATTAACTAGGTTTTTCTGGTATTGTATTCAAGGTTCATGTGTAATAGGTGATATACCTTCTTAGAACTGATCTTCTGGAAGCAGAATGGCAGTGCTGAAGGGGCTTTCCTTGTTATAGTAGCCATATATGTCCAAATCTCAAATTATAACTTTTCATTCAACCAATTCAAAATGATAGGGGTTAGAAAACACTCCATTTCTCCAGTGAGCCGTGTTACTTATTTGATAGTCTCTTATATATGTAGATTATTGTATGATTAAAAAGAAAGATATATGGTATTAAACTGTAGAGCCTACCTTTTATGGAAATGATGCAAACCAAGTAGTGTATTAACTTATTACTAATATGTCTTTATCTATGAAACAACTTTGAAATATGCTTTTTAATAAAGCATTATACTTTGATTTTTTTTTCCTTCTTATGTGTTAACATAGTAAGTTATTCTTATGATTAACACTTGGAAAGCACTTCAAGTATAAGATATGGTAATCAAGTGCTAAATATTTTATAGAATATACTAGGTCACACTTTTCTAAAACAAAATGTGAAAAAGTTTGCACTCCAGATGCTTGGTCAAGCTTACTGATATAAAATTAAAGATTTATTTTATTATCAACTGTCCATAAAAAGAATTAATTTACTATCAGGAAAAATTGCATTTAGTTTTAGAATATAACATCAGAAAAGAAAACTTAGAAGTGGTGACATAATTGAATATAATCCCATAGATGTCACAGAAATGTAAGGCCAAAAAAATAAGTTTCAGAAATTAATAGACTATATTGTAAAATTAAATTAATTTGTTGAATTGATAATTATCCATATACAGCATTTCAGTTGTGTAGACTATAAATTCATTTCAGTTAATCTTGTTTTTTAATCTGACTAATGGTCTGATAATCTCCTTGCATTTGGGTGACTTAATCAGATCAGACATCTCGTCTCCTTAAAAGAAATGGCCTTTACAATCTCTTAGATATGCCTTTAAGAGATCTCACAGTCATCATAAACTTTCTTCTGCAATCTCTGTCAAAATCCTTAAAGGCAAAAATCAATCAGCCATCAATTAGACTGTCTTGTAATCATTTCATATAAAAGTTGTATAATCATATCTTCTCTATTTTTAGTTGAAATATTACACTTTTTTCTGTTTGTGCATCAATATGGATTAGTTAATTATTCTGCAGTAACAAACAATCCTAAATTTTAGTTACTTAAAACTTCAGATGCTTATTTCTCTCCTTATATTTCACATACATTGTAGGTTGGTATAAATATCTGCCTGTTATAATCTTTCTGGATGACAAATCAGGGGCTATCTGGAATGCTGCTGGCTACATTTCCAAATGGAAGCAGAACTCTAGAATGTCTTGCAGAGGCAAATAAGTACTCAACTAAAGGAAATGCTCATCATTTTTACTCATATCTCCTTATTTAGAGTAAGTTACGTGGGCTCAAGGACTCATGAAGGGATTATGGTGTGTAGTGAATAAGCATAATTCTGTGTGTTTCCTGGAAATGGACAACCTGAAATTCTGGGGAGTGGATGTGGAAGGGTAGGGAGTAGTGATTTTTATACCAGATTCTCTCTGCACAGTGACAATACATGCAAATAAGAGTTTGGAGAAAAGTTAGATATTAAAAAAAAATACAGATTATTCAGGACATGCAGATTTTTAATGTCATAAATTACTTATAAATCTGTGTTATTATGTACTTAAGACTTTCTCAATTCTTAAGTAATATCTTTAATCAGCGACTATTTGAATTTTGAGCAACATAACCTTACTTTTTAACTGAAAATATGCTAGAGAAACACTTTTTAGTTCAAATAAGAATATCAATATATTTTTTATAGAATAACAACTCTTTGATAGGACAGTAATTGTGAATAGACAAATAATATATACAAAACATCAAATTAAATGGGTAAAGTGGATTTTAAATTTTCCTGGGAAAAGAAGAGTAATCCTAAAGGATTATGTTCTAATAAATGAAGGTGTATTGGGAGCATCAGAGGACACTAACTTTGGTCAGAGAAAAAAGGAGCTGGTTCACTGTGATACAATGCAGTATCACCAGAACACAGAGAAGAAACCACTGTAAAGCTTAATGTTATCTTATTCTGGGAAAACAATTATATTCTCATCAAGTTTCTTAAATAGTATATCAAAATTTGGGGTGATTAGATTATTTAAGATTTAAAATATGGGCCTCCCTGGTGGGACAAGGGGTTAAGATGCAACCTATGAAGCAATCTGCAGCCACTGCAGCATGAGTTCTATCCCCAGCCAGGGAACTACCCATATGGCACAGCAGACCTCTCCTGACTCGCCCGCTGCTCCCCTCAGCAGTGTATTTCAGTTGATCTGCCTGTTCTGTTCCCTGTTCTGTCTCTGGTGAATCCTTTCACACCCCCCACACCCCCCACACCTCTGTCCTATGTCCCAGTCTTACATGCATAAATAAAAAAAAAAAATCTAAAAAAAAATTTAAATATACTTTGTTACTGAAGAAAGAGAATGGCAGATAGATTCATTATGAATTTCTGTTCTTTGCTATTTTAACTACCCTATTTGAAACCCTGTAGAGGAAAATTTTCATATATTCAGTAACAGACCCATGTATGTACATAATCAATGCAGTGTATAACTCCTAAATTTCTAAATTATGATATGCCTAATTTTTCTGAAGATAGACTTTTGTTAATATGTACAACATGGATCTCTTTATGTAGAAATTGAAGAAATAATGAGGGAAGGAGAAAAAAAATTAAGTTTAGTGTTTGCATGTCAACCTGTCCCTGTACTCAGTAACCATAATGGAGAATTATGCTTCCAATTATGTTGATAAATCTACTTTACCTTTATAACCATAGCAACATTATCTTCCCATAACAGGGAAGAATTTCCATTTTCATGCCTTAAGGGTAAGGATGACAAAGTGGTGAGAGAGGAGAGTTTTGCTCAGCTTTGATCTTGACAGCACCAAGCAGATTCTATTGGGAAGTGAATGTAAACAATGCTGTGCTATCACCACTGCTGTTGTGGGTAATAAAAGTGCAACACTTGTTGCTTTTGTAACCTCCCTTTAAAATAATGGCTTTAGCATTTGAAAGTCAAAGGAAACTAATTGCAATACTATAGGATATTTTCCTCTAGAAATCTACTTAATGTTAAAGCACAGGGTTCTATCCATATCTGAGCAATTGGCTGTATTTATTAAAATATTTATTACACATTACCTAATGGATGTTTAGTAAAAAATCTATAGAGGTCACATGCTATTTCATCATGTAATTATTTTATGGGTTCTAATGTAGTCAGTTAATTGCACTGTAAAATTTATTACTTGATGCTGTGGAAAATTAGACAGTTGAAGGACTATAATGCATATACACACACAGACACACACACACACACAAATGCACACAAGAATACAAAAGTCTAAAATTTCTTTTCTCTCATCTTTACACATTCATGAGAGTAAACTGTTGTGTAGTGAAAATATAGAATTTGAGGACCTCCCTGGTGGCGCAAGGGGTTAAGATGCAAACCTATGAAGGTATCCATGACCTCTGCAGCATGAGTTTGATCCCCAGCCGGCCAGGAGCAACCCACAGGATGCAGCAGACCTCTCCTGTCTGGCTACTCGCCTCAGCAGTGTACTTCGGTCAATCTGCCTGTTCTGTTCCCCACTTTGTCTCTTTCACCCCCCAAACCTCTGCTCTGTACCCCAGCTCTTATATGCATAAATAAATCTTTAAAAAAATGTAGAATTTAATGTACTGAGATTCTGAGTCACTAGATTCCACAACTGAAGATAGGAATAATACACTCAATTTACAGAAGTGGGACGCTGATGATGAATATAGAGATATGATGTTTATCTAAAATTCATATTAAGGCTAAAGTTCATATAAGTAACTGTTCAGAATGGTTGAGAAATGACTATGGAAAAAAATAACCCAGAGATACTTTATATCCCATTGTTTTCCCTGGGTCAGCTAACAGTGTGCAGCTGTAATAGTTACTCAGTAAATCCTGGATGAGTTAATTCTTCATCACATTTTAAACTTCAATTAGCTAAATTTCCTCTCTTCTTTACCCCCCAAATATTACTAAAGACTACTTCTAAACTTAAATCTGGCTTCCTATATTTAGCTAGTAGGCCAACTTATCTCTTCTAAGTTTTTCTCCTGTCCTTCTTGTGTGTTGAACAATCTGAGAATGCAGAGATCAAAGTGAAGCACTGAGAATTTGGAAATAAAGATTGTTATACTGACTTCGAAGAGTTTATAGAGTATTAAAGTGATGAAGAAGTGAATATACCCTTACAGCTCAGTGACTAGGCTTCTATGTGTGAGGAAGGACGTTGAATAAAACTCATTTTCAGCCCTGGAGTCACAGTTTAGTGTAGCATGAAGGTTTGGGTTCAAGGGGACAGACATGCACTGAAATACTGACAACTCAGTCTAGTTTAAGTTTAAATTTCAGACTCACATCCACTTCTAAAATTCTAATTCCACTATTTTCTTAGGAGAAATTGTTTAATTGGAACTCTTTGATACTTAAGAACATAGATATTTTGATATGGGGCTGCCAGATTTATGCAACACAGAGCAAATATTAAATCTTTTTGCCACATTCTAAGTGTTTGTTTACTGAAGTATAAGAAAGACACATTTGTATATGTAATATAACTTTCCTCATCTGTTCATTGAATTTATAGGCCAATGTATATTTGTTACATACATCTTTTCTAATAACCAAAATCCGGTATTTTTATTAATTCATGTATTTGTGCTTTTGTTGAATTCTCATTTAGCTGACCTACAAATGGGATTTTAAATTACCATGTGCTTGGTAATTAGCAGGCGATGCAGAGATGACTGATACCTTTCACTTAGTAATTCAACTTCCTGTACTATGCCCTTGATTGTAAAGAACTTTTTGTTCTGATAAATCCAGACATAGCCTCAGAAATGTTCACAAAATAATGCCCCAAGCAGCCACTCTCAATTGATTAGAGTTGTCACATGAAATGAAATCTGTGTCATTATTAGGCAGATGAATGGAATTATCCTGTTGGAAAAATTAAATGGGCTGAATGTACCAATAGCTCATCACAAAAGCAATATTAAACTTGTATGATAGTGAAAGAAATATAGTACACACATTGTCATGTAAGTTTTATGATTTTTACCTTTCAGGAAATCATAGGTTTCCAATAATCTTATTAAAACTGTGTGAAATACTTAACTATTTTAGTTATAGTTACATCTCATGTTTAACTCAGGTCGGTAGTGTTTATTATTTTTTTAAAATGATTCTGTTGTTATTGTTTGCTTTTGGTATTGTTGTTTGTTTTTTTCTTTTGTTATTGTTTTTGTTCACATTGCAGAAATTATTGACTTAGCTTTCAGTAGACTTTAAAAATACATTGAAATCTTTAAGGAAAAACTATTCAGTCAACAGTCAATATTAAAAGTTTACAAAAGCTGGACAAACAAGGTCAGTGCTGTTTCCTGAAAATAGAGAGGTTTAAGAAAACACATCTTACATGCAAGGTATATGGTCTCATGAACACTCATCATCCAAAGCATGTATTCATGACTAACAGGAAAAAGGATTTTCTATCTGTCCTTCCACCAATGGGGTGGAGGAAATCTCTTTATTTTGCTCTAGTGCTCCCATAGTTGACCTTTGATGTACATTGAATATCAGCATATTTTTATTTTTTTAAGATTAATTTATTTTTATACAAGAACTGGGGTACAGTTCAGAGGCACAGGAGGGTGAGAGGATTCACCAGAGACAGAGTGGGGAGCAGAACAGGCAGACAGTCTGAAAGCACTGCTGAGGGAGTGGCGGGCAAGGCAGGAGAGGTCTTCCATGCCATGTGGGAATCTCCCTGGCTGGCCGAGAATCAAACCGGTGCTGCAAAGGCTGCAGAAAGCTTAGAAGTGCTGCACTCAACCCACTGCACCACCAGAGAGGCCCCTCAGCATATTTTTTTTTTTAAGATTTATTTATTTATTTATACAAGCAATTGGTACAGTCAGAAGCACAGGAGGGTAAGATTCACCAGAGCCAGAGTGGGGAACAGAACAGGCATACTGACGAAACACACTGCTGAGGGGAGCAGCGAGTGGACAAGAGAGGTCTGCCATGCTATATGAGATTCTCGCTGGCTGGCCAGGATCAAACCTGCACTGTAGAGGCTGTGGACAGCTTCACAGTGTGGTGCTCAACCTCCTGCACCACCAGGGAGGCCCTTGTAGGTTATTGTTTAGAAAGTTAAATCTCACTATTGTAGCCCAGGGATTATTAGACTTGTAGAGGAGAGGTGAGGTTAGGAGGCTTCCATATTACAGATACTTTTGAAAGCAGTGTTCCTTACCTAATCTAGTAAATCTCCAGCCCTGTGTGGTCTTGTCCATAAAACTTATTCATTAATAAATGATTATAATTCAAGAAATCTTTTATTTTAAATATATATATATATTACATCATTGTTCAATTTTATTCTTTTTAAGATTTATTTATTTTTATATAAGAACTGTGGTACAGGCCAGAGGGGTGGAAGGGTGAGAGGATCCACCAGAGACAGAGAGGGGAGCAGAACAGGCAGCCTGACGAAATACACTGCTGAGGGGAGCTGTGGGTGCAACAGGAGAGGTCTGCTGCACCATGAGGATATCTCCCTGGCTGGCTAGGCGTCGAAAGCATGCTGCAGAGGCTGCAGACAGCTTCACAGCACTGCGCTCAACCCACTGCGCCACCAGGGAGGCCCCACTGTTCATTTTTAAACAATGTTTGCTTCCCCCCCCTCAGGTGTAGTCCCCATAGAGTTTCCTTCACCAATGCACCCGTGCAACATCACCACAGTCCCCTGTACTCCTCCCTCCCTCCCTCTGATCCCTCCCCCTCTTCCTCCCCTTCAGGATGTCTCTGGTTTATAATTGTCTCTTTGTTTTTGTTTTGTTTTGTGTTTCTTTGTTTCTCTTATAGAAACTTGTGAGCTGTATTCATCCTTAAGGTGTCAGGTGTCACCTAAGTAAAACAGGGTGATTTAGAGCACTGCTTATAGAACAATTGACCATGAAAATGTTCGACTTTGAGAGTTTGAGCTTTGTATAAATGTTTTGGACTTTCCTAGCCTGTGAAAATGAGGGAAAGTTCAAGGAAATTTTGCTTAGAAAAGAAAAGACTAGGAAAGAGACTAGAATTCGTCTGCATTTTATAGGAGATAGTTAGAAATTGGGTTCCCATGGGCTGTGATTCATTTTAGTCACTGTAGGCATAGAGGTAAATAATGGTAATAGTAACATACAAAATTCAATTTATAAACCATTGGGAATCTACCCTGACAGAACCATGTGCCCATTATAAACAATGGTTAATATGAAATACAATGTCCTGAAGAGGATGGTATTTAAATACTTAATAACCTTACATCTTTAATGGATTCCCACCTCCTCTACACATACCACTAAATGTCTTTGTTTATTCTGGGAAAAATAAGGGAATGCATGGGCCTCCCCAGTGGCACAGGTGGTTGAGCCCAGTGCTGTGAAGCTGTCCGCAGCCTCTGCAGTGCCGGTTTCCATCCCCGCCGGCCTCAGAGCAACCCACCTGGCGAGCAGAACTCTGTTGTCTCGCCCACTGCTCCCCTCAGCAGTGTATTTCATCAGTCTGCCTGTTCTGCTCCCCGCTCTGTTTCTGGTGAATCCTCTCACCCTCCCGTGCTTCTGGCCTGTACCTTGGCTCTTGTATAAATAAATAAAATAAATGAATAAATAAATCTTAAAAAAAATAAGAGAATGCCTTCTGCTGAAATATCTGTCAATGTTCCAAAAATTAGCTCTGGAAATAAAGATGATAAGAGTACAAATCAAAATATATTAGTTTTGTTAATGTTCTTTCCCTACTGGCGAGATGCAAATTCATTGAACTTAGTTACCACTCTACAAATTATAAACAGTGATTTTTTTACTTAATATCTTAATGATCTACACAGTTTTGGCCATTTAATTAAAATGAGACTCCTCAAATAAGGTTGTAATTGAAGTGTGGCAGATTAAGATGGCTACAGAGACTTTGATTATCTATCCATCCAGAAGTGTGGTCTTTGCCCTTCTATTTTGTCTTGATTCTGGTAGCCATGTGACAGCTCTGAACAAATGGAGTCAGCAGAAATTGTGCTATCCCAGTTCTCAAGACCAGACCTCTGCAGCTTATACTCTCTTAGTATGCTCACATTTGGGACACTCCCTGTCAAAACACAGCTGTCTGCTGGAGAAAGACCATGTATTGGTGCTACAGTTATCAGTTCCAAATAAGGGCCTCGCTAAAGCCAATATCAACTGCCTGATATGTAAAGGAGACTTTCTGGACTTTCAATTCAGTGAGACCTTAAAATAACTACAAGGCCAGTTTATATCTTCCTTCCACTGTTAGAGAGACCACAGGTAACAACTGCCTGGGTGAGCTGAGTCTACTCACGGGATTATTTGAGAGAACAAACTATAGTTTTATTCACTGTTTTGTTTTTTTTAATAAAACAGTAACAGAAAGTTAGAACTTCAACTAACAATCTGACATCAGAGTGATTAAAGTTTCATTAAATCAACTTTTTTTATTTCCTTGACTTTAAATAAGCAGAGTGATAGCTATGTTCAGTAATAATGTGGTAACTACCACAGTATTGGTATTTCCAATAATTAGAACTGCAAAAAGATGATTAAATATCAGTATATCCTTACTTTGATACTAAAAAGGACATTGTACAGATGAAAAGAAATGGCTGACAGATTCTGCCTCCTTTTTGCCTTTTCCCCTCCCCCAGGCACACAGATCTACTCAGCCAGGAAACTAAAGGCACTGGAATGTAACTGGCACTGGTAATGCTGATATATTCTTTTTTGTGCCAAAACAGTCTCTTGGCTATATCCACAGCACTGTTGCCCAAACAGAAGATCTTCTGTTTTAGGGCTGAATATGGCAATGATTCCAGTCTTTCGCCTTCCTCTTCTTTTACCATTTAAATTAGTAGAAAACATTTCCATATATTTGCTTTCTAAAATTTTTGTATGAATAGCAATGATACCTGTACTTACAACTTATAAGAGATAATAAATCCTTGAAATGCTTGCTGCATAGACAAAGGTATATATCATTCTGAGACACTGAATTTAAATGTCCTGGGCTTCTTACTAAAATGCTCATTGTTTTCATTAATGCCTTCACCCTTTGGGGCCTTGTTTTCTTCTCAATGGTGTTTAGAACACTAATGCACCATGTGCTAAAATCATAGCCCTTGGTGCTCAGAAGCATAAAGCAGAAATAACAGGCTGAATCAGTACTGATCTTGGAAAACACAGTCTGCTTAGACAGAAGTCTAGGAGAGAAATTGGCAAGAAAGAAGAAATCAGACAGCTTCATATAGAGTGTCTCAGTGGGAAAACCACTGAGGAAAACATAAGAGTTGAAAGCAAATGATGGCAAAGTCTATTTTTCCATGGAGATATTTGATAGGAAGTTTGATTCCCATCTGTCTGGAATACTTTAAATGAAGACTGCTTAGATATGGAAGGATATATTTCATCTTTAGAAATACCTCTTTATTGTTCTTTGGATTTTAAACCAAGTAACTTTTTTTTTTTCTGTCTTCACTACTAAGAGAAACCAAAAAGCATTCTGTTCACACAGAATAATAAAAAATAGATTTGTATCTGGCTCATATTTGTTGAAGCTTCATCTATATTTACCAGTAAAAGTTACTTGATAACTATCGCATAGAACTTTAATTTAACCTAAACTTAAGTATCCCGAAAGGGAATTTCAAGCAACTTTAGTAAAGTGACATAAATGCAAGAAGGAAAAGGGTAATAGAACAATATTGATAATATTAACAAATGTTATTACTAGTTTCAAATTTGGCTATGTGTGTGTAGATAAAAAGGGACATTTAGAGAAACATAACTGAATCGTAACTACTTCATCTAATAGAGGAGATAAACTCTTGACAGTTTTAGGTAGACTTTTATCTGATATAAATGTTAGGTGTTATCAAATTTTGACGGTAACAAAATAAGTAGTATATTTACATTGGTTTATATTAAATACAGAATAAATTTTTAATAATTTTATAGAACTGAGCAGAAAAATTCTGGTGTGAGAGAAAAAATTAGCTATATTTCTTTCTTCTTGTCTGAACTTGTTAAAGTGACATTTCTGAACATGTGCAAATTATTTTTATTACCATCTTGTTCATCTTCATCATCAGCATTATAACTTCTATTTCCCACACTATGCAAAGCCTATTACTCTGAATGAAGATTTGGGAATTCTCCAAAATCAGTGTTGTGAATATTTGCTAGGCAAAGATTAAGAATCTCATTTTCAATTTTGAACAAAAGCAAAGTGTCATATGTATTACTCCTAATTATTCACAATAACTTTTGTGTTTTAGGTAATCCCAATATAGATTTATCTGCTTAACGATTTCATTAGTATCTTAAGTGATCACATAAGTATCACTTAAGTATCTTAAGTGATAAGTATATATTTATTACTAGATTCCTTGTTGGATTAAAATTTAATCTATCAATTTGACAGATCAGTGCTCTGTAGATGATTTCTATTTTAAAATATCTTTACCAGAACTATTTCTTTTTAATTGAATTATTATCTTCTTTATAGTAGGAACCATGTCTGATATTTTCTCATTACTCTAAAGCTGTCTAAGAAGGATTAAGCTCAAGATTATTTATTATGTTTTATTTTCTGGTCATTTATAAAGCAACTTATAAAAAGAAGAAATTTGGCAATGTAAAGTTAAAATTTTTCCACATCAAGTAAATTATTCTGATTTTATCATACTCTTGGGATTAAATTGTCACCCTTATTCTAGTTTCTACTCGTAACTATTGACTTTGTAAACACTGAAATTACCATCCTATGTATAAATAAATAAGTCTTTAAAAAAAAGACATACAGATGATCAACAGGCACGTGAAAAATGTTCATCATCACTTACCAGCAGGGAAATGGAAATCAAAACCACAATGAAATTACCACCTAACACTCTTAAGAATGACCCAAATCAAAAAGAACAGAAATAGCCATGTTGGCAAAGGTATGGAGAGAAAGATGCCCTCATACACTGTTGGTGGGAATGTCCAGCCCCTATGGAATACAGCTGGAGATTTCTCGAAACATTGAAAATAGTTTTATCATAGAATCCATCAATCTTATTCCTTGCTATGTACCTGAAGAATGCAAAAACAATAGTTCAAAGGGATATATACATTCCTATATTCATTTCTCTATCATAGCACTATTTATCATAGCCAACATATGGAAACAACCTAAATAATCAACAAATAAGAGGATTAAGAAGAGGTTGTGTATATACACAATAGAATACTACTCAGCTGTAAAGAAAAAGCTAAGCTCTACCATTTACAGCAACTTAGATGAACTGGAGGAGCTTAAATTATTAAATTAAGCAAAATAAGTCAGAAGGAAAGAGACGTGTATGATTTCATTCATATGTGGAATATAGAGAAACTAAATGAAGGAAAAGACAACTAAACCAGACTCAGGAAACTGGACCATAGCATTGAGACCTGCAGAGGGGGGAGAGGGGATTATGGGGCAAGTAGGGGAAGGGACATAATGGACTATGTAGAGGATTATGGGTGCTTTGATGGTAGGTGTGGTGTGATAGCATTCATCTGAAAAGGTATGAACCCATACCCCTGTATCATACACATTATTGTCAGTCAACATTACCTCAATAGAAATAAAACAAAAAATGTGATACCTACATTTTAGTTCTGACTCATTATCTATGATGGTCTAGTTATCTCTCCAGATATTTGTACACACTAGTATTAGGGAATATATAGAGCTCCTTCCCTCATGAAGTTAGCAACTATATAAACATTAGGTATAAAAAATTCACCTGAGTAAAAGCATAATTACAAGCTCCATCTATTTGCTACAAAGGTATATAGTGAATTAAATCATCTGTGGTAGTGACAGCTGAAAATTGACTACTTCTAACATGTTTAGAATAAACATGGTGTAGTATCTGTTGAGGTGGGACAAACATTTTTATAAAATTAGTTTCAGAGTGATTTAACTAGAGCTCCACTCACAGAATGAGGTATTAATTAGTAACATGAGCAGAACTTCAGTCATCCTCAGACATAACACTGGTCCTCAGTGTAATGAACAGGCTGTAAGGAGACTTCAGAAGCAGAGTTCTGAAAGACTGTTCATAAAAAATTGATTTAATTGATTTTTCATGTTTATGTTCTAAGACAGTAATTCCCAGATTTTTTCAATAAGAAAATCCCTTTTAACTTTATATACATCCACATAATAAAATATGTATTTCTGATAATTTTAGATGAGAAAAGCCAAGTCTACGCACTCTGATGGTATCAGAAACAAACAAAAAAAAATAGGCTTGCATTTTATTAATTAGTAAAGAATCACATCAAACCTAAACTCATTTCTGCACCAAATTATCTGTATAGTTCATAAAATTTTTTGCAAGGCTTTTGGGTGTGTATGTTTGTGTATATGTGTGCAGACATGTGTTGTGCCTGCATGTTTTAAACTTTAAATGAAGTAAATTAAATATGCAGTAAAATCAAACCAGTATTCTTTTTCAGGTTGATGAATTTTTTACAAACTGAGCACAGCACCCATAGAAGATACCAAACATCTTAACAAACATCCTTTTGGACATTTTCAGTCATTATCTTCTTCCAAGATAATCATTTCCTTCACTTTTATTGGCTGAAATTATTTCTCCCTATGTACTTTAGGAAAATAATACTGCATATATTTCTGGTTTTATTCAATATTAATTTTACAAGATTCATCCATAATTTTAAGTAAATTGTAGATCGGACAGTCTCCTTGTTGTATAGTATTTCATTTAATGAAAGTTTATGAGTTTTTTTGGAATAAAATGATATAAATTCCCTAATGTACATATAAGAACACCTAGATAAAAATATTCACTATATTTTACTGTTAATAACCTGTGAAGAGGAGCTTTTCAATAACCTAGCATCCAGGCACATAAAGACTTGACATCATCATTATTCCTGGTCTGCAACAGTAGAGCTGATATGCAGAAAGCACTATGTTATCATTAGTAAGAGTCACATACTAAATCCTTATTTAATCTTTCTAAGCTTCTCCACATATATTGGGGTATAATAATGGCACCTCTCCTTATAGTGTTGTGTCAGTTAAATCAAATAATAACTATAAAATGTTTGACACTAAGTATTGTATAAATGTGACCTAAATTATAATTGTATTTCTATATGTTTACACTGTAAATGATAGAATGGTACATGTTTCATATTATATAGATAAAATTATTTTTAAAATAAAAAATAACAATATACAGTTACTATGACAAAAGTTGCAAATATGTCAGAGTATATAGAACTTCCCAATTTCTCTCTCACTCTTTACTTTCCCTGAACATCCCAATGTGTTCTCAATACATGAGACTGTTGTATTATATTCCTTAGTATTTATTGAGGTCTCTCTAGAAGAGTTATTGCAAGACTCTGAGAGGGGTATAGTGTTATAGTCCCTGTTGGCTACTCCTGGCATAGACAGAATGTGGGGACAGATGTGCAACAATTGTGCTCTCTGGAGCTTGCCCTGGACACCCACTATCACAGTATTTTTGTTTAGTTCTACATTCTTGGAAGCTGTTCCCTAGTTGTTATATACCATCTATCACTTCAGTGCCAGAATGGATGTGAAATTTGAGTTCAGGTTGCTGCATCATCTTTCCCAAGGGGAGCCAGTCCTTTTTGGTTCATTTAGAGAGATATTTAAAAAACGAGGGAGTGTTTGATACTTCCTGATTCTAGAAAAAATCCCTGTAATTTTGTGATGGTCAAGAAACAAGTGTTTGGAGGACAAGATGAATATGTGATGCTAATAAATGTGGACTGATAGTGGAAATGACCATCTTGCTAATCTCTGTCATTGTGGCCGAGGGGTATCCAGGCATCATTGCCCTAAGACCCCTTCATCTACAAGGTAAGGATCCTAAGGCTAAAAGTGAGGACTTGGTGGCACTGTTGAATCCCACCTCTGAAGAAAGTTTCTAAAATGTATTCCTAGACGATCCCTTTAAGAACAGATAGTGTTGTTGACTTAAGAGTGTTTTCTGTAAGTTATCGTAAACACAGACATAGATGGTTCTTCCAGTTACTTTCCCTTGTTTGTTGTGTTAACATTTGCTACAGTAAACTTGAAATGGTCAATAACTTTTGTGGTAATTTATGTTTATTTTGAGGAAAGGATGGAAAAGAAGGGTGTTAAGTGTTCAAGTTTCCAGTTATTGGCTTGGATTTAATTATCAGACTAAACATTATTAGAAGACTAAGGATAACCTGGCACAGAGTCATTAGCAAGCAGTACCTTTTTCTCAAAATGAAATCATGTGTTTTGTGAGTTAAAATATTGATTTTGTAGAAACACTTGTCATTGAATGAGCCAGCTGTGTTATTATTTCCAACCTTGTGACAATTGTAGGAGGAACGTCAACCCACTCTAAAGATGAAGCAAAATACTCAGGAAAGTTAATGTTTGCTAAATAGTAGGGTGTTGGCTGAGTCATTTCTATTTCACCTTCCAAGAGGATTCATTCAAAGTGGTTCTCAGGAACATGGGATTAATTTAATCTGAAATCATTTATATGTAAATAGCCATAGATGGTTTTTATTTTCTTTTTGTATTTCTTTGTTGTCTTTCTTTTTGTATTTCTTTGCACCATCAGGGAGGCTTAGAGTATGTTATAAGATTTAGGGGTATAAGTTCAGCCTCTTCAGCTATATATTACCCCACCACACCCACCATCTAGTCTTGGACATCAAAATATGATTTGAGCTCATGTTAACAATCATGTGGGAAACAGGTAGGGAAAGAATTAGTAGGGAATGTTTAGTTGCCAAGAGTCACCATTTCACAGCAGTACACAGACAAGAAACAAATGGACAAGATCCCTAATGTTTTTATCGTATAATTTCAAGTGGATATTTGAGGAATGATACTTTTATTTTCAGTCATCATATCTACCATAACTAAATCCAAGGAATGATTTGAAAGGTAAATTTACATTTTAAAAATAAAAAAAGAAAACAATCTTCTGTGCAAATCCTGGATATTCTTTTTTTTAAAGATTTATTTTATTTATGCATACAAGAACTGGGGTACAGGCCAGAGGTGCCGGGGTGAGAGAATTCACCAGAGAGAGTGGGGAACAGAACAGGCAGATTGACTGAAAGGAGCAGTGGGTGAGTCAGAAGCAGTCTGCTGTGCCATGTAGGTTGCTCGCTGGCCAGGGATCAAACTCATGCTGCAGTGGCTGCAGAAAGCTTCCTAGGTTGAGTCTTAACTCCTTGCGCCACCAGGGAGGCCTAAATCCTGGATATTCTTTAGAGAAATCTTATATAGATCATCACAGATGCACCCCTATTCCTCTGGAGTCTCACTAATTGTGTATTTGTGTTCTTTACTCCTATTTCCTGTGAGAAAGAGAAAATGGTCATATTTAGAATTTCCTGAAAACACACACATGTCAAATTTATAGTTTAAACAAAATATTTTATTCTTTCTTCTTTATAAAGGAAAAAAACACCTGTGATTTCAGACTAGTTTGGAGGAAAAGTAAGAACTTCAAGAAAAAAACTAGATGAGGCTTATGTCAGTTTTAGGCTCCTCACTCTCCACCCCATGTCTTCCAGGCAAAGCAGCCAAACAAAGTGGATTTCTAAGCAGCCATGCTATAGAGTAACTGAAACTCTAGAAAGTATATTTTTTTTTTTTTTTTTTTCTAGAAAGTATATTTAAAACCCACACCTCACTGCTCCTCTCCATATCCTAATCACCTGCACTTCCATTTTTAAGACAGTCTGATGCTGCCTTCACCCTGTCTTTTGGAATGATCAGTAAATATGTTTTAGTTGAGAATTCTGTTTTCTATAGTCAGGCATTTGGAATATACATAAACTCCCTTTAACCAAAAAAGGGTTGAGCTAATTCAAGGCAAAATTTCAGTCTTTGTATGAAATGGTTTTATTTTTATTTCTTCCAACTCCTACACTGTAGCCCTTCAGGGTTTCTAAGTGAAAAATCTAGGATGTTTTATCCGAACCTCTCTCTGACAATTCCTGAAATACATTTTATTGCCGCCTCAGCACTGTAAAACTGCCGGATGTTCTACTTGGCTTCTTACTGCTGGTATGTCTTCTGTGTTCAGTTTTTTGTCCTCTGGAATCTGAACCAATGTGACAATTAGCAGATGTCTTGAGGGAGAATATGGCAGAATACCAGAATTACGTTATTGCTTTTCCAATGACTCAAGTATATAGGTCTTTCAAATCCTTTGAATGTTGGTTCCTTTATAATTCATCAACCTGATTTTCAAAAATATTTTAGAAGTTTTATGTTTGTTATTCTCAGGAATATAATTATGCTTCAAGACATTCCTCATATTTAGACATAAAAATTCTTGATTATTTTTTCAATATTTTCTCCAATAGCATTTCTTTCATTATGTCTAATTGATAATTGGAAATAATTATCAACTAAATTGTTATATTCTAGTTATATTCCATAACTTAATTTTTAACAAGTTATTTGAATAACATAATAGATTATTTATTGCCAAATACTGTTTCCATTTTGATAGACTTTTCTCAAACTGCATCTAGAAGTTACCTAAAGTCAAGTAAGGCCCTACAGACCTTGCTTCATAAATTTAACTCAAAACTTAAATCAGGTATCCCTGAGGGGTAAAATAACAAAACAAAACAAAAAACTATTTGATAAACTTTTGATTTACAAATTGAAAATTTTTTTTCAGGAATGATGTTTCACTGTTTATCTGACTTTTCAGTTGAATGTGAAAATAATGATTACTCAATTAAAAAGTACATTCATTGACAAATCTTAGATAAAAAACAAGCTAATAAACATATACATGCAAACATGTAATTTAAATTCACAGCTGCATTCTTCATGCTATATTAAAAAATAGGAAATAGAAAGTGTTATGAACTATCTTAGAAAAACAAATCTTTGCGAACCTCCCCAGTGGTGCAGCGGTTGAGCGCTGGGTTGCGAAGCTGCCCCGCAGCCTCTGCAGCGCCGCCGTTTCAATCCCTGGCTGCTCCCCGGCCACCAGGGGAGGGTCCCACATGGCGCGTAGATCTCTCCTGCCGCCCGCTGCTCCCCTCAGCAGTGTACTTTGGTCCTTCTGCCTGCTCTGCTCCCTGCTCTGGCTCTGGTGAATTCTCTCACCCTCCTGCGCTTCTGACGGTACCCAGTGCTTGTATAAATAAATAAATAAATAAATCTTTGAAAAAAAAAATAAATGAAAGATTAAAAAAAAAAACAAATCTTTGCAAAACTAGCAATATGAGCATTCCACTCAGTTTTAACTTGACAAATATTTAAATTCTTAAGAGAATGTGGAATTTTTTGCATGCATTTTTATTTTATTTTTTAAAAAGAATTATTTATGCATACAAGAACTGGGGTACAGGCCAGAAGTGTGGATGGTGAGAGGATTCACCAGAGACGGAGTGGGGAACGGAACAGGCAGATGGAGTGAAATACACTGCTGAGGGGAAAGGCAGGCGAGTGAGGAGAGGTCTGATGCGCCATGTGGGTTGCTCCCTGGCTGGCTGGGGTATAGAGCTTGTGCTGCAGTGGCTGGGGATTGCTTCATAGGTTCTGTCTTAACCCCTTGCACCACCAGGGAGGCCACTTGTGTGCATTTTTAACTTAACTTGTATATTTGTAAACATATTAAATCAGGTGAATCAGTAGAACTCTGACAAAGACATTCAAAATCTTGATGATCTAAGATATATCCTGGAACATTCTGTGTTAAAAGATATTTTCATGCTTCTTAGACCTGCAAATGATTTGTATGCTAGGTAATTGCAAACAATTGCTGCTAACCCTTATGATTTCAATGACAGAGACAAAAATGTCAGAGAACACAACAATCGTTTCAAATGAAAATGTCAAGGTATCCATTAGAGAGGCATCGCAAGCACATGATAAATGTGAAAAGGTCAGTGTTCTACAGTGCTGTCATTGCATGTAATACTGCTTTACTTTAACTTTTTATGAGGTACATATTATTTATACAACTTGAAGCATGCTCCAAAAACAGCCATTACAAAGTAAAGCTCAAATGTCATGGTAGATTGAAGAACATACCATATCATAGAGTCCGTATTGTACTCATAACTATGCTTCCACTCTCAAGGTCACAAGGTAAATCAACATGGATAAGTATTTGGTGTAAGGCATTAATGTTTTCCTTTGGGATGAGTGCTTGGTGTGTGTCAGTAGATAATACAGTAATCCCTCCTGGTTCTGTATTGCTAGGACTTGAACACCTACAGCAATGGACTGCTTGCCTCTCTAAGCTAAGTTTACTTAATCACAAGTGTCTGAAATGGCAGAGAAGTATGAAGTTCTGATGCCCTTATTTTAATTTTATGGTTTCCAGAATATTGTGGTCTGCCTTCCTGTGTTTTATAATCAGTGAGTACTTTCCACATTTTAAAGACGTGCCTTTAAATAATTAAGATGTTGAAAGAGGTCCTCCCTGGTGACACAAGGGGTTAAACATACCACTGTGAAGCTCTCTGCAGCATCTGCAGCATGTGTTTGATTCCCTGCCTGCCAGGGAGCTACCCACATGGCACAGCAGACCTCTCATTTCTTGCCTGCTGCTCCCCTCAGCAGCGTATTTTAGTCAGTCTACCTGTTCAATTCCCCACTCTGTCTCTGGTGAATTCTCTCACTCTCCCCCACCACACTTCTGGCCTGTACCCCTGTTCTTGTATGCATAAATAAATAAACATTTCTTTAAGAAAAATATGTTGAAAGAGCCCTTATGGTCTCCTCACCCACTGGTTTAAATGTAAGGAGCTCTCATTCTCTTAAGTGAGTATCATTAAAAGGAATAGAAGAAAAGGGTGAGAAGTTTTTATTGTTTCATCATTGTTACAGAAATCAAGTCTTTAGCACAAATTCCTTCTCTGTAATTTGTTCTAAAATTGTAGTATAAATGACCACTATTTGGATATCAACATGGAACATTTTGTAGTGGTAATAACAAGACACACCAGTGTTCATAACTCGTAACTATGTTGTACTCATATGTTGTGCTCATGTTCATTTTTTTTCTATAAACATAGAAAGAGAGAACAATGTTGTTCTGTTCCTTTCATTTGGGGATAAATGGAAAACAAAATAATATTTGAACTTAAATACAATTGGTTTTGATATAAAAGAAAAGAAAATTGGGAGACTTCTCATTTAATCTCAAATAGTATTTATCATTAACTTGGTTATTATTCTCTGTGTTTTCATACTATAGTTTAATTACATACATATATATATCTCCAATATTTATACTGTTATAATGGAATTATGTAAATTACATTTCTATTATCTAATAGATATTAAAAGAGAATATTTTGGTGTGCTGGGTATTTACATATATGAAGAGTTCTTCTCAAGGGCATAATTTACTTTTCTATCACTTTAATATCTTTAATGGTAAGTTCTGTAAATATAGTGAGGGGTTTTAGACTCTGTCTCAGATTTTACATGTGTAAAATGAGTTTATTTAGAGTGCCTCTTTCAAAGGATTGCATTTAATACTGCAGTGGCATTTAATTGCTCAATACATATTATTTATTATTATTGCATCTGTGTTTGATATGGAATAAGAGACAATAAAACAGAGTGAATATCAGATATTTGATGACCAGATTATCTGTCCCCTAGTAGAGCATTAACAGTTCACTATAAATCTATTAGGGTACTATGGCACAAGCTCAGCTTGTAACTCTCAAAGCTGTTTTTACTTATTCATTTACTTGTTTATGTATTTATCTATTTTAGTTCCAAAATAAGATTAAAATTCTAGAGGACCAAATCAGCTAACCAAACACAAAAGGGATCGATTTAAATAGAACAATGTCTAAATTATTTATTTTTTAAGGTTTATTTATTTATTTATACAAGAACCGGGGTACAGGCCAGATGCCCTGGAGGGTGAGAGGATTCACCAGAGACAGAGAGGGGAACAGAACAGGCAGACTGATGAAATACACTGCTGAGGGGAGCAGCAGGCAAGACAGGAGAGGTCTGCGCGCCATGTGGGCCGCTCACCGCCCGGCAGTGCAGCTCCATAGCACTGTGCTCAATGGCCTGTGCCACCAGGGGAGGCCCTTTTTTTTTTTTTTAAAGATTTATTTTTGTCTAAATTACTATAATGACAGAGCAGTAGAAGGATCACTAGCATCAATTGTTTGCTATAAGCCCTTACATCTTATGAAAACCTGGCTTGTAAGATCAATATATAGATCAGAAAATATACTAGTTAACACAGAAGTGGTTCACTTAGAATTTGGGCTTTTTTAAAATTCTAACCATAAGCTTTTGTTGAGAAAAATGAAAAACACAAAGAATGAAAAGATATTCTGAATTCATAGATCGGAAGAATATTGTTCAAATGGACATTACCTTAAGCAATTTATAGTCAGCTATAAATGTTCCGGTGGCATTTTTAAAGAATATGCAATTCCTGTGCAAGAATAAACAATTCAGAAGTTTTTATGAAACCACAAAAGACCCCAAATAACCACCAAACCAATCCTGAAAAAAATCAAGAAAAAGGAGATATCTCACTCTCTGACTTCAAGTTATACTATAGAGCAATCATAATCAAAACAGCCTAAAAATGGAACAGAAACAGGCAGCAGGCCATTGTATTAGATTTGAGAATCCAGAAATAATCCCACACATACATGATCAGTTAATTTATGACAAAGAAGCCACAATCATATAGTGAAGAAAAGAAAGCCTTTTCCACAAATGATGTTGGTAAGCTTGTCCAGCCACATGCCAAAAAAATGAAAAGAAAAAATCAAAAGAAAAGAGAAAAAGTAGATCAATATTAAACTCCATGCACAAAGATAAATTCAAAATGGGTTAAACACTTGACTATAAGGGCCTCCCTGGTGGCGCAGGTGGTTGAGTGCCACACTGTGAAGATGTCCACAGCACCTGCAGCGCGGGTTTGATGCCGGCTGGCCAGGGGGAACCCACATGGCACGGCAGACCTCTCCTGTCTCGCGTGCTGCTCACCTCAGCAGTGTATTTCATCAGTCTGCCTGTTCTGTTCCCCGCTCTTTCTCTGGTGAATCCTCTCACCCTCCTGCGCATCTAGCATGTACCCTGGTTCTTGTATAAATAATAAAAAAAAGACTTGACTATAAAACCTGAAATCATAAAATACATGGATGAAAACTCTTGCACATCAACCACAGTGATGCACTTGGCCACTCAATTTCAATGGCAAAGTAAAAAAAAGCAAAATAAAAATAAATAAATAAATAAAATGGACTACATCAAAATAAAAGGTTTTTTTTTTTTTTTTTTTTTTTTTACAATGAAAGAAACCACTGCAAAAATGAAAAGACAAAGTGTTGACTAGGGGAATGTATTTGCTTATGATACCCTGACAGGGGTTAATATCTGAAATATATATATATATAAATAATTCATATAACTTTACAACAACAAAACAACCTAATCAAGAAGTGGGTGAAGATAGATACTTCTCCATCCTAGACTATCTGAGTGGATTAAATGCTGTAAGAGTAAATAACAAACATTTGAAAGATGCTCTGTAATTTAGTTTGTATTGTTAAAAAAAATTCAATTTTCACAAGATTATTCATTTAAGCTGTGATATCCTAAGTGTAAACTTTTTTTTCTGTGATATCCTAGTGTAAACTTTTTTAAAACATGCTCTTCAAGAGGAATATTATCCCAGAAGACACTGAAAATTCAGTCAGCTTCTTGGCACAGTTAGTGAGCTTCTACTTCCATCAGTTGTATTAGAAGTGTTTTCCATTTTCCTTTCATTCTAAAGTATCTCTTTGCCAAGAAGTGGCTGTTTTTATTCCTCAAAAACATTAAGAATGACTTGTTTATTTAGCAGAGAATTCGCTTTCTGCAATTGAAGTGGATCTTCCTTTTCAGGGGTTCTTAGAGATGATTGCAGGACAAAGACAGTATAGATCTCTGGTTCTTTGAGAAATTCTCCTGGTTTACCAATTGAATCTTGGAGTACCATCCAAAAGAATGTACAGTTTAGAATTTATATATGAGCATGACTCAAAGTGTTTTCGATTATGGTGCATTAAATAGCACCTAAGAAATTCCTTATAGTTCAGATTAATTGCGTACCACTAATATTTTCTTATTTTAGGGCTTAATAATTCAGCTGTTAGAAAGTACTGTGAGAATTTGATTTTTATTTAAAGATCTTTGTTTTTTTTTAAGTCCAAAGCTTTTAATAATTCCCCTTAATCAGATATAACAATGAAAGTATGTGCTGTTCCCTTTCTCCAAAATGTATTGAACTACAGTGATTGTCTTGATCATTGTTTATTTCCCAACACATATTTAAATAAAATTAAATCACAATATGACATGAATGACTTGGCACTAGATCTACACTTTCATGGTTGGCTTCATGACTTATATATCTTTACTGAATTACTAACTTGCTCAAATTTATTTTCATTACATACCACAACTAACTCTAGATCATTAGAAGATTTTCTGAAGTAAGAAGCAAGTAGAGTAGAATAGATAGAATATATACATACATTCTCATTATTCCATCATATAATCATGACCTCAAGAGCTCTTATTCTTACTTGCTTGAGAGATGAAATTGGCAGTTCTTAGCACCCTTGCTAATTTATTTGACTAATATTTGCTCTGTCCTTGCACCAGTGATCAATTTTAAATTTAAAATTATTTTTAATATATCATTCTATTAAGCAAAGAGTCACACCTTGTTCATTTTTCAAATTTCTAAAGTCTTAATATAGCATTATCCACAGAATTATCGCCAAAAAATGTTGAAATTCTTTTTTAACTTATTTCCTCATTGTATTAGAGTTTTGTAGTTGTACATTTGGAATGCTCATGGTTTTATTATTATTATAAGTATTGCTGCTTTGGACAATCATACATGTTGCAGCTTCTTATAAATGTATGTTTTTTTTTTATGTAAGGAGAACTTTTTTTTTTTTAAAGATTTATTTTTATTTATTTATACAAGCACTGGGTACAGTCAGAAGCGCGGGAGGGGGAGAGAATTCACCAGAGCCAGAGTGGGGGAGCAGAGCAGAGAGAAGGACCAAAGTACACTGCTGAGGGGAGCAGCGAGCCGCAGGAGAGGTCTGCGCGCCATGTGGGACCCTCCCCCTGTGTCCGGGGAGCAGCCGGGGATCGAACTGGCGCTGCAGAGGCTGCGGGCAGCTTCACAACCCAGTGCTCAACCGCTGCGCCACCTGGGAGGCCCTATAAATGTATGTTTTCATTCTCCTCGGCCAGGAATTAAAAGTGGAATTGTTTGGTATGTCAGTAAATACATGATGAAATTGATAGGATACTTTCAATTGACGCATACTTCCCAAAAATAACTCCACTATTTTGCATTCCTGTTAGCATAATGTGGGATTCTTAGTCTCTACAATTACCTCATCAATGCTTGGAATATTTAACCCTTTAAACTTAAATCTTCTATTGGTTATACTGTGGTATGTTTTAGTGATTTAAATTTGTATTTTTCTGATTATTAGGATGTTAAGCATCTTTTTATATGTATTGCCTATGTTTAGATCTATTTTTTATATTTTATTTAAATATTTGTCCATTTTTTTCTTGTTTAAATTGTAAGAATACTTTATGTAGTCTAGATAGAGACACTAAGATCGTTTTGTAAAAAATATTCACCTTCTGGTAACTTGCCTTTTTTAAAAGATGCATCTTTTGAAAATCAAAAGGTTATAATCTTGATTAGTTCAATTCATCAAATTTGTCTTTTATATTTTACAATTTTGTGCTGTTTAAACAAAATATTTTACCTAAATCAATATCACAGAGATTTGATAATTTTATTTCTTACATATAGGCATATAGGTCTATGATTCATTTTGAGTTAAAATGTGTATCTAGGAGGAAAACATCAAACTTTTTTTTAATACCCAAATCCAATTGTTCTAGCACCGTTGTTGAAAAGCCTAGCTATTTCTCATTGCATTACATTAGCAAATCTACTGAATATCAATTGACTTATAAACATAGTTCTATATGAATTCCGTACATTGATTAATATATCCATCCTTACACCAATATTGCACAGTAATGATTTTTATCTTTATAGTAAGTCTTGAGGTAATGTTGTTTTGGTTTTTTTTTTGAAAGATTTATTTATTTATAAAAGCACTGGGTACAGTCAGAAGAGCAGGAGGGTGAGAGAATTCAACTGAGCCAGAGCAGGGAACAGAACAAGGAAGTACACTGCTGAGGGGAGCAGGAGAGGTCTCTGCACCATATGGGACCCTCGCCCGGTGGCCGGGGATCGAACCGGTGCTGTAGAGACTGTGGGCAGCTTCTCAACCCAGCGCTCAACCACTGCGCCACCTGGGAGGCCATTTAGGTAATATGTTTTAAACCTCCAACTTGGCTCTCAAAATAGTTTCATCAATTCTATATCCTTTGCCTCTCCAAGTAAATTTTAAGATTGACTTGTCAGTTTTTTTTTTTTTTTTTTAATACCTGTAAGATTTTGATTGTGGGTATATTGGGTATGTAAAATTAGTTTGTCATCTTAAAATTGCTGAGTCTTCCAAACAATGACCTTGGTTTGACTCTCAATTTATTAAGGTCTTCCTTAATTTCCCTCTGTAATATTTTGTACTTTTAAGCATATATATCTTGGAAAACTTTTTTCATATTTATCCGTAAGCAATGTATTATGCTGCTATATGTTATATGGGACACGTTAGTTTCTTACATATCCAAATACAATCATAGTGTATGCAAATAATGCAAGTTTTATTTCTTCTTTTGCAATATGTTTATCTTTCTTCCCTCTGAAACTGCAGTAGTACCTCCAGAACAATGTAAAATAAAAGTAATAAGAACATATATCCTTACCTCTTAAAGGATGATTATGATAGCTGTAATATTTTTGTAGAAGTCCTTAGTCATGATATTGATGTGCCCTTCTTTTCCTTCTTTACAGAGAGATATTTTTGTTAATTTGGGGTTTTGAGGTAAAAATTATATGACTTAAATGACCCATTTTATCGCATAGCTCTGTGCGTACAGACAAATATATAGAATTGTTTAACCATCACCACTAATAAGTGATATGAAACCTTGCCACCCTCCTTAGAATCATCCCATACTTTCATATTCATTTGTAGTCAATAATTCCAAAACCAGAGACCCTAGTGAAACTCATTTGTTTTCTGGTCCTGTGCTTTTATTTTGCAAAATATCATTAAATAAAGTTAAAAATTATTGGTTGCATCTCTATCATGATCCCAGGATAAGCACCTCTCTTTTAGAGTTAAATAAACTGCTATTTATTTTTCCTCTTAATAAAATCGATTTTTAAAAATATGAACCATAATTCATTTCCTTTCTTGAATTTTTTTTGTGAAGACACATTTATCACAACCTACCTAATACATCACCTGTGCCTTGCATTTTGTCTTCAAATATTACTTGACTATGTCTGTTTCTGTTTCTGTTGCCACTATCATGAAGTCCCTGTCATCCCTTGCCTGAATTGATTTCATAGTTTCTCTTTCTTTTTTATTCCATAGTTTCTTAACTATTATTTCCACTTTTATTCTATATTCAACCTGCTTCAGGCTCTCATTATACAATATCTGAGTCAATTATTTAGGCTACCATTCTTACACTTAAAAACTGTCAGTGGTACCATTAAGAATAAAATCCAAACTGTTAAATATACCTTATAAGGAGCTGTGCAATCCAGCCATTAGAGACATCACCAATCTGATTTTGAGATCTTTTTTTCCCTCATTCTCTTCTCCAGCTGTGCTGGTCTTTGATATTTTCAATGTTAAAAAGTCTTTCCTGCTTCAGTGTTCTCTGAACACATGTTTTACCTCCTGCCTTTCATACTCAGTTTCCAGGTATTTCATTTGACTGGTTTTTACTCAAATTTCAGGTCTCACTGCCTTAATGAAGTTTTCCCTTGCTACTTTTATAATTTAGTTTCCTTTGACTACTTCATATATTATCATCTTTGAGGTATATCACACATAATTTAATCTTTATATTTGTAACTTCCCTATCCCTGTAAAATATAGATTATTGAGTACTTACACCAAATTGATTTGATTTACCAGTGTATATACAACATCTCACACAGGTATGTCATTTTACCTAATTATTTGGAATACAGTATAATTGATGCTTCCATAGGACACCTTTGGCATATAGATTCTGTGTGTATGCAACCATATATGGAATACTTATATGTGTACATACATATAAAAGATTAATACATTTATGTTGAATGAGTATATTAAGAGTAATAATATATCCATTTAATAATCAACTTAATTATACAAAACAAATCCCTATATTCACTAATATATAAATGATATGTAGTTCGTTATCCACTCACATAAATAGAAAAATGGTTTGTAAAATGCAGGGTTATATTTTTAATATTTGCTAGTTTGAACTATGAGAAAACTGCTACTTTTTTTCCCCTGTTGATTATAGATATCATTTTGTCTGTAGAAAACTAAGGGTCAGCAAGTCAAGGTTTATTGATTTCTAAAAACATTTCATCTAAGTGCCTGAGGAATCATCTGTCCAATCATCTGTTTAAAACCATTGTATGGAAACAGGAATTCCTCTAACATATTCACCCATTCTCTTGTAGCAGCAATGATCCTCTGTTAAAATAAAATGGTGGAGTCTTTAGATTTGAAGTTAGTTGTGCACTGAAGATATTCCATTATCAAAATCTAAGCCTGTCCTTCATTTTATATTTTGAAGAATGTATATTTTCATGAATGTTAGATATTGTCTCATAATCCTGCCAGCATGAAGGAGCATTGGAAGACTGTTAGTATACTTGATTAAAAATATGAATATAGCCAAAGAGCAATCTTTTTCACAGTTGATCTTTAGGTGTTAGGGTCTTATTGAAATATTTTGAATGTAATGGCTATATCTGAAGTAAAAACTAACCATATTTTTTAATATCCAAAAGGGCAGGATTATTAGAAAACAAAAGGAGAAAAAAATGCTTGCTGGCACTCACAGAAGAAGGCAGAAAGATCTGCACCAACCAATTTTTACAATACTATTGTTGATACTACTAATGTTTGATAAGTATTCATTATCAATTCTTAATAAAACGTGAAAAAATCATAGAATATTAAGTTACCTGATTTAATGGAATTAGTAAAATTGGTGTGCCCATACAGATGCACACAGACACCTGTGAAAGCTAAATATGACTTGAGAGTATGTATCTAAAGCATCTAGGAATTACAGTTGTTCATTTTCATCTCAAGATAATCAATAACCATTGTCCTAGGGTCAAAGGAAATCTTTTTATCTCTGCTGCCTAACCACAGGACACACTCAGCCCTCTACACCTTTGACTCACTTATTTCCTCTGAAATTCTACAATTTCAAGTAACTTTCAAGCTTCCCTATGAAATGCTGTCTCTACAAATGCTTTTCCAATAAAAAAATATGCAGTCAACAGTTAGATTTCCATAACTAATAGGTCTATTGTTTGAGAGGCAAGTGAAATGGTGGATCCAAAGCTGATATACATTGTCTCATTTAGGACACTCAGAATATCTGAAATCTTGAAATGTGTTATTAGTTACATCATCAAATTTTATAAATGAAGGCATGTTTTATTATTGTCTAAAGGAATGAAACAGTTGTTGCTATCTTGAGTCCCTAATAAATTTTCAGATAGTTCTAGACAAGGAAAATTCGATAAGGGTTATATCTTTGTTAGATTATTCAAAAATAGTTAACAAGGTCTAACTGTTAAATATGTGCTCATCTCCTTACTCAGCATTTTGCAGTGGTTTGTGTCTTGTTTTTACATCTCTTAAATAGTCAAGAAAACTATAAACAACAATGAAATACCATCTCATACCTGTGAGAATGTCCTATATCAAAAAACCAGAAATAGCAGAGTTGGAGAAGGTTACCTCATTCACTCTTGGTAATGTAGATGGGTCCAGTCCCTATGGAAAATAGTTTGAAAGTTTCTCAAATTATTAGAAAAAAAAAAAACCTCCCATATGATCCAGCAATTCCATTCCTTAATATCAACACAGAAGAGGCAAAAACACTAATTCAAAGAAAGATTTGTACTCCTATGTTCACTGCAGTATAATTCAATAATTAAGTTATGGAAAAACCTAATTTCCCAAAGACAGATGCGTGGATTATGACGATGTGGTATAAGTACAAAATGGAACACTATTCAGCTATGAAAAAGATGAACTCTTTTCATTTTTGACAACATGGGTGGAACTAGAGGGGATAATGCTAATTGAAATGAATCAAAAGGAGAAAGACAAATACCAGATATTTTCACTTTTATGTGAAATACAGAGGAAATAAAACAAAGAAATAGCAAAACCAAATCAGTACCAAACCCTACACCTGACTGTGGAATTGAGGCCACAAAGAGTGGAATGAGTAGGAAAAGAAAGATGGAAGGGGGCACAATGGAATATAGTGGAAGGCTGAAGGTGCCTTGGTGATAGATGTGGTGTGGACCATACATCTGAATGGCATGATCCTTTTTTTTTTTTAAAGATTTATTTTATTTATACAAGATCCAGGGTACAGGCCAGATGCACGGGAGGGTGAGAGGATTCACCAGAGACAGAGTGGGGAACAGAACAGGCAGACTGATGAAATACACTGCTGAGGGGAGCACGGGTGAGACAGGAGAGGTCTGCTTGCCATGTGGGTTGCTCTGAGGCTGGCAGGGATCGAACCAGCACTGCAGAGGCTGCGGACAACTTCACAGTGCTGTGCTCAACCACCTGTGCCATCAGGGAGGTGCTGAATGGCATGATCCTATACCTCTAAATCATATACCACACTGGTAAACCAATGTTGCCTCAATAAAAATAATAATTAAAAATATAATATAATATATAATACATTACTGTTAAACACCTAAGTGTAGTATCTAGTATAAAGGAGGTGTTTCATTAATGTTGTCAATTTAACTTAAAAATGATATATATATATATATATATACACACACACCTTTTTTTCAGTTACTTTTTATTTTTTAATTTTTTTTTAATTTGCATAATTTTTTTACATCATTGTTCATTTTTAAGCAATGTTTGTTTCCCTCCCCTTTGGGTGTAATCCCCATACTCCTTCCTCCCTCCCTCTGATCCCTGTCCCTCCTCTTCCCCTGCAGGATATCTCTGGTTTGTAATTGTTTTTTTGTTTTGTTTTGTTTTGTTGTGTTATGTTGTGTTGTGTTGTGTTTTGCACTGTTATTATTTTTTACACTGATGTCTTATTTGGTTCCCCTATATTTCTCCCATAAGTGAAACAATCAGATATTTTTCTTTTTCCTTCAGGCTTATTTCACTGAGCATAATTCCTTCTAGCTCCATCCACACTGCTGCAAATGGCATGTTTATCTTTTTTGATTGCTGAACAGTATTCCATTGTGTGTATATATACTTAATATTTAATATTAGTCTAATATTTAATTAATATAATTTAATATTTAATATTAAACACACACACACACACACATCTTCTTGTTCCAGTCATCTATTTTTGGGTATTTGGGTTGTTTCCAGGTTGTACCTATTATAAATAGTGCTACAATAAACATAGGGGTACATGTGCTCTTTTGAATCAATGTTTTTGTGTCCTTAGTAGACTGAGGAAACTCCAGACAGTTTTCCATAGTGGTTGGACCAGTTTACCCTCCAACCACCAACATAGGAGAGTTCCTTTTTCACCATATCCTTGCCAACATTTGTAGTTGCTAGTTTTTTTTTTTTTTTTTGATATGTGACATTCTTACTGGTGTAAGGTGGTATCTCATTGTGGTTTTCATTTGCATTTCCCTAATTATAAGGGATGTTGAACATTTTTTCATATGCCTGTTGGCCATTTGCATTTCCACTTTGGGGAAGAGGAAACAAACAAACAAAAAAACACTGAAAACAAAAACCAAAACCTAACTGAAACAGAAAACAAACAAACAAAAAAAAAAGGATGTGCCATATTTGCAAGGGCATACTTCTCAGCTATAAAAAAACATATAAACTCTTACCATTTGTGACAATGTGGGTGGATCTGGCTGGGGTTTATGCTAAGTGAAATAATTCAGAAGGAGGAAGACAAATACCATATGATTTCACTCATATGTGAAATATAGAGAAATCAAACAAAAGAACAGACAAAATTAAACCAAAATAAGCCTTAGAAATCCAGAAGCAGGGTTGAACCTACCAGCGGGGCATAGTGGGAATGGGAGCAAACAAGGGAGGGTGTTCAATGTACTATGGTGAGACACTGAGTATTTTGCTGATGAAAGTGGTTTGGTAGCATGTAAAGATGTGTGAACCTATACTCCTAAATCATATGCAGTATTGCAAACCAAAATTATATCAATAAAAAATATGATTTAACAAAACAACCTGATTAATATAGAAGACAAAGTCCTTCTGCTAAATTCTATATTCATTTTTTCATTTAGCTTCCCAACAGTGAAGAGATGCTCTATCACATAATATGAGGGTAGGGCAGAGTTGAGGAAACTTTACGTAGAATTGCTAAAGGCATCTATCCTCTTCCTGTATCAGTTTTGTTTATTAGCTCTCATGCTCACAGGTGTTCTCTTATGAATTTGCTAAAACTGTGTATTAGTAGTATTTTTTCTAAATGATTAATATTTTCCTTTGCTAAAAATCTTATTTTACATTATATCCCTAAAATGGAATTAGGTTTATGGGTAGAATGAGGAAAGATGCAATGAAAAGTGATGAACATTGAAAAGATGACAAATAAATTTAAGAGAACATAAGTAAAATAAAATCTGAGAAGAGAGGGGTGATAAAGTTGCTCTACAATTAAACAAGCTTCAGAGTATATATAAAATAAAATAAAATGAATCCATATAAATTGAACTTACCACAGTGGGTTGAACATTTTTTGTACCTGGGAAAAATCAGTAAACTTTTTCCTATAAAGAGCCAGATAGTAAAGATTTGGGGCTCCAATAGCCATATGATCTCTGTTGCAGCTATGCCACACTGTGACTATGAAAGCAGTTGAAGACTCTACATAAACACATAAGCATGGCTGTATATCTACAAAATTATACCCAAAGCTTTTGACCAAAAAAAAAAAAAACTGAGATAGAGATGGTTATTGTATAAAAAGGACTAGAAAATTAAAAACAAAACAAAACAGAGGGAAAAAGCAGGCAGCAGTCTAGATATACTTGTAGGCTATGATCTGTTGATCCTTGATCCAAACAAGTAGGTCATCTGAGAGAACAAAGCGATTCATAATCAAAGAAGAAGACTGCAATGACCTACTTTCAGTCCAATTTTATATTATTCTTAGAGAATGTCATTTGAAATGAAAGTGTATAAATATAAGTAATTTTCAGTTAGCATACATGTTAAAATAATTTTCTTTCAATGTTAAGTTTTTCTAAGTATGGTGTAATTAAATGGAAGATACTAGGGCCTCCCCTGATGGTGCAGTGGTTGAGCGCTGGGCTGCGAGGCTGCCCACAGCCTCTACAGTGCCAGTTCGTTCCCAGGCCGCCGGCGAGAGTCCCACAAAGGAAAAAAAAAATGGGAGATACTAAATAAGAAAATTCTTTCTCTATAAATAAAAAATCATATTTTGCAAATATTTTATTCATTCTATATTAATTAAAAACTCAAATCTTAAATAAGGAATATACCATCCAAACTAAAATGCCTGTTGGTATAAGTGTCTTTCTGTGATCTTTTTGTTGTTTAGCATAGATGTAAGAAAAAATGATTTAAGAAAAAATGATAACATGGCAAATATTAAAAAAATAGATTGTTTTATGTTATCTGGTTAAGTAATTTAAAACACATTTTCCCCTTGAGACTATAAATTAATTATAAAAAAGAAGTTCAATATGGTATCATAGGTAATAAACTGAATGAGAGATAATAAAGCCAGTTATTTTTCTGGCTCAATTCTGTTTGAAATAATAAGTAACATATCTAATCAGTTTTAAAACACAATTAAAACAAATTACCTATCACTAATTTGCCATCTAGTTTGTTTTAGGCACTAAACTAAGCAGTTATTTTACTTAAATGCTCTGATTTCTTTTAACTTTTGATAATTTAATTATGGATATCTCAGACTCCATTATTTGGAATGTTGTGGGCTTTCTGGAGCTGGATGTATTTCTTTCATCACGTTAAATAAGATTCAGTCATTATTTCTTTGAATAATCTTTGTACCCCTTTTTTTCCTTCTGAAACCTCTATACTATATATTAGTCAGGTTGGTGGTATCCCATAAATCCCTTAAGCTATCTTCACTCTTTTTCATTTTTTTTTCCCTTTTGCTGCTATGATTGAATTCCACTGCCCTGTCTTGCAGTTTACCGATCCTTTCTTCTAGTTGATCTGGTCTGTTACTTGACCAGGTATTGAATATTTTAGTTCATTGATTGCATTCTTTAGCTCTGTGGTTTCTGCTTAGTACTTTCTTATATATTCTGCATCTTATATATGCTGCATCTTTAATTCTCACTTTATTCATGTGATATTCTCCTGACTTTGGTGAGAATCTTCATGACTGTTATTTTAAACTCTTTATCAAGTAAATCATTCCACTGTCTGTTTCTGGAATTTCATCTGGAACATATTCCTATGTTTTGTTTTGGTTTTCACTAATAAAAAATAATTATAAAAAAATACTTGCATCCCTACAATCTAAAGAGAATCAATGTTAATAGGATCATTGTTTTCTTTTACCTGTGTGTTTATATACTTAATTGCTACTATGTTGTTTATTAAGCTTATGTAATCATTTTGCTCCCACTATTTGATCACGAGTTTTTTTCAGTGTTTATAAGTATTGATGGATAAATATAGTTTTTAATGATTTCCTAATTATTCATCCTATTGTTTTAAGATATTCAACTAAGCACTCCCATATTTTTAGATATTTAAAGAGTTTCTTATTTGTGATAACAAATCATCTGATGAATGTTTATGTATATGCATGTGTACAGATATCTCTAATTATTTCTTTAGGACAGAGTCCACAGAAATAATTAATTATCTCAAAGGATGTAAACTCTCTGAAGATATTTTCACATGGGCCTCCCTGGTAGCGCAGCGGTTAAGCGCTGGGTTGCAAAGCTGCCAGCAGCCTCTGCAGCACCAGTTCGATCCCCAGCCGCCGGCCACCAGGCGAGGGTCCCACACAGCATGCAGACCTTTCCTGCCGCCCGCTGCTCCTCTCAGCAGTGTACTTCATGAGTCTGCCTGTTCTGCTCTCCGCTCTGCCTCTGGCTCTGGTGAATTCTTTCAACCTCCCGCGCTTCTGACTGTACCCAGTGCTTGTATAAATAAATAAATAAATTTTAAAAAAAGATATTTTTACACAATACAAAATGATTTCCTAACAGATTATGCCAAATCATAACCTCTAGAGCTCATATAACTACAATTTTAACATCTCATGTTATAATTAATGGAGGGAACATATTATTGCCAACTTTACTAGAGGCAACTTACATCATATTATTTGAATATGTTCTTATTTTAGTATTAGACAGATAGGTTTTTATTTTTTTTCTGTGTTAAATGGCTTATTGTGTTTCTTCTTTCAGAAATTGTCTTTCTATATTTTATCTAGTAGAGTAAGTTAATAATTCTGCACTTTGAGAAATACCAAAGATGTGCTATGTTTACATTTAATCAAAAGCTATGTCTAATTTTTATTTTTAAATAGCATTAAAACAGAATGTGAAATGTTTACTTATATCAGAGTCTCAGGTGAAACAAAGTTTGTAGCATAATGGGGAATAAATCTAAGAATAATGGGAATAAATCTAAGAAGAATTAGATTATTGTATTTTGGCAACTGGTACTTTTTTATTTATTTTATTTTATTTTATTTTTTTTAAAGAGGCATGTATTTATTTATTTATTTGTTTGTTTGCTTGTTTTTATTTATACAAGCACTGGGTACAGTCAGAAGCACGGGAGGGTGAGAGAATTCACCAGAGCCAGAGTGGGGAGCAGAGCAGGCAGAAGGAACAAAGTACACTGCTGAGGGGAGCAGCGGGCGGCAGGAGGGGGCTGGAGGGGTCTGCGCACCATGTGGGACCCTCCTCCGGTGGGCGGGGAGCAGCCGGGGATCTAACTGGCGCTGCAGAGGCCGTGAGCAGCTTCCTAACCCAGCGCTCAACAGCTGCGCCACCGGGGAGGCCCAACTAGTACTTTTTTTTAAAGACCAGTATACCTGCACTATGTTTTCATTTTTCCCTGAATTTAGTAAATTCTTTCAGGACGTGTCTATTTGTGGATCTCTATTCCATATTTTCCTCTAATAAAGAGTGAATTCTCTCAATCAACATATTCAGGAGTACTGTTCAGTGGTGTATTTTTTCTACTTTTATTTCATTATTTTTGTTTCATTTATTCATTCATTCCCTCCCTCTCCCTCTCTCTCAACGTGCTTAGACATAGATTTTTTCCTTCTTCAGTAGGTTATCTCATTGTTATTTTCCTCTCTTTACCATTTCCTCTACATTTGGTGTTCTTCATGTGTTAATTATATTCACTGGCATTTTGCTTTGTTACCCGTTATTTGTATATAGTAATTAAGGATGCATTTCAATATGATTGAAAAGAGAAAGAAAGTAATAGTGGATAGAGTGACAAGGAAAGAAACAATTTATGCAATTTTGAAAATTATCCCATGCAAAAACCAATGGCTATTGTATTTCCTTAATGATAACAGACTTATATTACTCGATCAAGACATATTTATTATAGAGTAACTGAAAAATTCAGAAAATCATAAAAGAACATTATTTCTTATCCCACTGCTCAATGATAGATGCTTCTTAACAAAATATGTATAACTTTCTAGACATTGAAAATGTTGTAATCATGTGATTTTTATATCTCATTTGCCCATTCAGTATATTAAATGTGTGCCCCAAGTCATTACTTTTAACTTGACTGCAGTGACACTATATATTGTATTCTATTGTATTTATTATATATATGATATATATATTATATATAGTATATAAGTGTGTCTATATCATATCATATATAATACAGATTAACATTGCATGTGTGCATATAAACATACATTGTGTGTCATGAATATCTGCATATATGTGCAGATAAACCTTATATATTACACATAGAGCATTTATAATTATGTATTGATTTCTACTTATCCTGAAATATTTTATATGTGAGCCAAAAGCGGTTAGTAGAGGACCTGTAATTTCTTTCGGGTTTTATAATCTTTTCTCTTTTCAAGTTCTTAGGTATACATAAGGCCACAGTGATGATACTTTCCAGGTTTTGGCAATAAGTAGACTGATTGACTTGTGGTCAAAATATCTGATGGCAAAATAAATCATCTCTTCTTTCTGTTGATAAAGTTTGCTGTTTATTCATTTTCTGTAATGTGAAATTGATAAACGTTGTATTAGGAATTATCATGCAGGCCTAATTATAAGCTTAACTCATGTAAGGTTCTTTTTATTTATGCTACTATTGAGTGATAGCATTCAGTTCAATAATCTTCTAATCATAGAAAATAAAATACAGAACTCAAACACACAAAGGAAATGACTGGTTCACCACTTCCTTTCTATATATAATCTAGAGACATGAGTAACTACCTGAGACTCAAAAAGGTCTCATAAGGAAGTTCACATAGTTATTTTGTTGGTACTGTTAAAACTAAAATTTACATCTGTTTTTCTTCTCTAGTACTTTAACAATAGCAAGAAATTACTTAGGCATCCGATTATTCCATTTACAATGTACTTGTTTAATCGTTTCTGTCTGAATCTATCCTCTTTCTCATGGTACATTTCTAGACATCTGGAATTCAGTAGTGAACCTGGCCTCTGATCCTCTTGAATCAAGAACTGTTAGATATTACTGTCAAATTGGCCTTTTCTTCTTGGAAGGAAATATACATTAAGCCCCCATGTAATTTATGCATAAGCCTTACTCCCCTACTCACAAATAAAACCAAAGAGGTTGTATTTTATGTTCTTAAAATTCTTTGTGGCCAGTGGAAAATTGCTATTTGTTTTTCATTATTTTACTTTATTATGTTCATCTATCCTATAACTTAGTGTAATATCCAATTTTATTTGTTTAAAATACAGTTACAATTTAAAACATGTTTTGTTCTGAGTTTTAATTTGAAGGGTCACATTTCATTCTTTGGTATTTAGTCCACATGCTTGGGATCGTTGAGACTTAAGTCATTACCTGCTATTTTGTAAGAGTCATTTGAAGTCTAAGAATTCTTCTAAGCCAGTTAAATAAATTTTTAAAACTTTTACTATAAAAACAGGAAGTCAAATTAGAGAAAACAAATCAAAATACATCTGTCTATCTTTAATTAAACTTAGTAGTAACTTTTTAAGTCCACTTTTATCAACTTTTATGACTCATATTAATACATTTAATTTACAATAAATTCTTTTTAAAGGAAAACATGAAATTCTGAGTAAAATAGAAAAAATACAACTCATTTAAAACAATATATGGGCCTTAAATAAAAGATTTTGTTTTAAATATGACTAGTATAGTGGATAATATGACCCATATTAAAGTGAATTTAGGAAATTCCTATAAATTCCATAATTTCTATAATCTAGGAAAACAGAATAAAACAACTGCATCTGAGAGGCACCACTGTCAGGACTGAAGCTTACATAGATTTCCAGAAATAAGTCATTGACAGTATCTTTTGGAAAACTGTATTTGTTAAATGAATGTTTCTATTTTTAAAATATCAAACTTCATATTTGTATAGTAAAAAATGTCCATAAATTTGGACTATGTAACAATTTTTAAAACGAAGAATTGTTGCCTGTGAATGGCGCAATACAGATATGAATAGAATAGGCGTTGCTTAATAAAGTTTTTAAAAATACTGCAGCCTAGTACAGTCTTAATTTGGCACATACAAAGGGAAAATTTGAGTTAGTACCTTTAAATATATTTATCCTTCAAAAAATATGAAATACTAAAAATGGAAAATTCCTTGGACTATATCATAGATGACGACTTCGGAACTGTCCTATTTACGTTTTCTGATCTAAACTTATAAACTCAAATCTGATTATGCATTTGATTTCCCTGGGACCTGACATTTGGGAAGATTTGCCTGGGTTAACAAATATAAGTATTTCATAGAAGGTAGAAGAATACTCAAGTGTAAGTGAACAATATGGTTTTCTGATTAAAAAATGAAACTGATGTGGAGTTGGATTATAGTAATGATGATCATATCGGCATTATTATTTGAGCTGAAAAAAATATAGTTTCAATTAGGCTATCAATTCTGATTTACTGGTAATGGCTACCTGTGTTGATGAGCATTTTGAGGTCAAATCAAGCTCATTGTGTAAGTGCCGTGATTTATTAGCACTTTCACAGTGAATCAGGACAGAAGTTTGGGCAGTATAAAATGTCATATGTTTGCATCCTTATTGTATTCAGTTTTAACTGCAGAGATAAAGTTTTAATGCAACCTAATCTTATCTTCTGACAGTGATAATTATAATATAGATGTCTGTTAATTGAGTGCAGTATAACAAGGGTGAATCTGTAGGTACACCACAGGCAAAGATGCTTTGGTAAGATAGACTCAATTAGTCACATCTCCATGGCGAAAAAACACACTAATTGAAGAATAGTCTCTAGTAGGGAAAAGAGTTCTGTCTCTGTCATTAATGCTACTGCTACCATAACAAATTTGACTTAGTTTCACTTAACTACCTTACCTCTCTTATACACTGCATAGTTGTCATATTTAATTTTTAGGACTATACTTCGAAAGAAATTATATTGTGCCCAGTTTACATATGAAGAAACTGAGTCTCCTAAATATTTACTAATTAGCCAAATGTGCAAAAAATATAAATTCTTTAATTTAACCTTAGTGAGTTACAATATTCACCTAAAAACATAAAACTATTCAATTTTGCAGACATAATGTGAACACAGTCAAAATGTTGCCACAGTTATCTTTCCAGTATAATGAAATCTTTACAGTCTTTAGAAAGTCCCTATGCTTTTTATTAACATTCTAATGTGCAAAGAAATATTAAATATTTTACTTATATTTATTATAAAGGTAAAAAGTTCATGTGCGTTAAGAGTTCATTAATATAAATTCTCATAGCATGAAAGATTCAAGTAGAGAAAGTTATATAATGCTTTTCATGTAAATATTCATTTAGGGATTACAGATTGTTTAAAATGCAAAGTGAGAGCATCAGAGAAGTCTATTTCCTTCTGTTACTCTGATCACTTGTAAACTGAATGCTACTCAAGAATAGGTGTTGTCTAATTCATCATTTTTTCCTAGTGGTTATTAAGCACTATGTATTCAAATTTTTTGATGATAAATGGATGAAGAACACTAAGGGTTATCTATAAGTTACAGGAAACTTGACTAACTTTGCAAGAATATTGAGAATATTAAATGAGTGATTGTTTATTTGTGAAGCATCTACATAGTTCCTAGAATGAGCATTTATTTTCAAGACCAATTCCTTATTGAATGAAATATAGTGGGATTCTAACATTCAAACAAGGTTTTTCCACACTTTCATGTGCTTAAGGACCATGTGAGGAGAGTGCTGTGAGTGACTATTCCCGATACAGCTCTAGAAAGCATTGCTAGCTAGAGTGAATTGTTTATTGAGAATTCAAGCAGTTGACCCTTAATATTAATCGTAGGTTAATATTTTAAAAGCACATTACAATGTGTGTTCTTAAGCAGTTAAGGATCCATGGAACTAGATCAAGAGTTACTGAATTATTCCTGTTGATCTGTGACCATCTGGTAATGGGGATTAAGAACTAGTCCTCTGTCCATTAAATAATAACACGTTAACATTACCTTCAGCCTTCTTTTCTTCCACTCCACATACACATGATGGGATAATCATTTTTTTTCTCCCAGCCTCAATACGCAAATGTTTTTTCTTTTAAAATATGACTTAGAAAATTCACAATAAGGAATTTGTCCTTTCTCAGATCAATCATTTATATCTAAGTAATAGTTTGTGAGGTTATAGAATATGTGAGCTTCATGAAGACTATAACCTGAAGCTCAGTGTTCAGTTTCTAAAGTTCAATAGTGCTTTTTCTCCAAAGAGCTCCAGGGACTGAATAATTTGCTTGCAAAGTGTACAAATCGCTTTTCCAATGAAGATTTCTAAATGTCCTTTGAGTGTGTGACAGTGGAAGCAAAAGAAAGATGAGTGAGAAAATGGGGTGGAGGAATAGAAAGGAGGTATATAGAAGAAAAAAGCCATTAATCTTTCAAATGATTAAAAGCATCATGAATTGCCTAATGACTTCACTTTTAGGGAGTTTCTAATAGTGATGCAGAAAGTGAAAGGACCCCTAGTAATGTGAGACTTCACAGCCATGAGTTGTATTTCCCTAACTATTGTGAAAAAATGATGAATTAGACAACACCTATTCTTGAGTAGCATTCAGTTTACAAGTGATCTGAGTAACAGAAAGAAATAGACTTCTCTGATGCTCTCACTTTGCATTTTAAATGATCTATAATCCTTAATTCCTTAATGCCACTGGTCATTTTTCTGACTTTTCTAGTTATTACAATATAAAATTTCTTACATCTGGACACAAAGTAAGAATCTTTGTTTACAAAGCTTTCTATTAAAATGAAACTTCTAATTCCAATGGAATAGGAAAAAAAAATGGATATATCTGTTCAGCACAAGTATACAGCCTGCCAACTGAAAGAACAGTTTCGGTACAATCCTGCAAAAATGGATTTAATGTGTAAACTCAAGTCACTTCCTTAAATGTTGAGGTCATTTCATTTTGAGAAGCTATGCTTTACTTTAGTCATCCTAGGTGTTGGTGAGATTTATAGAAATTAGTTCTGATGACATTGGGAAAATTATTTTTATATAACCATTCTTAACTATAACTTTCACCTTCTGACTTAAAACATATGCTTCTTTTGAAAATATTCATTAACCTTTCACATGATGTATAACTAGCTTTATCACAGTGGATAAAGAAAAAAATCCCACTTAGAGTTTTGAAAGAGAGACCCAGTGGGAAATACACAAATGGTAAACTCTACCAAAGGACACAAAAAGGCCCATAAAACATCAGAAGGGTTATAGAGGTCTATGGATTTTAATTGCTGTGTGCCATTGGGCCTTTGCAAAGCAATCAAGCAGGCAATCTCTAAAGACAGTCCTGCCATAATACATTTAACAATAGAGTTCTCACCCCATCGGCAGACTAGAGTTTATGAAGGTCCCAATAGCAATTAATGACCTTGTATGCTGAGAGAGAGAGACAGAGAGAGAGAGAGAGAGAGAGAATTGGTTTCCTTTTTGATGTATACTTATAAGTACAGAAATCATTTTAAGAGCAGGGAAGTAATGATATTTGTAAGTGTTACTTATATGTTTTTTCTTTTACCTTTTCCCCAAAGTACAGAGAATTTATGAAAGGAAAGGTTGTCACTATAAATAGTTGATTACTAAATAGGTGATTTTATTGTGTTTATTTTCTGGGTTATTTATACCTTTATCTTAATTATTTGAATATGAAATTATGGTGCTTGTAAACATTGAGATGCCCTGGATATCAAATATTCATTGGACCCAACTCACTGAAACTGATGAAAATTAGTATTTGCACTGCATTGAATAACTGTGCATCGAATATATATATATATCAAAAATGTGCATTGAATATATATATAGTGCATTGAATATATATATCTGTGCATTGAATATATATGTGAAACAATGATCAGTGCACCATAATATATATATATATATATATATATATATATATATATATATATATATATATAATCCTATGATATATTACTCTCTTCAGCTGATATACTAGAGCAGGTAGAGATTGACAGTCACTTGTTTAACAAGCAACTATACTGGGATTCAAACCTAGATATTTAAGACTCCAAACTCAATGTCTTTCTATACTCATCTATCACTGGAGTCAGTAATACACAGCTGTGTTATAGGAAATAGACTGCTTTGGAACAGACTCCAGTTCTGGCATAGACTTCTGAAAGAATTGGAACAAACTGGTGATGTGATATTCTTCTATCTGTTTTTGCTCTCTGCCTAGAGCCCAATATCCCAGTGACTTAATTTGAATAGACTTAGTGTCCTCTAAAGAATATTGCTTCGTATCTGCTCATTGAATTCTCATTATCTGTCGCTATTTTGTTATACTGTTGGTCTGGCTCAGTTGCCCAGGGTTAAGTCTCTGTTGCCTGTCTTATACAATGGGTGCCGGGAGAAGACCTGTCTGATTCAAGTTCCAAGCAAATAACAAAACAGAGACTAAGTCTCTCCAGATTATTAAAATTTAGAAAATGCCCCTACCCCTTGCTTATGTGGATTAGGCTTAGTTTATCTTTGTGTACATTTAATATTGAATTCAGAGTATAAACTTTTACCCCTCACCACAAATCTTGACATAAGAAAATATATCTGTTTATCCCCAACACCACTTTTTTTTAAAGATTTATTTATTTATGCATAGACCAACTGGGGTATAGGCCAGAGGTGTGGACAGGGAGTAAGAGGATTAACCAGAGATAGAGTGGGGAGCAGAACAGGTGAATCTACTGAAATACACTGCAAAGGAGAATGATGGGCAAAACAGGAGAGGTCTGCTGAGCCATGTGGGTTAGCTCCTAGGCCAGGGATTGAACTGAGGCCACAGAGGTGATAACACTGAGACTTAACCCCAAGGCGACCAGGGAGGCCCCCATTACTTTTAATAGTTATCATGCAATTCATTCCAACATACCTTGTGCCAGTTCAGTAACAATTTATGGTAGAAGGGAGATAATATAATTATACAAATACTTAAAATTTACCAAAAAAAAGTCATAGGGGACATTATTATCAATTAGTTATTAATCACACTCTATTTTTGTGTAAATGATGTCTGGGACCTCAAGATAGATCCCTCATTAAGAGAGTAGAACTCTGATAGTCACAATAATAATAGCTGTCTCTTATTTTGAAATAGGTGGGAATAAGACTCTGTTTACAAAGTGTTCTATATATTGACTTTTACTTAACCAAGCTCCACTAAAGCTTTACTGTTTCCAAAAATACTTTCACAAAACCAATCTTACAATTGTATTTTTAATATAAATGTCTCCACTACCAAATTTGAACTTATGCCTGAAATTAAAAACAGATGTTTTCAATTTTAATATTTAATGTGGTGGTCCCACATAGAACACTGTGCCATACCTTGATGTAAAGAAAACTGTGTTTCTTTGATCTCTCACAAGCAAACTTTCCAAAGTTTAACTCATTTTGAGCAAAAGCAAGTCCTTTCAATGGCTTTTGAACATACAAATCTGTTCTTAATGCTTATCTCATCTCTCCTCCTAAGCTCTTCTCATTCCCCTCAGCTGTCCTCTGCTCTTTGTGGAACAGGTGAGGATTCCACTAATTCTAGGCCTTTCTCTCCTTGCTCTGCTCTGGGGGGTTCTTCTTTCAAATGTCTTCTTAAACCTGTCCAATGTCCAGATTTTACAGATATGTTGCCTTCTCCGTGAGAATCTTTTTAACATTTCAAGTTAGTGGAAAGTTTTATTTATGGTCTCAGGTAGTAATTTGTTAATGCATTTTGAGTAAATTTGGTGAGTGGTATGAGACAGGCATTATTCAGTTTTCATTATTTGTGTATGTGATCACCCAATTTTCTCAGCACCATTAATTGATGGAACTATCCTTCCCCAATTGAGAACTCTTGGGACCTTGTCAAATTTTAGTTGACCCTATATAGGTGGGTTTATCTATGAATTCTCAAGACTGTTCCATTGAATGCATAGTCTGTGTGTATATGCGAATACATTGTATTTATACTCTTCAGATAGATAATCTTCCTTTCTCTGGAAAGAAGCATACGTTGACCTTGAGAGAATATGAACGGATAGTACTCTATTAAGCATTTCATCTTTCCATGTGAAGATGGAGTTATTTCATTGATTTTCTGGTTTACAATACCCATTAAGAAGTATTCCCAAAGACTTCTCATCCCAGTGTTTTGTTTTATTTTGCCTTTTGGATACCAGGCTAGCATTTTTTTCCTTACCACCTACTTTCCCTTACAGCCCTATGATACTTTTTCCCTCCTCTCTTCCTCTTAACCTTAGAAACCTCACTTTGCTTGTCAGTGTCTACTATTCTTTAAAGGTATTTTGCTTTCATGAATCATCTGCTATGTAAATATCCAACATATTATATGTCTATTTTATTTGTTTAATTAACATCTTGTCCTCCATAGCATCCTTGAACACCAGGATTTGGGGCTGTTTTATTTACTATGGCATTCCCTGAATGTTTGGGATATAGTAATAACTCAATATATAATAGCCAAATGAATAAATGACAATGAATGTACAGTCTTGTTCAGCTGAGGAGTTGTCATTAAAGAAGCAGTTAAAATGAACTTCACCTTTATGTTATATCCAGAGAAACATATAAATGTGACTCAGATCCTAATATTTAACAACACATCTCCTCACACTCCAAATTCTCATTCACACTTGATGCCTAATCTTTCTGTTACCAATGTCCCTCCAACCACCTTGCCATTTCACCCTTTTTTTCCTTTCTCTCCTATCCCTCCTATTTTGTGACTTAGCATCATTAAAATATCCCAAATCAAACTGGCAATAATTGGACTATCTTATTTGGTTGAGGTCTAGAAAAAGAAAGCTGGAAATTTTTTTTTTTAACAACGAATGGATAGAAATTGTTGGACAATACTCAAACAATAAAAATGCATGTTCTTTTAAGTTATAAATATTTCTGAAATTCCCAGTTGTTTAAAGATTAACATCAAGAGAAAGTTTGCATCTTGCCAAGGTGAGAAGTATGTTGTGACACATTTGTCAGTGCCTGTCTGTGCTTAGCTATGTTAAAAATGTATCTGTTTATCCACTGATAACCTCATTAGGGTTATTTTCATTACAAATAATTATTTTTAATAGGAATTTGGGTTCATATATTTAGAATTCATTGTGATATGTGGTGATATGTATATATATATATATGTATGTATAAAATTATGACAGCATTGATGTGAACTTTGTATATCAGAAGAGGAACAGTAGAATACAGTTTCAAAATACATATTTATAAATGAAGCTAACACCTGTAGCTAATGGAAACATGGCACTTTCAACATTTGTTTTAAAAGTTTTTAACCTAATGAGAGAATGTAGCCACAAATGCAGTTTTGTTTTACTTTTTCATCAAGACACATCTTTTTACCTATCCTTGTATTAAGCAATAAAATGAAGACAGCAAAGTTCATCCACCGTTCAATGTGTATTATATAGCTCAAGTAGTGTGTTTGTATTTGTGTATGGCCAACTCATATCTTTCTAAAAGCTGTGAGCCAGGTACCAAATGACTATAATTCCAAATAAGCTAATATTCATGTAAAACTGAAGTTAAAGGATATATAATCCAATTAAGGAAAATAAAATGTTTCTGCCATTAACAAAATAGTAAATTATAGCAAACCTTATTATATACTTACAATTTTTACAGAATAGGAGATAACTAGACAATGTCAGGTACCAAAATGCTCCATAAACTTTAACCATAACCCTAAAGATATTGAATAAATAATGATGTTAAGCATAGCAGTGAGCAGTGGGTCAGGCCCAGTTATCAAAATTGTTTGAAAAGAATTTGTAGATACTGAAGGTAAATATGACTTAGACTTATACTTATTCTGATACAGAAATAATGCTTTATAAAATGCTATAAATAGTTATAATGGGCAGTTAAGGAAGTTTTTACCCTTTTCCCTGAAGGAAAAATGCTTTTGTTAATTTTTTGGCAATTTTGAAATAATAATAATAGCATTTTTAAAAATAATAAATAGCCCACAGACTCTTCCTCTGCCTGATCCTCATCCTCTTTCTATATCAAATTAGTAAATAAATATTGGAGTGCCTCAGGGCTCAATCCTTGAACTTATTCCACATTCTTTCTGTACTTATACTTATTCCCTGTATGATGTCATTGAATTCTATGGCTTTAATTATCTTGATGCTATTCAGCATGAACCAAGCTATGCTATAATATCAAATAAACTCAATTTCAGGAGGCTCAGTCAGCAAGGTCGATTTTTTACTCATGTAATGTCATTGTGAGTTAACTGAGAGTTAAGCTATAAACTATCTTCATTTGGAACCGAGAGAGATGGAGTAGCTATCGTCTGGAGAGCTGTCAGTGGACAAAGGTAGAATAAAGGAGTATTTAGACTGAAATAAGATGATCCAATCCTGAATAGCTTCTTTTGAAACTATTTTCAAGACCCCCACTAACAACAAAGAAGCCAAGAGATGGAATTCTACCATAGATTTGAAAAGAAAAGGACTGGAAATATTTCATGCCACATCACTTATTTCTTTCTGATGACTTCATGATTTCAATCTTTAGAATATACTCTTTATTGAGTATGCACTAATATATTCAGCTGCTAAATCTACACTCCAATTTGCTTTATTTTGGTTTTGGTGCTGAAACCCAGAATCGAACCCTGCACTCCCATTTGAAATCTTTTTTTTTTTTTTTTTTTTTTTGGTGGGATCCTCGGCGGTGGCCGGGGATCGAACTGGCGCTACAGAGGCTACGGGTAGCTTTGCAACCCAGCACTCAACTTCTGCGCCACCAGGGAAGGCCCCCCATTTGAAACCTTAAGATCATCTCAAATTTAACATATCCAAAGATTGTTCATGTCTACAAGAAAATTTCCTCAAATCTCCCCACCACAGCAAATCATTTAATCTCTTTTATTCATTTACTCAGAGTCTAAACCTTTTGACATCACACATTCAGTGTTATCAAATTATCTTAAAGTTCACATTGTCCAAAACCAACAACTTCTTACTATTCATCCTTCTAAGTATCTTATCTAAACTACTACTTTCTCTCACTTGGGTCACTCAAATGATCTCTTAATTTTGTCTCTCTGCTTTTTCTAGAACTTACATCTATTCAGCAACTAAAACTATCCTTTTAAATCATAAACAATATTATTTTATACCCTGTTTATAGAACTCCGAAGTTTTGCAGCTTTTATTAACTTTAAATGCCTTCCCCGTATCTGTATGACCCTGTATAAACAGATGCATCTTAAAAATCTGTTCACCACATGGAGCCTAGAATGATCCATTTCCTCTTAAAGCACTCTGATTGATTCCCATTACACAGAGATAAAATCTAAAATACTTACTATGGCCCTAAATTACCTCATGATCTAGTCTTTGGATCACTCTATCATTACCTTACAACTCTCTCCTAACTAACTTCTTTATTGTTTTCCAAACTTCCTATGAACTTTCTAACCCAACATCTTTCCTTTTGATACTCCATGGAGTAGCAACTTACGTAATCATCTCCTTGTCTTGCCCTCCTATTTCACTATGGTTACTACTAAACTAATACCCATCACAGAAACTTCCCTGTTTCTGTTGACTGTTACCTAAAATAATATACTGGTCTTCCCCCCCCACACACACACAAGATTCCATTCCTGGGCCTCCCCTAGTGGCGCAGAGGTTGAGCACTGGGCTGCAAAGCTGCCTGCAGCCTCTGCGGTGCCGGTTTGATTCCCGGCTGGCGAGGGTCCTACATGGCGTGCAGACCTCTCCTGCCGCCCACTGCTCCCCTCAGCAGTGTATCTCAGTCAGTCTGCCTGTTCTGTTCCCCGCTCTGGCTTTGGTGAATTCTCTCACCCTCCCGCGCTTCTGACTATACCCAGTGCTTGTATAAATAAATGAATAAATTAAAAAAAAAGAAAGAAAACTTATTAAATAAAAAAAAAAGATTCCATTCCTATGTCCTCCTTCTTTTTCCAAATGTTAAAATCCATGGTGTTTAAGGAAGCTAGAAAGCAAAACAAGAGATCATGAGGAAAATAAAAGAATAGTTTTTCTGCAAAGATAAAGTACATATCACTTGCCATTTAGGTAAAGGCCTGATTTACTCCTTTCTTTTGTGCTTAAGGACATCTCTATGTGTTTTCAAATCTGTGATTTTGGTCCCACTTTAATATGACTTATTCCCCCTCTTTCCTTTACAAAAATTTGTGAAAAGAGTAGCCATCCCTTATTATTTCTATGACTTCCTCTCATTTGATGTATCAACTATTTCTGTGTTTCACCAAATACTTTTCCATAAGACAAGAACTTTTTTTCCTAATCAAATATAAGAGAATAAGAGACCAAGTTTTAATCACAACTACAGTAGTTTCTCACAGACTTAAAGAGATATTTCCAGAAAAATCCAATTTGATTTGCATTCAAATTTCTTTTCCCTCAAGCTTATACTGCATAAACTTCAGTTTGGATTAATGTGATCTCCTTTACATAAAAGGCTTCTTCTTTTACATAACACTTCAAAATTATCATGCTATTAATAGCCTCAAAATATGTTGATGAGGGTATGATGAGCACAAGAAACATTATATACAATTTGCAATAGATCTACATAGAGATTTTTGTAAATGAGACAGTTGAACTTTGAAGACAACCATAAAAGTAGTGAGCATCAATAAGAGTACTTCAAAGTCTTAAAATTAAAGTTATCATCAGGTTCAGCAATTTCCAAGATTATTTAACCATTCTGAATAATCATAGTATCACAGAACAAAACAGTAAAAATTTTGAGCAACTTTAGAATAATAGGACGAGGTCACATCCTAAGGATGTTAAAATCTTTCCTATAAACTAAGATATTAATCAACAGGGTTATTATATGTATTTTGGGTGATTATTCAGGTAGTACTTACTAATTACTCAACACTCACTGTCAGTCTATCAGGCTGCAAATGTAAGGTAAACTTTGAAAACATAGATATTAAAAGCATATTCTCCAATCCCATTGTTATGAAAATATATATATATATTCCATAATATGTTTATAAAGCATAATTATTAAAACCTGAACTTTCCCTGAAAGTATATAGTCTTGGCACTTGTAAGCTTAGTGGGTTAGCCTTTTTTAGCTGAGAAATGTAACAATCAGAAGGCTAATAGTAGTAGTGTCTTTGTGGTGTGTATCAATATAAAAATATAAAATTAGGGCCTCCCTGGTGGTGCAGGGATTTAAAGTCTCAGCACTATGGAGCTATTGCCAGTCACTGCAGCATGAGTCCTATCCCCCATCAGGGAGCTAACCCACATGGCAGAGCAGACCTCTCCTAACTCACCAGCTGCTCCCCTCAGCAGTGTATTTCAGTAGATGATATGCCTGTTGTTCTCCCCTTTCTGTCTCTGGTGAAACTTCTCACCTCCCCACTCCCCATACCTCTGGCCTGCATCCCAGTTCTTCTATGCATAAATAAATAAAATAAATCTTATATATATATATATATATATATATATATATATATATAATTAACAAACTTGTGGAAATAATTTTATAAAGTAACCTAGTACCAAATCCTTTAAATATAAAACCCAACCTTAATGCATTATCTGCTGTAGCTGGGTTTCCCTTTACATTGTGTTTTACTAATTGTATATCTCTATGAGGCTGTTCTACAAAGTGGTTTGTAACAAGAACTTTGGAACCAAACTACTAGACATTTTTGTTCTGGCACAACCACTTATTTACTCTTTGACTTTGGATAAATTACTTAGGCACTTATCTCAAAGGGTTGTTACAAAGAGTAAATAAAGTCTATAAAGCACTTTAGCACAATGCCTGGTACCTAGTAAATACCTAATACATGTAATCTTCAATTGTTGTGTTTATTAGTAATAAGTTTCAGGCAGTTTAATACCATAAAACATTATTTGGTATTTTATAAATTCTTATACTTTCAGAATTGTTATGTTACCTTTCACGTTTATATGTGACTGCTTCCACTCCTGAATTTTTTACCTTGTTTAAGCCTGTGACTTTTGTTCAAAGTCTGCTAAGGACCAGTATAGACTTTCAGTATTTTGGTGCTATAAGACTATGTTGACATGTGTATATTTCTATATTTTATATAGTATTTATTTACAAAGATTATCTATTCCCCTATTTTGGATTAAAATGGAAAACTTCCTAACTTAATCTATCTAGATTTTTAAAATTTTTTTAAGATTGATTTATTTATTTATACAAGAACTGGGGTACAGGCCAGATGTGCGGGAGGGTGAGAGGATTCACCAGAGACAGAGCAGGGAACAGAACAGGCAGACTGACAAAATACACTGCTGAGGGGAGCAGTGGGTGCAACAGGAGAGATCTGCCGCGCCATGTGGGACCCTCGCCGGCTGGCCAGGATCGAACCGGCACTGCAGAGACTGTGGACAGCTTCTCAGTGTGGCACACAACCTCCTGCGCCACCAGGGGAGGCTCTGTCTATCTAGATTTTAGTTGCTTCCTCTGCTATGTTTTTAACCTCTTTTCTCATGATTAAAGTCACATGGAATATCCCTGATTTTGGAAACCACATTTTTTTTTAGATTATATCAAGGAGTATGTCAAATTTTCTTTATCTTATTGATGGAATTTTAACAAATTTTGATCCCTTACAATTCTAGAATTTTGCCCCTTGAGCATAGGCTTTTATTCTCCTAGAAAAAATGTGCATATATTTTAAATAGAACATGAATATATGTGAAATGCTGTTTGGTTTTATCTAAGGATTATTTTAGGATTTTTATTTTTTCGATGACATTCAGGCATAAAATGATGAAATCACAGTTTCTGCATGCTGTATAGATTAATCAAATAAGATAGTAAAAATTACATCCAATTTAAGCAACCGAATATTTTTCTTCTTTGAATTATGGGTATATGTAGTGTCTGTTCTGAACAAGAAGAGATAACCACCAACATTTTAATTAACTATGACATCATAGTTGACATTACCTAGAATCATGCCCAGTAGATAACAAGTACTCATTAAATGTTCATTTGAAAGAAAAACTCAAAGAATTCTCAAGATCACTCATTTAAAATGAAAAATGTGAGATAGGACTAGTCAGTGCAGTCAGATGTAGGAACTACTTGATGTTTTTAATGATAGTTGAAATAATTAGCAATAACTCTTATGTGTGGCATGCTCAGTAAAGGCTCAGCAAGTCATTACATGTAAAACTTAAGGTCAGCCTTCTGTTTTTTTTATTATTAGCTTTATTGAAGTACAGTTGACATATAAAAACTATATATACTAAAAGTTTAATCAGGATAATTAAAATAAAAATAGAATTTGTTTTTAAAAATAAACAGAGCTTGAATCAAATCATGGAAATTCAGAAGCAGATTTAAGTGACTTTAATATAAACATGTTAAGGACATCTTAAATTTGAGGGCAGGTTTAAGTCATCATATGTCATTGTACTTTAATGATGTTTCTCAAAAGCATGATAGAAAAATATCTGCATCTCACTGTTGAAAAATAGTTCAAAAGAGTGAGTCAAGCAGCCTCCTTAAAATATTGGTCAAAGAGCTAGATCTTAAAGGTAAAACTGCAAACTCCCAGTTCTGTGGTCTAGTTTACAGAACATAGTCAAATATTATCATTAGTGTCTGCTTCTAATAGCATACTTCATGAAAAATAAGTACAGATGAAATTTATCTCAATTATCTGTACAGTACAGGACAGTAAGTATGATTTTGTGTGACAAACCTATAGATATGTATCTTTCAATTTATTGGAACTTTAAAGTGAAGCAATGAATGAGAGTAAATATGAGATAGATGAGCTAGTAGAGTGAATTATGAGACTGGCTAGTCTATAGGACTAACAAAAAATATTAGATAAATGACAAACAGACATAATAGGAAACTTCAGTGAAATGCTGTATTGAAGCTACTATGGATTCTAGACTGGAAGTTAAGAGAAAATTCCAGAGAACAGTTCATTGGAAGAGCTCCCAACGTGTTAGTTCTTAGCACTTGGAATGGGGGAGTTATCTGCTTGGTAGATTTTGAATGGGATTAGTCAAAGAATTTAACTCATATTCTCTGCAGTAGGAGAGAGACAGGGAAGCAATATTTGCCTCACACTAGAAGCCTAAATGGCCAGAATGGGTTGGCTAACAGCTAATTTGCAAATTAAAGGAGAGACACAGAGTTTGAGTGGTTGTTACTTTGGGTAAAGGGTTCCCTGTGGAGTAGGAGTGGACTACAAGCAGGAGACAGGAAAGAATTGAGTTATGTGCTGTCCCATACGTGTGTCTGTTCTCTAGCAGATGTCAGATTCTTAGATTAAGAGCGGCTTTGGAATCATTTGACTAAGAAAGTATAAATGAGAGGGCCCCAGACATGGGAAAAGGACATTCTAGATAACTCATTGAGATTAGTCCACAGCAAAGTTTTTCACACCACAGATTTCATTACATGTTTATGAAAGTTCATGTAAAAACAATTCCTGTGATCTAATAACACTGGAAATACTAGTTACTAAATCCCTCACTTGATGTGTACAGCACATATTAGTTACTATATTAGTATTTCCTGAAAAGTCTTAACAGTAAACACAATTTAATTTTGTTAAGAGTTGCTGTCATTTTTTTCACCTTATATTTCTACCATATCACGTTTCTTCAGACCTCAAAAATGAGAGGCAAATGGTTTTTCCTGTTTGCCTTCAGCAGGAAGGGTACTCACATTCTCATTGGCAAGAACTCAGTTACGAGGTTCCAACTTAACAAGAAGGAAGGCTAGAAAATGAAATGCCTTCTTCATGCACCAGAAAAAGAAATGCTGTCATGGACAAATAATTTTTCAGAGGCATATACCATATATTTTCATAATAAGAAAAGAAGGGGCATAGTACAAAGGGGTTTTCATATTCACACACTACTCCATTGCAACTCCAAATGTTCCCATTCATACTCAGGACACACTCGTTCATTCATTCTGCTAACACATTTATTGAAAGTCCACTTGTTATAGGACAGGGAGAGGGGCAGCCCAAACCCCGCAAACCTGCCTATTCTAAATGGGTTCTGCCATCCGCCGCATCAACACAAAACATAGGAGACTTTAATGAAAAGGAACTTTAATAAAACTAGGAAACAATACAGGTAAGACAAAGAATCTAGTTTCTAAATGAAGCACCCAAAGTTACCCATCCCCTCGTGGGTAAAAGTCCATCCATATGGGATCAGCCCAGAGCAAGGCCCCAAAGCCTGCCACAAGTCTAAAGCATCTTCCAGTGGGGACCCACAGCAAAGGGTCAGAAACAACCAGGCAAGCCCGGAAGGAAAAGAGCAAAATCAACATCAAGATAAAAGCTGCCATTGTCACCTCCCCATGGGTCTCACCTACATCTGTGTCACCCAGTCCACGACCACAAGACAAGCGCAGTTTCTTCACGTGTCTCTAGGCTCCATGCACCTCCTCCAGGTCTCCTGGCTCTATCCTGCTTCCTTCCTCAGTCTCTTCTGCCGCTTCTCTTCCTGCTCAGCTCCACCCTCTTGGGTGGGGCAGGGAACCTCCCCCTTTCCTGGGGACCACCCTGTTACACACTCTGTGGTAGACAGTGGTCTGGACACCAGGGATGTTTTGTCAAATAAGGCAAATCTCTGCCCATGCAAATTTTAGAAACAAGTCATAAGTAGGAAACAGTTCCTTTTCTAATCACTTGTCACTTCATTTGCAAAGCAGTGTTTGAGGATAACTGTTGCATATCATCACTGGTCAAAAATAATATCTTGACTGATTTAGATCATAGAATAAATACTGATAACCTTTAAAAGGATATGACACAAATCATTGTTTATCTTTAAAATCCCCTATTACACTCATCAATTTTTTTTTAATTTCAGATAAACAGAAAAATCAGTGATATGGTAAACACATATAAGCCAGCATGATATAAAATTTTAATTAATTTATAATGTTTATTTTATTACTTTTCTTATAGAAATAATACTCTAGATTTCCAAAAAAAATGAAATTGGGTTATCTAATTTTTATGTTTTTATTTTTTTACATTTGTTTTTATACATAGTGAAAGGTTTGGCGCAGTACAGAAAAGGAGAGCCAGGCTACATTTCTCAAAGGGAGGGAAAGTTTACTGCGCCCCGGGCGGACCTCACGCACCCAAGGTGGGGGTCAGTGAAGCCGCGCACATTGTTAGGGGGAAGCAGGGTTTTATAGGGTGAGGAGAGGTCAGGTGGGAAACTGGGCTCCTACAAGCGGGGGAAAAAGTTTGTTGGGGGGGGGAGTTTCATGGGGCAGGTAGAGGTTCTTTGTCTGAGAAGATACTCGTAGGGGGAGGGAGGAGGCTCATCGTCTGAGTCCTCCAGGCAGGTATCCGCATTCCTGCCCCCAAGGTGGGCTTCCTAGTTGGCTCCTGCATTCCGGCCTCCTGCATGGACCTTTCACATAGCATAGCTAATTATTTTAAGAATAATAAAAAAATGTTTAAATTATGTACTCCACAAAGATAAAGGGCCAGATAAAGATAAAATTAAAAACTAAATGTTAAAAACTAACTATAGAGCTGAGCTAACTAGAAAGGGAGTGGAAGGGTGAAGGACTAGAGCAAGTGGGGAGAGAGCACAATGGACTGTAGTAAAGGATTAGGGGTGCTTTAGTGATAAGAGTACTATTGTTACAGTACTAGAAGAGGGGATCCGTTACTTCCAAAATACTAACACTACCTCAATTTAAAAAAAAAAGATTACTGTCTTTCTGGTGCATAAGTATAAATCAGTAAATATTTGTTGATTGAATGGGGAACATATATTCTGCAAATTATTTTACATAATTAATATGCATTTTATTGGATTATAACACATGTATAAAAATCAAACAAAAATAGATATTATGGGCCTCCCTGGTAGTGCAAGGGGCTAAGATGCAACCTATGAAGCAACCCTCTACCTCTGCAGCACGAGTTCGATCCCCTGGCCAGGGAGCTACCCACATGGCAAAGCAGACCTCTCCTGACTCGCCTGCTGATCCCTTCAGCAGTGTATTTCAGTCAATCCGCCTGTTCTGTTCCCCACCCTGTCTCTGGTGAATCCTCTCACCCCTCTACACCTCTGGCCCGTACCCCAGTTCTTGTATGCATAAATAAATCTTTAAAAAAATAGATATTAAGAGAATTTGATAGATTTACATCACAGATTCTAATCTTCTGTTTATTCAATCAAATACTAATCTAGGGTCTGCTGTAAAGGGACTTTGTAGAGTTCATTAAAATTTTACAGATCCTAAAGAAGGGAGATTATTTTAGGTTATCTAGGCAATCTAGGCAGAACTAATATAATCACATGAATCCAGCTGGAATCCAGTTTTCCAGCTGGAATCAGAGATGCAAAGAGAAAGGTGAGAGGAGAGAGATGAGATGAAAGAGTAAGAGATTTGAAATAGGAGGACTCCGTTTGCCACCTACTGACTTTGAAGTTGGGAGGAGATACAAGATAGGGAAAGTAGAGAGTTCTGAGAAACTGAGAACCAAACTATACCAACATCTAGCTAGGAAATTGAGATCTCTATCCTACCACCACAGTAGACTGAATTTCCTTAACAACCTGAGTTAGCTTGGAAACATTTTCTCCTGGAGTCTCAGCAAAATAATGCAGCCTGGCCTATACCTTGATTTTATCTCTATTAGACTAATCAAAGAAACAGCTATGCCAAGTTGTACCTCAAATTCTTATCCATAGAAACAGTTAGGTAGATAATAAATAGGTGTGTTTTAAGCAAGTAAATTGACAATTTGTTACTACAACAATGAAAATTAATATACTTTTGATGAACTATTTCAAAATCATTACTATAGCCAACATCTGGTCAAAGGATAAAAAAAAAAATGTCTCATTCCCTAACTACACTCTAATCCCCAAATATAACCATGATCTTTACTTCTAACATTATATATGAGTTTTGCCAATTTTTGAACTGTTTATTGATGGAATAAATATGCAAGAAGTATGTGTTATGTTGCATCTGGCTTCTTTCACTAAATATTATGTGTATATGATGTGCCCATGATTGTATGTGTACCACTATTTTGTCATTTTCATTGTTGGATGACATTTAACAGAAAGAATATAATTCACTGTTTAAACTCTACACCGAGTCTCAAATTTCACCCTAGTCTGCATCATTTTCCCCCATATCTTAAAATACATTAATTTGTGTGGCTCATTTTAGATCATAAATCTTCTTAGTGTGTCTGTGACCTCAGGGTAGCATGTTCATTTCATATCAGACTTAGTATCAAATTTTGTCCAAAAGGGAACATGAAGACCTGCAACTTATCTGTTTCTTTGAAAACAACAACAATAAAACATTTCCTGAACAACCTGTTGTACCCCAAATTCCATCTTGGGCTATATGTGGAGGAGAACAAGGTTGTGGTTGAGAGGAAACACATAAAATATGGGGAACAGGAAAGTAAGAAATGTCATAAAGGAAATAGACTTGAAGGGTATTGTTATTATGTGAAAAATGAAAAGATACATGGATGTCACTTATATTCACTTGAACATTCTATTAGGAGAAAAAACAAATACTTAAATATTAAACAGATACAGAATGAAATAAACCATTAGTAAGAAGGAACAGGAAAAGTTTCATGCTAGAGGTGTTTTATATCAGTATTTGAAGGACTGAAAATTGAAAAGAATTCCAGACACAGAAATGCTAACATGTCAATTTAGAATATTTGAGTGTGTTTTTCCAAGAAATGTGGGACAGATTGGAAAATATTGTAAAATTAAGAGAGACTAAGAGGATGAGAAGTGGATAGAAGAACCTGTATTACATATTTCATCATTATATGTAAATGTCATGTATAGCAATATAATTCAGTTGCAATAAATTACAGGAAGGTTGTTATGTATATCTCTTTAGTAATAGTACTTACAATGGAAACAAGTATTTGAGTTGCAACCTATACTTAGTACTTAGGTGGATATTCTTTTTTTTTTAAGTTTTATTTATGCATACGAGAACTAGGGTATAGGCAGAGGTGCACGGGATGAGAGAATTCACCAGAGACAGAGTGGGGAACAGAACAGGCAGATCTACTGAAATACACTGCTGAGGGGAGCAGCAGTCTAGACAGGAGAGTTCTGCTGCGCCATGAGGGTTAGCTTCCTGACCAGGAATCGAACTCGTACTGCAGTGGCTGCTGATAGCTTCATCGTGCTGCACCTTAACCCCTTGATCCACCAGGGAGGCCCAATTTCTTTCTTTCTTTCTTTCTTTTTTTTTTTTTTTTAACCAGTGACATAGACCAGGGCTTCTAATCTCAGAACTATTATCACTTTGGTCAAATGATCCTTTTGTTTTGAGTGTGTCTTTGCAAGTTGAGGCTTTTAGCAGCATTCCTGATCTCTCTTTACATTAAGTTTCAAGAACACCAGCCCTGTCCTGCACCCTAGAATTATGTCTGTTTGAGAACTACTGCCCTAAACTGTTAATTAAAAAAAGGTGGGGCTCACAGTAGTCTCTTAGAATCTGGTTTTCAGATTCCCATCACTAAAGCAAATCTCTGAGACTATAAAATCTTAGAATTATGAATCAATGTAATAATCTAGTAGAATATTATACATTTAAAAATTCAGAATACATAGCTCTTGCTCTCCAGGATGCTAAAATTTTGAAGTTTATGTGGGTGTGCAAAATGATTGACTTGAAAAATTATATTCATCAAAGATTCAGTTACCATCTTCTAAAAATCAGGAGAGAGACCACTTAGTGTGGCCCAGTCTTGTCACTTAGAAACCCTGTGTAGAACTAACAAGTGTATTTTACCTGTTGTGAATGGGAGTGCTGATTTTGGTTTAAGAGCAAATCTATTCAGAATTTGAAAGGAAACTAAGCACAACTGAGTGTCTCAAACCAAGGGGCCAGATCATTGCCTGCTGTTTCCTCTTGGAGTGATTCCAGGTAATATTTGCACATTTTAAGGATTTTGGATTTGACTAAGTTAAATAATTAAAGGCTGGAACCAATGCTGCAAAACATTTTCCCAAAATGAACAATGCAAGCTTGTCATCTATTTAAGAAAGAACATTTATAGTTATGGCACTTGTTCTCTTTCGTTGTTACATAATAGACTTAGTCTTTGAACTGTGCTAAAGGTTTAACACCACAGTTTCACAGACATTATATGAGACACCAGTGATCCCTTGTTCCTTCTGCATACGCCTAAGAAAATAAAAGTTTAAAATATAAGATGTATCTATTTGTTATTTTCTCACTTGTCATTTTTTGCTAACAAGATTAAATGGAGCACTAAATGAATTGTAGCTCTTAATTTCTTTATGAAGGAATAACACTCTAAAGTGATCTGCATAGTTTTATCACCTGGGATTCTTATTCTTCTTACATATTCACATGCATTCACTCAAAATCTCTCACTTGGAAGTTCTCATAAAATAAGTATCAAAACCATTTCTGCATCATGAATGATATATGTAAAACCAGCCTGGTTTCTTTTCTTTTTTCTTTCATATACTGATTTAAACATTGTTTTTCAGTTTCTTAATCTGTGCCTCTAATATTTGGTGCAACGGTTCAAATGTTGAAATTAAGTGAAATAATCATTTTCATTTAAGAAAAAAAGTAACACAACCTTTAGACAAAACATGATGCATTATATTGACATAATAAATGTGGACATTAATTAAAGAGCAGCAGAATCCAGCAGAGAAGTTTGCCCTCCATCTGCTTGACTTGCGGTAATAACAATGTTCTGTTAACCCAAACTGACAGATTTTCTAGGGTTTGACTTCATCCCTAAAGTTGCTGCTCCTGGTAGGAACAACCATATGTGTGACATCATCCATAATATGCTATGTGGAATGAAAGTACCTGCTTATGTATTTTTTGCTGTTGCTTTGTTTTTCATTCTGTCTTCCTCCTCGGCTGTTTTACATTGTGACCCTTCCTACTTTTATTAGTTTATTGTGGTGTGTTTTCTAGTACAGAGTACCTGCGGCCAATATGAAGCTCCAGGTCCCTATTACTCATATTAACCAAAAGGAAATTACATAAACACCTATCATAGCCACACTGAGTAAAGAACTAAACTAGCAGAAGTAAAAATGGCAGAGTTATCATTAAGGTTATTATCCAAACCAAATATAAAAGCAGAATTATGTGAAATCCATCATTCATTCTGTACAAAAAAGAAAAGAACTTACAGAATTTCCTAAATAATAAATTAGCAGGATGGGGAAATCTTATCCCAGAACAGAAACTTAAATCTTTGAATCTGTTCATATCCAATATATATTAGTTAACCAAGGGAACTGTTTTCCTCTTCCATCTCATTACAGATCAGACATCAAAAGCTTTCCACTAGAAACAAGCACCCAGGAGGCATTTTGTTTTGTCACAATACAGTATTCACAATCTCCCTGATAGGAGTGCTAACTCTCTTGGTAGCCTTAAAGAACAGTGCAGTTATTTGTTGTGCTTCTTCCTCTCCTCCCCTGGAATTGTTGCTTCCCTGTAATAAGTAACATTCCTTCCAATTATCCAAGCTCAAGTCCACAGAGCTGACCCCCATGACTTTAGAACAGACTCACTGTTTAGAGTCATTAATCCCAGATTATAAACATGGAGGGAGATTCATGAGAAAGGTGAACTCATGGTCTCTGAAGAGACAATGGCACACAGTGTTTTCTCAGAGGTAGGGTGTGGTGTGGGTGTGGTGTGGGTGTGAGTGCAATGGGTGGTTGAATGTTTATATTTTAAATCCTTCCTCTTTTCTGAGAGGATCCCACCCTCACCATCTTTGAACTGCCAGTATCCTCTGACTTGTTCTTAGTTAGAATGGTCAGCAACACCTACTGCAGCTGTTGTGTCGGAATGGCTTAGCTTTTTTTCTGTGTCTTCACCTGAACAGCAGATTCCATAAGGCAGCCTCCTGATGCAGCAGTGTAAAATTTGGATAGATCAGACCTGCAAGCTTTTACTGCAGTAACCAATGCCAGAATTTAATTTCAAGTGGCTTACCTGTCCTGTAGATCTGTGTACTGTTTTGCGTGTGTGTGTGTGTGTATGTTTATTAAAAATTCAAAAACACTATTAGTGACTCTGCAGAAGTTAGAGGCACTGAGATTCATATCAACTTAAGGCATGGCAGTTTCACTCTAGAGATTATCTTGAAGATTTTGATGTTCTCTGCCTTTCTTCTTTAGTTCTACAGAAGATTTTTATTTTAAGTCTTTGGAGGAAAAGAAGAAAATGCATAAAGTATAACACCTATATTCTATACTATTCTATTTATAAGCTAATATAATAATTATGGATCTTGAACTCTCTTTTTCCGCACTTAATATGTATCCAAGTCTTTCATCTTCACCAGAGACCTGATTGAAATCTTCTGAGATCTCTTTGGAAGCCAAAGAGAAATAGTATCCTGGGCCAGTGTGATTGTGATACTACATTACATAGGAAATTAAAACATTCTTTTTGTTGATGGAATTGACATTAGAACAGAGGCATGTTTCCCCCTTGACCTGGAAATCTGATGTCAGTGTGAGCTAAAATATTCTCCCATCCACCTCCAGCCTCTACTGGTTTTGCTGCTTCCTTACAAAGATTATACTTATACTGAGCAAATGAAAAAGGAATTAGTGATGCTCTCTCATTTCATCTTCCCACGGATGGTGATAAATTCAAATTCAGATTCCATTAAACCTGAGTAGAGAAACCCAGCAGGTGGCTGTACTAATGGAAAATCTTGGCTTAGGAATAATGGGAATTACAACCGACAGCTCTTCTACACCACAGAAAAGATGATGTATCTTTATTGACAGTGTCACATTTGAGTCCAGAAGGCTGATCTGATAGTTCATTCCTGGCACAACGGAAGCTAAAAGCCCCCTGGGTGTTTTCTTGGCCATACCACTGTAATTTTTGTCATATGAACTTTCTATTACAATTCATTTTACAAATCTCGTGTAAGTTGAAGAGAGCAAGAAGAATGGAAGGAAGGGGAAAAGAAAAGGAGACTCTATTTTGCCTACAGGCATACTTTTATCCTTTCTTTCTTCATTTAAAGGACAAATAAAGGCTGACACACAACAGTATTTCCAGCCAATTCAGTATTTTTAATAATGACATACTTGGCTCAAGTCCTTTTAGTGAATCGTAGACGAGCTCATCTGTGGGAGTTTCTCTTTAAAAGATGCAGAATGCCCCAGAGCTGGAATGTCTGATATTCCACAACCATTCTTTTAGGAATCCTTCATTTATATGTATTTTTTCTTCCTGTTTTCTTAGCTCTTAGCTCCACCTTTCCTTTTAAACATAACATGCTATTTGAAAAAAAAAAAAAAAAGATTTGGTCATACTTCTCTGTAAAAGCATCTGCATGTTCAAATATTTAGAACCTCATATTTTCAATAAGCCTCCAAGTCTCAGAAAATATAACAAGGAGTTATCAAAATATTTCATTGTATTCACCATCTGTCAGCAGTTTAAAAATATTGTATTAAGATTAATAATCATACTTTGCACTTACTCAATATACTCAATATAGCATGTTTTCCTCTCAAGAACTGTTAGTACTTTACAAAACTGAACTGAGTCATTGACACTTTTTCCCACACTGTTCTGGGTAAAAAAAAAAAAAAAAAAAAAAAAAGATGTGGAGAAAAATACAAAGCACAGGTAAAGGCTGGATTTGGGCTTGAGGAGTTAGCTTTTAAATTAACATGGATTTTAGTTTCTTCAGTCAATAAATCTCTCTCTTTTGCAACTTGTTGAGTAGAGCTTTGTTCTAACCAGTTGAAGAGCTTCAATATCATTCCCACGTTCATTGCTTGCAAGTTCAAAACTTAGAAATCTGCCTGTCACTGCAAAACAGACCTAAAAGTCTAGAGCATCTGTGGCCCAAGGAAGGAATCTTGAGGGCTTAGATAAGAGGAATACCCTGATAAGACCTTGACAGAGAGAGATTTGTACTATACCACTGTCTTAACAAGGATGACTTGGGAAAGAAAATACTCATTTTTTTTTTTTTACTTTGTGACAAATATGTAAATATGTATATGGACAGATATAAGTAGATATAGACATATATAGAAGATATACCTTTTATCACATGAATTTGTACAGCCCTCTCATTACAATTGTTTCATAATTTCTTATTAATGTGTTTTTGTTATGATGTTCTCAATTAATGAACTGCTGCAGGTATTTTTTAAGTGGATACTCCAGCCGAAAAGCAGAGTGTGACTCCCTATCACAGTAAGGGAAGGGCAAGTTATAGCCAGAGAGCAATTCACACATGATGTTACTGCAGGGACATTTATTTTTATCTGAGCATGCAAGAAAAATAAGATGTCAGACCAGAAGAGCTATGAAATATTGCTAGCTTGAAATGGTGTCATGGTATAAAAAGCACTATTATGAATGTGTAGATTATCAGCAATATCAGAAAGATTCACATGAAGTCATGATGTAACTATAAGAAAGTTTTTTTAAAAAGTTATGTATACTGAGGTAGTATTGGTTTACAACATCGGTATATTTTAGAGGTAACTTTTCACATATCTAGAAATATATGTTATCATACCATATTCACCACCAAATCATTCATAATCCTCTGCCGTAGTCCATTGGGCCTCTCCTTGTTGCCAGGCTCCCATTCTCCCCATTTCGTAGCCTCATTTCTGCAGTTAGCTGCCAGTGTTTTGTTTTGATCTGTTCCTTTATCTGTTTCTTTATAATACACATATGATGAAAGAGATATTTAACTGAGTCCCCTTACCAGATTTTAGAGTCTGTCACTATGCCTACAGGCATAAATTGCAGGGGAAACTGACAGTAAATGTAATTTATACACATCCTAATTTTTAATGATGCACACATGAAATGTATGTCATGTAATAATGCAATGTTACCTCAACAAAATAATTGAATTATCAATTTGCATTTAAAAATTGAGACAATGATTTTGATTGCTTGTATATGTTCTGTCCCTTATATTATTTAAGAGCTGAAATAGTCTTTTTAAAGATTTATTTTTATTTATTTATATATACAAGAACTGGGGTACAGGCCAGAGGTGGGGGGGTGAGAGCATTCACAGAGACAGAGTGGGAAGCAGAACAGGCAGTCCTACTGAAACACACCGCTGAGGGAAAGCAGTGGGCATGAGACAGGAGAGGTTTACTGAGCCAAATGGGTTAGCTCCCTGGCCAGTGATCGAAGTCATGCTACAGTGGCTGGTGATAGCTTGATTGCTGAGACTTTAACCCCTGCGCCACTAGGGATGCCCTGCAATAGTCTTTTTAATATCTTCATTTTATAGAAGAATAAACAGAGACTTTTAAAATCTAAGTACTCTTTACTAAGATCACTTTGCTAGAGTGAGGTGAAGTAAAGTATACTGGAGTTTGAATTGAGATCTGACTAACTCCAAGAACATACTAAAATCTGAGTTATCTCGGCCTCCCCAGGGGCACAATGGTTGAGCGCTGGGCTGCAAAGCTGCCCACAGCCTCTGCAGCGCTGGTTCAATCCCCAGCCGACGGCGAGGGTCCCACATGGGCAGACCTCCCCTGCCGCCCGCTGCTCCCCTCAGCAGTGTGCTTTGTCAGTCTGCCTGTTCTGCTCTCCGCTCCGGTTCTGGTGAATTCTCTCACCCTCCCGTGCCTCTGACTGTACCCAGTGCTCGTATAAATAAATAAATAAATCTTTAAAAAAAATTAAAAAATAAAATCTGAGTTATCTAAGGCAGTGTTTCTTTTTTTTTTTTTTTTTTTTTTTTTAAATATTAAATTTTATTTTTATATTCCCCCATACAATTGCAAACGACCCATTCTGACCCCAATCCTTCCCCTCCCGCCCCCCACCCCCCAAAAAGTGTCTCTGGTTCATAGTTTTTTGTTGATTTTGATTTTCACTTTCTTATATTCATTTTCCTGGTCCCTTATTTAAGTTTTCTAGATTCCTGCTATGAGTGAGACCATCCGGTATTTTTCTTTTTCTTTTTGGCTTATTTCGCTGAGCATGATCCCTTCCAGCGCCATCCATGTTGCTGCAAATTGCATGTGTTTATCTTTTTTGAATGCTGAGTAATATTCCATGGTATATATGTACCACATCTTCTTGATCCAGTCATCTATTTTTGGGCATTTGGGTTGTTTCCAAAGCTTAGCTATTGTAAACAGTGCTGCTATAAACATAGGAGTGCAGGTGCTCTTTGGAATTGATGTTTCTGTGTCCTTTGGGTAAATACCTAGGAGTGGAATTGCTGGATCATATGGAAGCTCTATGTTTAGTAGGTCCAGAAATCTCCACACAGCTCTCCATAGTGGTTGGACCAGTTTGCACTCCCACCAACAGTGCACAAGAGTTCCTTTTTCTCCACATCCTCGCCAACATTTGTTGTTGCTAGTTTTTTTAATATGTGCCATTCTCACTGGTGTGAGATGGTATCTCATGGTAGTTTTGATTTGCATTTCCCTGATTACAAGTGATGTTGAACATTTTTTCATATGTCTGTTGGCCATTTGCATTTCCTCTTCAGAGAAGTTTCTTTTTAGCTCTTCTGCCCATTTTTTGACTGGATTATATTCTTTGTTGTTGCTGAGTCTCATCAGCTCTTTGCAGATTTTTGTGATCAGTCCTTTATCATTAGTGTTGGGTGCAAAAATGTTCTCCCAGTTGGTGGGGTTTCTCTTTGTTTTTGTTATTGTCTCTTTTGCTGTGCAGAAGCTCTTTAATTTGATGTAGTCCCAGCTGTTTATCTTTGTCTTCACTATCACTGCTTTGGGTGATGTGTCTGTAAAGATGTCTTTGATGTGCAAATCCCGTAGTGTTTCGCCTAAGGCAGTGTTTCTTAAAGTAGTTTTAGAACAAGCGATATTTGCATTACCTGAAAACTTGTTAGAAGTCAAGTTCTCAGGTTCATTACATCAAAAACTCTGCGACTTAGACCCAGAAATCTCTGTTTTCAAAAAACTTTCATAAAATTCTGATATGTGCTAGTGTTTAAGAGCATTCAGATCGTGGGCTGTTGTTATAATTGTATTTGGGGAAAAAAGGAAAAGTGGTGGTTTAAGAAATCACTATTTGCATTTACCTTATACTAAAAAATCTCATTAGCAAAAATACATATGGTGTAAATTTAGTGAAAACTCCACAGTATATGTTCAATTAGTTCAACTACTAAGAAAGGAAAATATTGATAGCACCAAAATAAGATTAAGAAGGATTCTTCATGTATTTCTAGCTGTAATAAATTTCAGTAAGGAGGAATGAAAAGGAGAGTTATTAAGAGATTCAAAGTTCACACTTGACTGGATGAAGGGAGTAAGGAGAAGGAACAGTAAAAAAGATTCAAGGTTAAGGAGATTATTTATTCAAACTCATTTGTCAATATGTGTGAACTGTAAAGTGAGCAAGTGTGCTTTGCATAAGGATAATAATTTTAAAATGTTTAACTGTGCAAAATAGAATATGCCAGGAATTTCATGTTTTTCATTCCACTGTCCCCCTTTTTAAGAAACTTCAACTCAGAATCCTACCAAGAGGCCACAGTTATGGTTTTTTGGTGAACCTTGAGTCACATCTCATACTAAAGCTGGACATCTAATACTAGGAGATTCCTATAACTGTTATGTGACCCAAGATGATTTCTTTTATCTGGAATTATATCATCAAGAAATCACTGCAGTTTGCATCATGGAAATGAAGAGAATGAATAGAAAAAGTGACGGAGGGGAAGGGGAAAGGTAGAGAGCAAAGAGCAGAGGGAGCACAATGGAATATGATAGAGGACTAGGGGTGCCGGGGTGGTGGGTGAGGTGATGTACATGTGATCCTATACCTCTGTGCCGGGGTGGTGGGTGAGGTGATGTACATGTGATCCTATACCTCTGAATCATAAGCAGTGTTGTAAACCAGTGCTACCTCAGCAGCAAACAAACAAAAAAGGAATGCCTCACTAAGGTACTAACAGATTGATTCCCAGATTTTCCACAGTCCCTATGTTTTCTGGGCTGAGGATATGTCAGCTAGTTTCATTCATCAGTGTTTCCCAAAGTTACTTTCTGCCATGTAATAATCTATTGAAATATTTAATATTTTGATTCCTATATAGCTATAACCCTTAAATTTCTTCACTATGATGATTTTATTCATTTATACTCTACTTTTATTTCAGCAGTATCCCCAGAAAGCAAGGCAAGAAAATGGTGGCGTGATCACTAGATTTGGAAAAACTATGAATTCATTACTAACAAAGGATAACTGTAGTGTACTAAATATATGTTTTGCATAGAGTAAGCAATAAATGTATCAGTAATTGTCCGTAGGATAAAGGTTCCTTACTAAAGACAAGTGTTAAAATATTGAGGCTCTTATTGAAGGGATAACCAAACACAGATTGACTATTTTTACTTCTACGCTTACTGAGCTTTCACTCCAACTGGCAACACTTCCCAGGCTTATATCTTTTCTTAGTAAGTCATTAAAAGACAGGAAGTATAGGGCCTCCCCAGTGGCTCAGCGGTTGAGCTCTGGGTTGCGAGGCTGCTTCTGTGGCGCTGGTTTGATTCCCGGCTCCTCCCCGGCTACGGGAGGAGGGGCCGGAGGAGGGTCCCGAGGAGGGTCCCACATTGTGCGCACAGACCTCTCCTGCCGCCCGCTGCTCCCCTCAGCAGTGTACTTCGGTCCTTCTGCCTGCTCTGCTCCCCGCTCTGGCTCTGGTGAATTCTCTCACCCTCCCGCGCTTCTGACTGTACCCAGTGCTTGTATAAATAAAATATAAATAAATAAATAAATCTTTAAAAAAATAAAAAAAAAAGGACAGGAAGTATATATGACTATCTCCAATGATTTCCTTTTCCACTGTTTTCAGTAGAATTTAGAATAGTCATCTTCTAGAACAATGACCAGCATATATCAGAATTACAAGAGACTTGAATTCCCTATAATCATACTCTGCTGCCCTATTTTGAGATACTAATTTGACATCAATTCTCTTTCTAGGCTCAACACTTATATTAGTCAACTTCTGTGTCACCTAATGTGTGTCAGAAGTTCTTAAATTGGAGATTTTCTGCTTTTGAGAAACAGAGGCATGGTCACTCATATATATATAAAGGAATAAAATGTATATCAGGTATTTTCAGAAAATAGATAAATACCAAAGAATAAAAGAAATTCACCCTGCCTGCAACATAGAATAAGTTCTATAAAGGAAGCCAGCAATATTTTTCATTTTCACTATGTTCAATAAGGAAAAAAAGGCACCATTCCTTCATAACAATTCCAAGAAAATTCTGAACGATATAAACAAATATTCCTAGCATAGTAATTAACTATAGAACCAAAGAGCCTAGAATCTCCTCTACCATTTAGTAACTGTCTCCTTGTTCAAGTTACATAGTTCTTTGTACCTCTGTTTCCTTGTTTGTAAAATGGGAATAAAATAGTATTTAGAAGGAAAAAAAGTAGCCTCTATCAATTATTAGCTAGTTTGGCTGCTGCTAGGTATGAACTCAAGCTTAGCTGTGCATTATCCCATTGAACAAAGGCTAATACATAGCACTAAACTGTCTTCAAGAACACTTGTACTGGGCTTCCCCGGTGGCGCAGCGGTTGAGCCCTGGGTTGCAAAGCTGCCCGCAACCTCTGCAGCGCCCCTTCAATCCCTGACCACCAGGCGAGGGTCCCACATGGCGCGCAGACCTCTCCTGCCACCCGCTGCTCCCCTCATCAATGTGCTTCGGTCCTTCTGCCTGCTCTGCTTTCCCCTCTGGCTCTGGTGAATTCTCTCACCCTCCCGCACTTCTGACTGTACCCAGTGCTTGTATAAATAAATAAATAAATATTTAAAAAAAAAAAAAGGAACACTTGTACTAATTATAGTCCCTCTAGCAGTGAATGTGACTTTCTATCTTGCTTAGATTTCATTGTTACATATCACTACTGAGATTAATTATGAAAAAATTTTAATCTTTGTCAATGATATAAAAATACAGTCATTTGGATTTTTCATTATTAGAAATTTGAGCATTGTTTGACATTGTTTACTTATTTCATATTCTTTGAGAATTTGTGTTGTCTCATTGTTTACACACTTTTGCTTTCCTGTGGTTGTTTTTTGTATCAACTCTTATATGTAAGGCTAGTAACTATTTGTCTTAAAGAAGAGAGTAAACATTTTACCAGCTTCTAAAAGAAACTTCTCCAAAGAGGAAATGCAAATGCCCAACAGGCATATGAAAAAATGTTCAAAATCACTTGTAATCAGGGAAATGCAAATTAAAAAGACAATGAGATACCATCTTGCACCAGTGAGAATGGCACATATTAAAAAAAACTAGCAACAACAAATGTTGGTGAGGATGTGGAGAAAAAGGAACTCTCCTGCACTGCTGGTGGGAGTGCAAACTGGTCCAACCACTATGGAAAGCTGTGTGGAGATTCCTCAACGTGCTGAAGATGGAGCTTCCATATGATCCAGCAATTCCTCTCCCAGGTATTTACCCAAAGGACACAGAAACATTAATTCAAAAGGGCACTTGATCCCCTATGTTTATAGTAGCACTATTTACAAAAGCTAAGCTATGGAAACAACCCAAATGCCCAAAATAGATGACTGGATCAAGAAGATGTGGTGCTTTAACACAGTGGAATATTACTCAACAATCAAAAAAGATAAACTCATGCAATTTGCAGCAACATGGATGGAGCTGGAAGGGATCGTGCTCAGCAAAATAAGCCAGAAAGAAAAAGAAAAATACCGAATGGTCTCACTCACAGCAGGAATTTAGAAAACCTAAATGGGGGACCAGGAAAAAGACTAATTATAATAAAGTAAAAATCAGAATCAACAAGCAACAATCAATCAGAGACACACTACAGCGGGAGGAGGAGGGAGTAGAATCAAAACAGGGAGGATGGGAATTGTATGGGGACTATAACCAAGATGAAAATGCATACATTGTGCAAAAATGAAAACTTATGTAAAAAATATATAAAATTAATAATAATAATAAAAAACTTGAAAAGACAAAAAAATACTGTAAAACAATTACACTTAAAGTTTGGTGTAAATACACATTTTTTTGAAATTTTATACTGTCAGATTCATTATCATTTTAAAGCACAGATTAAAGAACTGTAAGTGTAAATTTATTAGATATTAGCACTGTCACGGCTGGCGAGGGCCTAGTAATAAATGGAGAGAGCTGTATACATGTGAGGCAGGGACATATGGGGTATCACTGTTATTCTCTCAATGTTACTATAAACCTAAAACTGTTCTTGAAAAGTCCTTAGAAGGACTTAGAAGGGGAAGATATTCGCAAGGCATATATTTGAAATTGTACTTTTATCCAGAATATATTTTTTAAATCACACTGGCCAGGGAGCAACCCACATGGCACAGCAGACCTCTCCTGACTTGCCCGCTACTCCCCTCAGCAATGTACTTTGGTCTATCTGCCTGTTCTGTTTTCTGCTCTGCTCTGGTGGATTCTCTCACCTTCCACACCTCTGGCCTGTACCTCAGTTCTTGTAATCATAAATAAATAATTCTTAAAAAAATACACGGATAATCCAATTTTTAAGAGAACCGAAAACTTTGATATTTCAATAGAGAAATTAACCAAATGATAAAACAAGCACATGAAAAGAAGGATGATAGCATTATTCGTTAGGGAAATAGAAATTACAATAATGAAAATGGCCAGTGAGGATGCAGAACAACTGAAACTTCCTATGGGAATCCAAAATATCAGTCATTTTGGAATACAGTCTGTTTCTGATAAAATGAGACATAAACAGCATCACTCAACAATCTTACTCCTAGATATTTATTCAAGAGAAATAAAAACACATGACTTCACAAATACCTGTATATGAATGATTGTAGAGACTTTATTCATATTGTTAAAAACCAGAAATAACCCAAATGCCCATCACTAGTGAATGGATAACAAACTAAAGTGCTGCTACATAAAAGAATATTCCTTATTAATTTATCATCAATATAAAGGAATTAACATGCAAAAATGAGGATAAATTAAAGTATTATACTAAGTGAAAGTATCCACACAAAAGGTCATGTATTATATGATTCCATTTTTGTAACATTCTAGCAAACACAAACTTGTAATGACAGAAATCTTAACAGTAGATGCCCAGATCTTAGGGTAGGGAAAGCAGGTTGATCAAAAAGAGCAATGAGGGATCATTTTAGGGTGGTGATGACATTTTATTTGGTGGCCATAGTAACATACTTACTATGTTTGTCAGAACTCATAGAACTGATTTTTGTTTTTTATGTAGTAAATTATACCTCAATATACCTCACCTTTACAAAAGCATAGGTTTTCCTTTAGAAAGAGAGAAATTGATGCCTTGGCACAGATGATAATGACTTTGTAACTTTAGACAAATTTGTTAACTTTGAAATAATGGTGTACCTCTCTCTTTATTTGGAAATAATAGTGCATACAAAGTGTTTGTCAGAGTCAGCTTCTCAGTGTCAGTTACCGTGAAAAAAGATGTGAGGGATCATTATCCCACATGGCAAAAGTAGTGGGAAGTGGTAATGGGATAGAGGTGCTGGGTACAAATGTAACTCTTCTCGAGGATGAACAGGAAAAACCCATGCACCCCACCACTTTTGAAGCCAAGCTTATTTTATCAGACAGATTCAAATAGAAGATTCTCACAGCTTACAGAAAGTAATTTAAAAAGTTTCATTGCCAACACAGGAAAAATATAAACTATAAATATATGTGTGTGTTTCATATGCAGTTTGTTAATTGGAGTGTGAATGCAGTAGAAAGAGGGTATGAGTAATAGGTGGCTTAAGCCAAATTTAGTTTATTCGTATTCTTGTTCTGCCAATATACCTCAAGCCTAAATGGTATCACTGAAGCTGCTTCAGACTTGAATTGCTCCAAAGCATTGTCCTTTTGCCAACTGGGCTGAAATTTGGCAGTAGTTCACTTTGGTAGCCAGATAGGCAGCATTTTTAATGTTTTATTTATTTACAGCGTCATTTAAACCATGCATTACTTTTTATGTACTTATAAAGCTAAACTCACAATTTGTGAAGTAAACTTACGCTGGGAAATAAGCAGTTACATTATGAAATGTATTTTTGTAAGGGGAAAGTTTTTGGAAGTGGTGTGATTAATTAGACAGTCAGCCTCATATAAGCTATTTAATTGCCACATAGAACTACTAACACCACAGGTTTTAACTGCTTTCTGTGACTTTTTATGAACAAATTTGTTTCTAGCTTGATTCTGCGATTTGATAAATTTTTCTTCCCATTGCTCCTAAGTTGCAGGGAGCAGGTCTTTTTCTTTTCCCAGAATCTAAATAATAGCAGAAAAAAATTCTGTATTTTAATTACCTGTTCAGAAACAGATTTGGAGTAGAAACCTAATACTCTGTCTCCCAACCCACTTTTTTGTTTGTTTTTGCATTATAACTCACCACCTTTCTGTAATATATGTTTACTGTTTGGAAGAGGGGTAGTGTGTGTTTGAGGGGTAATTATAATGGTTTAAAAAAATACAAGAGGTTGAATGTTAGAACACTATACTGTCATTTTTATATTGTGTGTGTGTATATATATGTGTGTGTGTGTTTATGAATTATCATTTAATGACAATAAATTATGATATCAAGTGCCAGTGGCATGCCCACTCCTGTCCATAAAAATAAACAACTTGACCTACAGCTTAAAGTGCTTGGTTTGAAATTTCATGTTAAGAATAATTACTCATTACAAATTAATCAAAAGTGAACTCACACAGTCCTGAATGGTTGATGCAATCTGACATAGAGACTTTATTCCAGTTATAAAGTAAGCTATAATTTCATATTTTAAGTAGTTCAACTATGAAAACAACAGAACCGTGTTATAAAGGAAGCCCATAAATTTATTCTCCTAAGAAAACTATTATTGTTATATAGCTTTCTTATTATCAGTGTGACTTTTGCTGAGTAGTTTCTCTTAAAATATAGAATACACCTGCATTTCTGAAAGAGGGGTGGCAAAGTAAGACCTAGAGGCAAAATTCAGTTGGCTGCCTGTTTTTGTACACTCTGCAAGCTAAGTATTTTGTGGTTTCATATGGTTGAAAATTAAAAGAAGAAATCTTTTATGACAAGTGAAAAAATCATATGTAATGCAAGTCTCAGTGTTGGCCACTAAATTTTTGGTAGAACATAGCCATGCTGATGTAGTTATGTTTTTATCTATGCTGCTTTTATATTATATAGAACCAAAACCAGATTAAGAAAAATAAAGCGGGCCTCACTGATGGTGCAAGGGGTTAAAGCACTGCACTAGGAAGCAATCCCCAGCCTCGGCAGCACAAGTTCGATCCCCAGCTGGCCAGGGAGCAACCCACGTGACAAGGCGGACCTCTCCTGTCTTGCCCGCTGCTCCTCTCAGCAGTGTATTTCAGTCAGTCTGCCTGTTCTCTTCCCACTCTGTCTCTGGTGAATCCTCTCACCCCCTGCGTCTCTGGCCTACACCACAGCTCTTGTATGCATAAATAAATACATCTTTAAAAAAAAGAAAAATAAGGCATTCACCAAGGGCACAGAATTTAAGGGGGTGCCCACAGCTCATTAATAAACACTATCTCAATGCAATATTTTTTAATTAATTATTATTGAGATACCAGTGGTCCACATCCTTGCCAGTGTTTTAACAGTATAAGATTTCCTCCCTCAACTGGAGTCACTGTGATACTCTCACTGTGGATGCAGTCTACCACTTTGGTTCATTGTATTCTTCCCTTACCCTACCCCTTTTTTCTCATAGCTCCTCTTACCTCTTGCCTTCTACATACTACAGATCTGTGGTCACCTTTAAAGGATTGGTTTTAAAGTATGTCTTTGCCCTATGTTTGTTTTTCTATATTCTACATATAAGTGACACCATTATTATTTATCTTTCTGGCTTATTTCACTTAGTGTCAGTCCTTCCACCTCCATCTATGTTGCTACAAGTTGTATCTGGGTTTTTTTGAGTGCTGAGTAGTATTCCATTTTGTATATATACCACATCCCAATCCACTTTATCTGTTTTTGCATACTTAGTTTGTTTCCATGTCTTGGTTATTGTAGATAGTGCTGCTATGAACATAAGGCTGCAGGTTTCCTTTTCAACTAGGGTTTTTATAATCTTTTTTTTTTTTTTTTTTTTTTTTTTTTGGTGGAACCCTTGCCGGCGGCCGGGGAACAAACCAGTGCTGCAGAGGCTGCGGGCAGCCTCGCAGCCCAGCGCTGAACTGTTGCGCCACCAGGGAAGGCCCGGTTTTTATAAATTTTGATAGCTGCCTTCAGGTAGAATTGCTGGATTATATGACAAATTCATTTTTAGTCTTTTGAGAAACTTCCCCATTGCTTTCCATAGGGGCTGGACCAGTCTACACTCTCACCTACCGTGTAAGAGTATTTCTTTTTCTCCACACCCTCATTGGCATTTGTTATTTCTGGTCTTTTTGATATGGGTCATTCGTACAGGTTTCAGGTGGCATCTCATTGTGGTTTTGATTTGCTTAATGCAATATTTTAAATCTCAAAGTTAATACAAAATATCATGATGAACACCACATCGAACTTTTTGAAGTTATAGCATTAGTACTGTAATAACGGAGTGGAGCAGGTACAGCCAAGTCCACGTGGCCTACCAAACCCAAAATATTAACTGTCTGGCCTTTACCATAGAGTTTTCCAGTAAATTCACTACATCATTTAGGTACTAGAGTTGCTTTTTTATTTCCACCAAGATTTTCTTCTTGAGTATAACATACAGGCTGATCAATAGAATTTTGTGATAAATATATTCCTTGCCTAAGCATATTGTCAATCAGAAGGGAAGAAGTAAACCAAATGTCATATAGTTGATTGATAATATAATATGTGTAAAGTCTTATCATATTACTGTGGAACTATAAGATGCTACATTATTTAACTGCTGTAAGATGTTAGACTTTTAGATGATTCTAGTCTTTTAGATCAGCCACCAGAAATTCAACCTTAATGAAAACAAAATGCTTAATACATTCCAGAATTTCAAAATTATAAACATTTGAAAAATATGTCAGTTTGATCTTGTAAAATTACTCAAATCTGTAATGTACGTCACTAAAAGTATGACATCTTTGCTAGGTAGAATAATTGCTAAGTAATCAATGGCTGATTAACCATTTTTCTGTGTGTATGCAGTGAATTGTATGTAATATTTATTTACTAAATATTTGTGGAATAAATTAGCGCATTCAGCTAACACTGATAAAATCATGTTATCATAGCTAATTTTGTGACTAAAAAAGTGAAGTAAAAGTAAGACTTCTTGGGGCCTCCCTGGTGGCACAGGGGGTTGAGCACAGCACTGTGAAGCTGTTTGCAGCCTTTGCAGTGAGAGTTCGATCCTGGTGGGCCGGGGAGCAACCCACATGGTCCGGCAGACCTCTCCTCTCTCGCCTGCTGCCCCCTCATCAGTGTATTTCAATACATCTGCATGTTCTGCTCCCCGCTCTCTCTGGTGAATCTTCTTACCCCCTGCAGCTCTGGCCTGTACCCCACTTCTAAAAAAAAAGTTTTACTTTTTACTTTTTTAAAGATTTATTTATTTATTTATGTAAGCACTGGGTACTGTCAGAAGTACGGAAGGACTAGAGAATTCACCAGAGCCAGAGCGGGGAGAAGACAGGCAGAAGGACCGAAGTACACTGCTGAGGGGAGCAGCGGACGGCAGGAGAGGTCTGCGCGCCATGGACCCTCGCCAGTGGCCGGGAATCGAACCGGCGCTGCAGAGGCCACAGGCAGCTTCGCAGCCCAGCGCTCAACCGCTGCGCCAGGGGAGGCCCAAACTTCTTAATAACTATATAATGTTAGTTATATTGAGCCCCATCACTCACTTAGTTGCTGGTGAAATGTAGGCACTGTTCTGGGATTACATTAAAGATTTGAATGCCTTTCATGTGTAATGTCTATTCCATGGAAGCCATAGAACAAAAATGATCCTAATAGTAATGTCAGAAACCAAAACTGAATCAACACAAAACATTTACTATGAGGTTCTGGACAATTTAAAATAGATTTAATTCTTCCTGTGCCATTAGGAATATTTTCTCTTAGGTCAGAGATATGACAAATATCTGGAAATAGATATAAACTGTTTAACTACAGAATCCAAAATCTGTTCTATGAAGCCCTTGAAGTGTAAAAAAAAATAAAAGTTAAGACAAAATTTTCATCTTGGAGTAAGAAGATGTGGATTTGTCTCAGCTGTGTCAGTTAACTGATTGTGTGACCCTGGACAAGTCATTGAATCTTATTATATAAAAAAAATCTTAATTTTTTCCCAAAATGAAAGCTGTTATAAAGGGATTTGATCGTTCTGAACCCTAAGTTTAAATCCCAGTGGACTCTAAAGTAAGTTGTCAAGTCAGCGGAATATGGAGGAGGCACCTGAGTTCTGCTTGCAATGAAAATGTCCATCATCAAAAGTTGGCAGGCAAGAAAGGCTGAGGGGCTAGGTGCCACGTACTGTTTCCAGCTCCAAAGAAAGCTACCTTCTATCACACACTTTGCCAGTTCATCTTTTTAAGTTTTTCTGATTCTTATCCACAGGAAACTGCAATCACTTACTAGTTTGTGTGTATTTGCTCAGAGTAATCATTTTACTTCCAGTGACTTATAGTGTGGTCCTAGGAAGTGGCAGCATTTTAACTGCAGAAAGGTAGAGGATCACTCTGAGCATCCTTGAGGAAGATTGCAGAACTGCTTTTAGCTCACATCGTGTGTTTCTAGTTTGAGATTTCTTTTAATAGGGAAAAGGCGATTTTTAAAAGGAGAAACTTCGATGTTTCCTAAAGCAACATTCAAAGCAATTAAATGGAGCTTTATAAGCAACACGATCTTTTTCACTCAATCTCCTCTTTAGCCTTAAGTAAAAACCAAAAGAGACCTTTGAAAAATGATGATTTTCTACATTTAATATGTGATCTTTTCATGTTTCTGCTGTTGTATGCTTTTGAGCTATCTAACAACTATAGCTATGTAGCCAGAAGAAGGGCAGACTTGTCTTATATCCTGTGAAGAGGTGACTACCTGAAGTGTGAGAATGAAAGAAAACATAAGAATTCTATGAAAGGTTTTACTACAGAGAATATGGGGCCAAGACCTTCATCTAACCCTGGATACACATTATTCTTAATAATGCATACTTGGTTTTTTTTTTTTTTTTGGCTGACATTAAGTAGTGTAGTGAGCTTACGACAATTGACAATATTTTATAGAAACAGATTTTTTTTTAAAAAAAGCATACTTCTGTTTCCTGTATCTTTCACAGTTCTTTAATTTGAGACATATCACTTTTATCTCATCTTGCTTTAACACCAGATTTGGTTTAATTAAATTTATGTCAAATGAACACATGAAACGAAAGGAAAATCAGAAAGCCTGCAGTTGCCCATTAGTGAGTCAGTGACTGCAGTGAAAGGCTTTTGAAGCCTGGCTTACTGCCAGGACAAGCTTGCAATGATGCTCGGAGACACCCATGATGCTTTGAAGGGAAGGACTTAGCTGACCTGAGCCTGCTCAGTGGAATCAGTCAAAATCCTCATGGGCTGGATGTAAAATCTATAATCAGTCTTCTGTCTTCAACCATTTACCTGCCAATGAAAAAAGTAGGGGGTGTGAAACCACAATCCATCTAGGGAATTAATTGTAGTTGAGCCATTTTTTTTATTATTACTATTATTATTATTGTTACTATTAATTATGTGGGTGATTTTGTTCTCATGCTTTGAAAGCAACATGCCTAAACCTTTTGAAAAATAATTCAAAACTGTCAATCTCTGAGGATAATCTATCAAAACCATTGGTAACATAGGCTTTCCTAATTGAAATATCTGTCAATTAGTCAGTATAAACTTGTAGAGAATATAAAAAGCATAACCTTTAGGAGTTAATTTTTCAAGCTTTGCAAGTGTGTCACTGTTAAAACACCTAAGTTTAAAAATAAATGAAGCCCTAATGTTTTGACACTGTTGATAAAATGCAAAGTAAAAAACCATCTCTCCTATTGTTTCTGATATCACATGGTCTTTGTGCTTTTATACTTAAACACATTTAATATATCTAACCTCAGCACTTCCATATAAAAATACATTGAATAGCTCTACCAATGAAATGCATACTTTTTATTGTTTTAATATTCAAATGTTTTCTTAAGGATTATACATTACTCTGTTTATTCCTTTGCCTTATTGGAGTCTGATCCAGAGGTTCATTTGCATTTTATATCCTCATATGCATGTAAAAGTTTTTACACAAATTTCAACAATAAATACATTGTTATGTAACAGCTTATTGCACTTCATGTTTGAACATATAACAGTAAGCTTGGTAAGAATCTAGAAATATCAAAGTTACTAAGGAAGGGAAGTGAGGACATTTAGTGTCCAACTTTTTTATCATGTTTAAAAATAATTCCAACAAAATAATGGTCTAAATGTTCCCAAAGTCAATTAGTATTATCTGATGTGCTTTAAAAATCCAGCAAGACCAAGAATCAGCAATGTACTTGTTCAATTTCTAATTTACTAACTTTTACTGATGCCCCAGAATGACACTATCCCATATTTTCTACTTTATTATTTTATTTATAACTGAAACTAAAAGTAAAGCAAATAAGAAGTAAAAACTTCCAAGAGTCGAACTTGTTCCATTTGAACAAAATTCTAATTCCCGGATCCAATGCCTTGATATGTTCTAAAGTGTGCATCTGCAATAGAACACCACACTAAGAGTTGCCTTCAGTCGAATATCCTTTTGAGAAGGAGGATTTCTGCCTACAGCTGAATATGAGACATCATGTCTTGGCCAATAACAAAGTCCTTAATTTTGCAGAATTTATGAAATATGTTCAGCTGTATTCTGCCATTTGCCTGTAGTCATATATTAGTAGTCTTTTCATTTTCATAAGATCAAATAAGATATGAAAATATACAGTGTCTTCAAATTCCGTAGGATATAGTGCAATCCTAGCAATATAAGAAAAAAGATGGGTTTAATTTGCATTCACATTACCTTTGATGAGGTTCAAAATGTAAGTTTAGATTCAAATAACTCACTTCCTAAAGATCATGTCTTTCTTTCTTCTAAGTATACCTTTAACATTTAAAATATTTAATGGCATGAACACATATTTCTCTAAATAACTTCCAAGTATGATTAAAAGGAAATAATTTTCTAGGTATGAAAAAGTCTTTATTCAATACTAATTCAAAATTCCCATTGTGGTATGTATTTTTCTTTATAAATAACTTGTCAGTTCTTCAATTATTTTGTTTAGTAAAGGATAAATTAAACTGTTACAAACGGCACATAATCATGGTAGTAGAGAAGAATCATAAATTTATTCTATCTAAAAACTAACTATTAATAAGTTTGAGGAAATTCAATATATCTGTTAACTTGGTGATAGTCTTGTTTGCTTGTTTTTATTATGTTAAAACATTATTAGATATCTGTTTGTTTTATTCATGGAGACTTTTTCAGAGAGTTAGAAGAGAAAATAAGCAAACATTCAAAACCATCTTAGAGACTGCTCAGAAATATTCCTTCCTGCAAAATATTTGCCCAATAAGCTCTTTTAAACCAGAATACATAATGACCACAGTGCAAATTTCTCTCCTTTTTTCCTATTTTGAATTATTCTATAATTGTATTGTGCATCTTTTCCCCCTGGCACTACCAACCTAGCCTCTTTATTCTACATTTTAAAACCAAATTGCCCGAAGTGTCTGAGAAACTGTACTTCAGGGGAAAAAAAAAAAAAAAAAAAAAAAGGCACTTCAGGGCCAAGCTTTTTGCTAACACACTGAGCATTAAGGGATGAATCAGGGGTGTAACAGAATGCTGAGAGTACCTTTCTCCCTGGAATCAAAGGCATGCCACAGGAGTCAACATTTTGCCTGAAGTTGTTCTCTCTGGCTCTCTCATTGCCTGTAATGAAGTAGCTAAAAGGACATTTGGGACAATCCTAGGCCAAGCAGAGCTGTCTTAGATCCACTAAAAAAAATCATAAGCAAGAAAAAAAAAGATTGTGAGAAATAACTCAATCCATTTCTCTGTATTTGTCCACAGAGAAGATGATGTGTGGTAAGTCATGGCCCACCTTACTGGAAACAGGATTTGAGATTCATTCAGTTGTTTCTGAATAGTCACCAATAAATTATCTCTGGTTTGAACTTTGCCTTCATTTTGATCCAGTTGAAACTGGTTAAGGAGTATGCTCTTCATTAGAATGCACATTCCCAGGTTGTATATTTTCTGATTCTTCAGTTGCACAAAGTGGAAATTTAGGATGAAATAATGAGTGCAGAAAAAAAGGATTAAACCTTTTGAAAAATGATCTAAGAAAGCATTTTACTTATACACTAATATCAACCCTAAGATATCTGACAGGAAGGTATTCTGTCTGATACTTTTCTAGCGCAAAGTAAGATTAATACAGAAGCTCTGATATCCTGATTGCATCAATGCCTAGCAAAGTGTCTTCATATCACTTATAACAAAAAGAAAATAACTCACAAGTGTCATTTATTCATTCATAGTCATACAAAGAAGCAAATAGATCAATAAATGGATATGAAACATTTGGAGCACTGGAGAAGCCAAACTTATTACATCAAATTTTTTGTTGCATAAATATTTGCATTCCTAGTTTTAGACAGATGCTAAATTGCTGAGACAGCCCTGTAGTTCCAGGCACCTTTTCAGTAAAAAATTCTTTTTAAGAATTGAAAACATGTCCTGTTTTAATGATATTCTCAAAATGAACAATTGAATGACTGAATAATTATTTTCCTACGTTAAAAAATGAAAAAATGGGACCTCCCTGGTGGTATCAGGGTTAAGTCTCAGCACTCTCACCCCAATGGTCTGAGTTCAATTTGATCCACAGACAGTGACTAACCCATATGGCACCAGCAGACCTCTCCTGTCTTGCCCACTGCTCCCCTTAGTAGTGTATTTCAGTAGGTCTGCCTGTTCTGCTCCCCACTCTGTCTCTGGTGAATTCACTCACCGCCCCTCCCTCACCTCTGGCATATATTTCAGTCCTTCTATGAATAAATAAATAAATCTTTAAAAAGGAAAAAAAAGTATATATCTGATCTGTATTCCAGTATCAAAGAAAAAAAATATTTATTTTCTTTCTCTGGTGGCATTAAGAACAGATGGTAAAAGGCAAGGATATGTATTTTAAATATAATGTTGGAACATAATTTTCCTTTATGTAAATTAAAACACAGTTAAATGGAGAAAGGCATATTATTTGAGCAAACCAAACTTAAAACTCAAAGGAAACCATTCTTACTCAATCTGAAGCCTGAAGATAGTGTAGGTCTCCCTAACTGCATCTGTCCACGAGAAACCCCATAAACCCCATAACATTCCTGCTTTTCAGAACAATAACCTGTTTAATCTGTTATCAACATTGATACATAAAATGCTTGGAGTCATATTTTAGAAATCACAGAGCTCTGCCATACAGTTCTGTTCTTACAAATCCCCAGATTCTAACAATATCATCACAGAATATTAAAATGTTCACAGCAAAGGGACATAAGTTTGAATGTTCCAGCAAACTGATTATATGAAGTGATAACATGAGGGTTACCCCAACATAAAAGCTGACATGTCAAAAGGGGATATAATATGTATTTTCACTGGCAAATGATAAAGATTCAATGCAGCAGGACAGCTGCCTTCCTCCTATCAGAGCCATTATGGAAAGAAAGGATTTTGATTAAGACCGTTAACTTTGAACAGAAGCAATTCTGAGAAGAAGCAATAAGGGAGATTTTCCCAATGCATATCTAAAATATTAATTAATAACACTCCAGAAAAATGAGCACTTATCTTTCAGTTACGAAGGCTGGGTAAATTTATGAACTTAGTTCGACATTCACCCTTGCATAGTGATACTGTGCGAAAAGGAAGGCAGAGATGAAGTCACTTACAGTTTGCAATTCAGCTGTCATGTGGAAGTCTGCAGTAGGTATGAGCAAAATATACTGTGAAGAATATGTGGCTTAATATTATACAGCAAAATCAAACTTTGCAACTGCTTATGCATAATTAACTACCTGGGACTAGCCTGCTCTGGTGCACCACTTTACAGAGTAATAAAAAATTAAACTAAAAATACAGACTCCTAGGTAACTGTGGCCACAGTAAAACTCTATCTTCCTTTGCAAGCCTATTATTTCCTGAAGCTGTGGCTGACAGCTTCTATGAACACACATTTTTGCATATATTTTGTTTATGTGCAAGCCTTGGCATTTCAGCCATCTCCTGCTGAGGCCCCTTCCTACCATATGCTTCTGTTTTTCTTCATTAGGTGATGTGATCCCTTTTGACTGTTGCATGCATGTGAAAGGACAGTGGGCTTGAGGGGGGAGAAGAAGCCCTGCTTTAAGAGAGTACACGTCAGTTGGCCTTCAGCTGTTTGTTGCTGATTGCATCTGACAAGTGTTGTAGCTACTCGTCGTAATGGATGTCTCTGCTTTAGCAGAGAAGAGGTGAAAAGGGTGTAATTCCCAGTGAAAGAAAGCAACATGAACTATTATTTAATTACAGCTTAATATAAAACTCCCTAGGAGTCCCTGTTGATTTATAGTTCTGGCTTCTTCATTTCTTTATTAATGAACAATCTAGTCTTTTAATGTAATACAGTTAAGTAACACCTGTTATTGATAGGAACTTTCCCAAACACATGAAACAAATAATCTGTTTTAATACTTTAAGCATTTATACTTCTTTGTTTTATTAAATATAGAAACTGCCCCTTCACCTTGTAAAGAAAACTTGCATTATAGTTATCCAGGTCTATTTCTTTCTCTGGCTTAGGATTTGTGCACATTTTTTATTATTCTGAAGTGACCCTTTCAACTCCAGATTCTAAGAATCAATTAAAATTCTCTTCTCCTTTCCACTTTAATTCTCACACCAATAGGATCCTGAGGTAAGGAGCCATAGTTTTGTTTTGTTTTGTAATCACATGCAATGTTTGGATGTGTTAAAACTGATACTTGTTATCAGTCCATCTTCTATTGGAGAATTGCAATTTTAAAATCTGAGAGGAACTAGTAATGCACATTTGATATTTGTTGTCAGTTACATGATCTTTTGCAATAAAGTTGTTCCTATTCATTTATTTTAATGGGAAAACGGGGGAGGCAAAAGAAATGGTCATGCAATGATTTGATTTTAATTCTATTTACATAATACATTAAAGATGTACATATATTGAAAAGTCACTAAAGCGATTTAAATAGAAAGGGGCTTCTGTTCATTTATTAAATATGTAAAAAAGATTATATAATTTTTCTCTCCAACATATAGTTTTAAGAATTTTATTGTTAAGGGTTTGCTACTGCATGTATTTGCCTTGTTCCATTTTGCTGGTTATTATTCTTGCAGTATCTATAACATATACTAGCTAATATTATTTATGCAAATTTTTCATCAACTAATATGTCACATATTTACTTTGAGAAAAAGAACCCATGTGTGTGTGCCAAAACCTAATATGGAAAGGAAAACACTGTATTTTATAGTCCATATATTTAGTTCAATGACTTTTAGTTTGTATTAATTTTTAAGTATACATCTTTCATCTTGCCATATCAATATAGAACCTAATAAAACTACGAAAATTGTGATTTCTTTTTAAAGGTGGCTAATTATTATTAGAAAAAAGTTATTAGAAAATAGTCAATACCATGATGTTTTATTCACTTATTTTTATAACTCAGCATTTTTGTTTTCCTGAGAAATTATTATACCTGCCAATTTAAGTCTATATAAAATAGAAATAGATACTCTAAAATGACAATAGAATAATTTTACAGTAAAAGTTTTCATTCAGGGATTTTCTAAAGCTATATCCCCTAACTTTAATGCACATTCAAATGTTGGTCTTTACAGTTGTGTAAAAAGATATATTTTTATCCAATAACTGTCAGGAGCCAGAAGTGAGGACCTCTGATTTATTAAATAGAGTGTTAATTTTCCCAGTCTTGGGTGTGGATGCTATTGCCAGCTAACTTTGGAATATTTATTAGTTTAGAGCAAAGTGTGAGTGTACAATTTAAAAAGATCCATTTTTTTATTTACTTGTTTAAATATACATCAAATATTGATAATCTTGAAGGAAGAAAAACTGTTTATGTGGCAGTTTCCAAAATGAAATGTCAGTGATTCCAAATTGAACAATTTGAGTCTTCATGTTAGTGAAACATTTTGAGTCCTGATATAATATGTGATAGTTTGAAACCAAATGTTAAAATCAGAGAGTAGAATTCACCAAATATTGTGAAGGTAAATTTTTATTTAAACTGTCCCATACAGTAAAAGAATATTTTTTCTCTATGTTGTAATTTATATTGCTATGTGTAATTTACTCAAATAAGATACAGGTATTTTTTGTGTGGTTTCTCAAAAAAAAAAAATATTTCTAATGTATAGTTATTTAGGCTTCATATAATTCCTAATGATAATAAATTAGTACTTCTTTTCTATACAAATGTTTATTTGTAAGAAGAAATTCTTTTCACAGTATTAGAAGTATCTATTTTCATATCTCACTTGAAAAAAATCTTCGTCCATAATGAAGAACAGGGTGCTTTCATGCTACAGTGCAGCACAGAGCAAAAACTGCTGATTAAATTCTATGTGTAAACTCCCATCAATAATTGAGCTATAACAAAACATTTGAAAGGGTGTATCTTTTTTCCAACCAAAGTATCTTTATTTTAATTAATCTGGATGATGAGCATGAGATAGAATATCTAAAGACTCTGCATTTGCTATACTATTGATCATCTTCTACTTTAGGGATTTTTTTGCATGCTTTATGGGAGTTTGCATGTTTAAATGGAAGTGAATAATGAAATTTTTCTGTGTGTATAAAAACCACCTAAATCTTATGCCTTTCTTTCTATTGCTGAAAAAAATCCAGTCCTTAGCTCTGGCATTGTTTCCCTTAGATGACTGAAAATGTTAATGTTCTTTTTGCCTTTACTTTTTCTTTTAATGGAAGAAAATACACGCCCGTGTGCATACGCACACACACACACACTCTCTCTCTCTCAGGCAGAGTTACGGAGACTGCATTTTAACTGGCTGTCATTGGCCCTGATGGCAAAACTCTTTGTTTTAATGACTAAGACAATTTTAAAAAGGATTATTAGAGAAAACAGTCAAGTCTCATATAAGGTAAAAAATTAAGTCTTTCATCTTTATAATCAATAAAATAACACAAACGTGTTAGGAAAGCATGTCACTTAAACTAGACTTTGAATCTAGGAAGAATATTCCATCTGCAGATCGCAAATATAATTTTGTAGTCATATTTACTTAATTCAGTAAAATAAACATTATTTTAATTTCTTTAAAGCAAGTTCAAACTTCTCCATGAACTTCTCCACTGCTGTAAATATGATTCACAGATTAGTCTGAATTCCAACATATAACACTTGCCAATTATCAAAGAATCTTCAAGAGGCTCACAGAGATATCTATCTATGCAAAACAATTTATAAAGAGAATTTTGTACTCCTTGGCTATCAAATGAGCATTTAAAAATGTGAAAATATATTTTCTACAATGTGTCAAATGAGTTGTGGATAAGCAGTTAAATGAATTCTTTAGTCTCCAAATTTCTATTTCAGAAATAGCATACCTAGAAAGAATAATGTAGCCTAGAAATTGTTCTGACAATAGTTCCGTCCAGTTATGCAACGTTCCTTGATGTATTAGGTCGGAGGGTAGCAGTCCTTTTAAGAGGGGAGACCCCAAACTAAGATACAGATATTGTGCAAATCAACAATTGAAGTTCTGTCTCCTGTTTTCAGAGAGCAGGGCCTCACTATGCATGTCTCTATAAACTGTATGTACTAAAGATTCAATCCCAAATCCAAAGGAAAACCGTTGAGGTTTACAAACTACTTTTCTTAATCATCGAAAGTACAGGGGGTGGTATTCTTGCTTCATTTGTGGGTCCACTCCAACTCCAAGCAGATCTGAAGCCATTACAACACATGGCAGTTGGTCGATAGTGTGGAAAAACCTCATTTACTGACTGGCCAGACAGTTTTAAAACCTTCAGATTTTTCTAAGTCTAGGTTATTAACTGTCTGACTGTAATCACATCTTCACCATAGGGAGCTTCAAAAGCTTTTCATTTGCATTGAATCAGTTGCCTTCCTCCCTGTCTTTTTTTCCCCCTGGAAATAAGCTTAAATAATTCAACAAACTACACACATGGCTAGTGATTATTGAACCATTCTGAAACACTCAAGGCAAATGGACCATTATGTGGTGGGAATTAAAACTTTCCTTCCAGTCACTGGGAGGGTATGTATTCATATATTGCAAATATATGAGTCTGCAGGCCTTCTTCCATAATACCCATTCTCTTACAATAATGTGAAATATGCCTGCCATTGTACCATAACTTTTATTCACCAGCACTGGTTTGGGCCAGGTTAAGCCTTTGGTGTGCTTATATAGTCAGTATATCTTTACTCAAGTGTGGCGATATAAGATACTTTAAAAGAATATACAGCACTTTTGATAATCACTTTCAAATAATCATTAACAGATGAATAAAAATAAAACAACTACATTATTCCAGTCATACTAAATTTTACAAAACTTGGGTCACAAGTATATTTGGCTGCTTGACTTGATTTTACCTTAATTATAAGCATTTCTGTTTTGTTAGGTCTTTGTAAAAGTATTTATGGCTATTTTACACTGACAGCCACAAAAACTTTTCCCAAATCTGCAGAGTTTGTGATTTATATTGCCAGCTGCTTCTGTAGATGTCTGATGAGTGAAAATAAAAACCCTAAACATTGTTGGCCTAAGATAGAACTAAAAATATTTTGCTAGATATCAACAAAGAAAAAATTCATTTCATAAAACGTAATTGTATTGATATATAGTTTTAATTTTCCTAAGCATATAGAAATACAAAGTATAAAAGACAGAAAAGTCACATATTTTCATATAAAAATAAATGTTCAATGTAGAATATCATAGAATATTGAGTAAATGAGCAATTGACTATGAAGTGGAAAAATCATTAAGGAGAGTTATAATTTTTTCTTAAACATTAACTCTGAAGTCATGAAGAATGAGTCATTGTTGCATAAGACTAATTCAAATATTTATTATTTACCAGCTATCAGATATTGTCCCTGACCTGTGATATAACATTGGTTTATAACATTGCATAAGGTTTAGGTTTACAGCTTTATGTTTCAATGTCTGTACAGACTACTTATGACCAACCACAAAAACCTGATTTCCATTCACCACCACCATTTGACTCTCTTTACCAGTTTCATCTACTTCCCACTTAGACTCTGGTAATCACCATTCTGTTTCTCAGAATTTCAGTTTGATTTTGTTTTGCCCTGCCTATTCTTTTCCTTTGTTTTTTAATCTTCCACATATGAGTGAAATCACAGAGTTTATCTTTCCCTCTAATATATTTCATTGCATAATCTACTCAAGTCCAATCATATTGTTGTAAATGACAATATTTCAACTTTTTCTTTTAGAACTAAGCAGTACTCCATTGGTACAGATGACCTACCTTTATCTATTCATCCATCAATGAGCAATTAGACTGTGTCCATATCTTGGCTACTGTAAATGATGCTGTAATGAATATAGGCATGCATAATTCTTTTGAATGGGTTTTCACATTCATTGGGTAAATACCCAGAAATGGAATAGGCTCACATTTGGTAATTCTGTTAGTTTTTAGAGATCCCCATATTATTTTCCATAATATCTATACCAATTTGCATTCCCAGCAGTGTACTCAGATTCTCTTTTCTATACATCTTCACTACTACTTGTTTCAAAAAGATAACCTGATTTGGAAAATGTATTTGCAAATCATGCATCACATGGTGTTTAATATCTAAAATATATAAGCAACAACAAAACCAGATTAAACAATGAATAGAGGATCTAAACAGAATTTCAGCACACACATGTAAAGATGCTCATCATCATTTACCTTTAGGGAAATGCCAGTCAAAACCACAGTAATGTACAAAAATGAACAGTGATGTTAAATATATATAAATTAATACATAAAAATAAATAAACCAGTGAGATATCCGGTTACACCTGTTAGAATGACCATTATCTAAAAGAAATTAATATGTATTTGATTATTGATTTGAATGTAGGTTTTTTGAGTACATGTTTTATTTTATGTATGTCTTTGCAATATTGTCCCTGCATTTGCCAATTCTTCTTAACAATTAATCTAACAGCTCGATCATCCTAACTATTCTGGCAATCTAAAGTGGAGATTTAGGTATATTTCTTTAAGAGTTGTTGGTGGTAAGAAATGGGATATAGATTTCTCTGAAAATTTGATTTTATTAATGTACCCTTTCCAAATATATATATAAAGTCAAAATATTTTATGTATATTTTTCAGGGTTCATAGAGCCATTGACATCTTTCTATAGTTCATGGAATGCAAATTAAGAGAAGTTACCACTTTGGTGCACTGACTTTGGCCAGAGTATGCACAATCAGTTTTGAAAGACAAGACCAAGAGTAGGCAAACTACGACCTCAGGCCAAATCTAACTACTACTTGTTTTTATAAGTTAACATTTCACTAGAACACAATCTTCCCATTCACTTACATATTACCTTTGACTTTTTCATGCTACTGCAACAGTATTCTTTGGACTGATACAGCCACACTATTACTATAAGAAGGAAGGACAAGAACCGACATTGAGAATGAAAGAGCATAAAGACAGAAAAAAAACAGAATGCTGGATGATGTTATTACATCACTGGTTTAGACATTCGTTGAACCATGCTCCTTCCAAACTTTGTTGTGTATAAAGTAAAAATGAAGGTCACATAAAGACTTTTGCAGACTAACAAAAACAGAAAATTAATCAATAGCAGGCCAGCACTTGGGAAATGTCAGAAAAAGTTTTGCAGGCCAAAGTATCCTATCAACTGGAATGACTTATTTTTTTTAATATCTGTAAAAAATAATTAACTGCCTCTAAAGCAATTGATGGAATAAAATTCCAAAATAAGTTAATTTAAGTTACCACTGAGACTAATTCCACCTCTAACACTTTTGCAATTTGACGATTTTGAGAGCAAAAACTATTCAGGTGTGATCTTTCAGAATGATAGGGACAGAGGTGAGTCTCAAATTTTCTTCTTAGAATATTGATTCTGAAAACTGAGACAAAACTGAGAAAATTTAACCAGCAAAATACAATGATTCAGAGGATAGGTCTTTTTTTAACAACATAAATCTCTGTTAGGTAGGCATTAAGTTTGGCAGGATTTCTTTCCCCCACACCTCCCTTCTCCTATACAAATTAATATTCTAAGTTTATTTTGGAATATTGCTTATACAGTTTCACAAAGAACTAATCAGATTAAAAGTAAAATTAACCTATTAATTACTTTGGTTTTTGCTGAAATAGATTTATACTGGTCTATGTAATATTCTAAAGTTTTGTATTTTGTTATTGTCTGTTCAATTAGATTTTGTTACCTCTCCAAATTTTAATATTAAGATGCCTCTCAAATCCTCACAGCTTCATAGATTATAGTTTTCTAAAATTCTAAAATTAAATTATCTTCTTGACAAATATCTTTGTGTGCCTTTAAATGCTTTACTTCCTATAGATAACCCTGAATGATTAACTAGTTTGTCTTAAATTGTTCAAAATCTGAACCTTGCCTCTGATGGAAAGGATACTTTCTAAACACCACCATTTTCACGATTCTCTCTTATATAACTTATGAAAGGTTATAATCATTAAATATACCTCAAAATATAAATTATAAGTAAATATGATTAATTCCTATAGAAATAATGTTATGTTTCTTTTCAAAGCCAAATGTAGGATGTCATGTGAGAAACTTTTATTCATGTATTTGGTCAACTAACAAATATTGAGTTTACTGGCAACTATTCTAAATGCAGAAGGTATACATGGGTGTAAAAACTCACGTTGTTTTCTGCCTTATGAAACTTACTAGAGAGGAAAGAATATCCATTTCACCACACAAATAAATTTAAATTGTGAAAAGTGATGTGAAAATGATACACAGTGCAATATGCACCTAGAAAGGGAAGAGTTAGCCTTAGGAAGTGAAACTTATCTGCAAGCTGAGAGTGAGTCAGAATAAGGAAATTACAAAGGAGGAAGAAAGGACCAGGTAGAAGCATCAGGGTATACAAAATGCCTATAGTGAAAAGGAACAGGGTAAATAAAAGGGACCTTTCCCCCACTTTTTTTTTTTAATTAAAATGCAGTAGTGAAGAGAATTGATAAAATATACAACCAGAGAGGTAGAGAGGGTCAGATCATGAAAGCTACTACATTCTCAGTTAAAAAAAAAAAAAAATGTTTTCTTTTCTAATATCAAGAACAATGGAAAGCAAAAATAAAGATTTAGGGAATAAAATAACCAAAATTGTGTTTGAGAAGATTCCTTCATCATTAAAGAATGGAATGAAGATAGCCAGAATTCATTTTAATTCTACTTGGAAATTGTGGCATGCAGAATTCCAGATGGACACCAGAGTCCTCATACTTCCAGTGAATATGCCCTTTGTAATACCCTCTTCTTGGGAATGGGTAGCATTTATGAATATGATGGGATTTAACTTCCACGACTGAGCTATTTTTATAGCAAATTTGAGGGACTTTGCAGTTGTAGTTAAGCTCTCTAGTTGGTTTGTGGTCAACAAAGGACTATCCTCAGTGTGATTTGAAACTTTTAAGTTACTGAGCAAAGAGTTCTGTTTGAATTTTAGATCTGCAGAAGTGATAAGATAATAAATACATATAGTTTCAAATGCTAATTTTGTGGTAATTTGTTACACAGCTTAGAACACTAAGAACTGGTACACTAGGTACATCAATACTTCCAGACCACATGAAAAAAAATGGTAGCATGGTCTAAGCTGATGGTGGCAGAGATATTTGAGTGAGATTAAGGAAATGGAATTATTAGTTCCTACAACATACTGTTATAATATATGAAGGAGGGTTGTTAAAGACACTACCAAACTTTCTAGTTTCTTCTGCTGGTTCCATGATGATACCAATCACCAACATAAGGAACAACAAAAAAGGGCAATGATGGTGAGTTTGGATTTCAGCATTTTAAGTGTTTCATATCTTTGAAACACTTGAGAGTAAATATTTCAGAGTAACTATGAAAATCAAATGGCATATCATAGTGTTTGGTCCAGAGTCAGCATGAATGAAGAAAGAGAACAATGAGAGGTTTTAAGAAATGGGATCTGAAATTGTTGGGGTAGTTGTGAATATGAGTTGGCCAGAAAAAAATAGAATTAATGGTACTTGGGGCAGCATTTGAGGATAGTGCTAAGAATTTTACAATATAATTAATAAGTCTGTTTTCAGACTTTCATAGGCAACTTTAAATGGTTCCATGTGAGCTTTAGGAAAGTAGACAGTGGAGTTCATTCTGCAGATAAAGTCTTTTCAGATTAATAACATAAAAAGAAAGTAGAGGAAAGGCCTTAATATAAAATAAGAGGAAAAATAAAGAAACCACACCAAAAAAAAATTTTAAAAATGTGTTGAAGAGGTTAACTACATGTTTGCTAAATTTTATTTGCTTAAACTAGACAAAGTTCATGTGTTTAAAAAGTGAATGGTGAATTTATGCAATAGGATGCAAGAACAAAATGAAAGATCTTAATTTCAGAATGACTGGTCTGAAATACAAAAATTTCCAAGTAGCTGGAGTCCCAATATTAATTAACACAGTCATAACATAATATACATAGTAGGTATTAATAAATCTTCAGTAAATAAATGAATTAAGGGAAGAAAATTGTTGCCTATTATCTAAAATTAACCACTTAACATTTAAGCAGTTTCCATATTGCACTTGATTTTGTGGCATTAAAAAGTACAACATGATTTGGGTGTTCTTAAATCATGGGTGTGTCCTCCATTATAGTGAGAAACTAAAAAGAAAATAGACAAAAACAAAGAAAACAAGAACCACTTCTTCCCTTTAATAATTGGCCAGTGAGAATTTGCTCCTTTCTCATGTTGCACACAGAATAATTAGAGTGTTAAGCAATTTGAATTTGTTAGATGGTGTGATTGGGTAAATCAGAACAATAATTCATAGGGCACAAGGGCTACCAAATTAGTTATTCAGCAAATGCTCCTTTTATAGCACCCATGGGGCCTGATTTCTCATTTTTTATTTATTTTCTGTGTGCACCTGTTTAGCTGTTAGATTTCTTCCCTCCCCTGTTACAGCCTCTTGCTCCATTTCACATTTCTTGAGGACTGCACACACAGCGATATTGTAAATGAAAGAAGTGAAGATGGAGAAAAAAGAGATCTCAAGAGAGAGAAGGGTGAAAGGGAAACTGGAAACCAAGCACTTTAAAAAAATAATCCCTTCAAAAAAGTGCCATTCTTTTTTATGAATATGTATTGGCAAATTCTGCCTTGACATAATGTTTTTTAAAATAGACGTGTACTTACTATTCAGCGAAATGTGTAACAATAATGTAGTTCACTGTCTCTTTTTCAAATGTCTTGCAATCACCTTTTTTGTGCCATAAGTAATTAGTCATATCCACTATACTCTAACACATGGTGTTGGCATTGTAAAGTTAGGTTATGTTATGTAATTGCTCATGATTTTTTTTTTCCCTCCCTGTGACACCAACACAGTGCTTAGTTGGACATTATCTTGAAAAATTTCACGCAGGGCAAACTTGTCATAGCACCATCCTGTTGACCTAGGATAATCCCAACCAAAGGAAATTGGACAACAGAAAGTGAAATCAGACTACTGGTCAACTAGAGTCTAATAAGGCCATGGATAGAAAACAAAAGGTCTAGAATTAGTGACCAGAATGAATATTCTGGTGTTCTTTCAACTTTCTGTTTCTCTAAAGCCAAATTCCATATTTATAAATTAATACTCAGAAGTTATTTTTTTCCTCTGGTTTTGCTCTGAGAATAATGGAAGATTAGCTTCAATTTAGACATCTTTGGATGTATGAGAGTTACTCCCAGTTCAAAAACAAGTACAAAAGTTTTCATACAAAAGTTTTCCTTTATCTATATATAAAGTAGTATACCATTTGAGATCGAATAAATAGACATTAACTATTTAGCTCACTAATGATGTTAATTTTTGCCTGCTTCAGTTCTTACCACCATATCTGTTTGATTTGAAACCAGTTCTATCCAGAATCAAATTTGTGTTAATAGTTAAGTAAAATTATTTTAGGAGAACATTTATTTTATTTAAAAAAATTTTTTTTTAAATAACATTGGTTTACAACACTGTAGATGATTCAAATATATAGGCTCCCACCTCTTCAGATGTATGTTACAACACCACACCAACCACAAAGGTAACCAAAGTCCTCCTTCATCATTGTCCATCATTCCTCTCCCTCCTATGCTCCCCTCTCTGACAAGCAGTTTTACAATCAGATTTCTAGGATTTGTTTTAGTTCAACTTTATCTGGCTCTTTGTTTCATTCCTTTATATTTCAAATATGAGCTAAACCATCCAATATTTGTCTTTCTCCTTCTGGCTTATCTTGCTTAGCATACTCCCCTCCAGTCTCATCCATGTTGTTGCAAATGGGAAGAGTTCATCCATCTTTATAGCTGAGTAGTATTTCATTGTATACATATGTACCACATCTTCACAATCCGTACACCTGTCCTTGGGCACTTTATTGGCTTCTATAACTTGGCTATTGCAAACAATTTTGCAATGAACATAGAAATTTAGAGGGGAATTACTGGATCATATGGCAGATCTATTTTTAATGTTTTGAGACACTTCATATGGTTTTCCATAGGGACTGGATCAGTCTATATTCCCACCAACAGTGTAAGAGTGTTCCTTTTTTCCCCCACTCTCATCAACACTTGTTGTTTTTGGTCTTTTTGATATGTCTTCCTCATGTGTGAGGTGGTATCCCATTGTTTTTCTTTTTCTTCTTTGTAATCTTTTTTTTATTAAATCTGTCAGTCATTTACACATCTCTAATAGGGTTGCATTCCCCTCCTCCACATGCGCATATACTTCACCCACATCACACCAAACCTCCCAAACCAATGCCCTATCTAATCCCTTACCCCATATGCACTATTTAATATTTTTTAATAGCTGAGTAGTGTTAATTGAGTATATATTCCATAATTTCTTTATCCAACAATCTGTCAGTGAACACCTGGGTTGAGTCCATGTGTTGTTAATCGTAGACAGTGCTGTTATGAACAGAAGAGCACATTAGCCTTTGGGAAACATGGATAGCCTCATGGGAAAAAAAATAAAACTGGATTCATACTTGATTCCATATGTTAAAAATTCAAAATGAATTAAAGATTTGGAATAGAAGCAAAAATCAGAATTAAAAGAAAACATAGGGAATACACTACAGGACAGCTACCCCAAAATGTATTTGGTGACATATCTGTAATGGCAATGGGAAAAAAAAGCAAAAATGAACAAATGAGATGAACAAATGAACTAAAAAGCTTTTGTACCTAAAACGAAACCATCAAAAAATAAGTCAACCTACAGCCTAAGAAAAGATATTTGAATATGGGGCAAGGGATTAATTTTCAAAATATACAAAGTTATTATACCACAAAAACCACACAACCCAAATAAAAAATAAGCAGAACTTAAACAGACAACTCTCTAAAGGTGACATGCAGACAACCTTCAGGCACATGAAACATTATCACTCATTATTTTTAAATGTCATTGAATCGTAGGCATATCCCAAGCAAATAGTGGTGATAAAGCAGAGAGTTTTTTAATTTGTCTATTGGTTTTTATTTTAAATTATACATTATAGTCTACCACAATCCCTATCTTTATTCAGGGGAACAAGGAACATACATCCTGAAAATGAGGCACATGCTTCATTTGTTCCAACTATGCCACTTTTGTGATTTTTTTGAACAGATAATTCATTATATTTTATTGGAAACTGGCAACCCATAGTCATATTTTATTTATAAAATACTTGGTCACTAAAGTAAATGTTAAAATTACAGAAATTTATGAAAATTTGTAGATCTCTCTGAAAAAGCAATTCTCCAAACAGGTAATAAATATGTTCAGTTCATAATGAATACGTCTCTCAGATTAAGACTGTTAAAGGTATAATCCAACATACTTCTTGACATATAATAACTACTTAGTGTTTGAAAAAGTTAATAGATTTTAATTAAGGAGGGCTCATGAATTGGTAAGGAGCCTACTTCCAATTTTCTTTCTTTTTACAGAGCTACGTAGATTAGATTGAGCAGGTTATTTAATCTTATCATGCATCAGTTTTCTTAGGTACAAAATAATGTTAACAGTAATAGTAGTAAATAACTCATTGAGTTTACATACACATATGAATTCTAGTATAATAAATAATGCTGGTTATGTCTATGAGACCAGGGTGGTTAACCAAATAAGCTCTGAAGCCTGTGACCTGTTCAAATCCTATCTTAGCAACTCACTAACTAATAGATACTGAGAGCTATCTGTCTCAATTCATTCAGGTAGCAATAAAAAAAAAAAAAACTACAAAAATAGTTGGAAAAAAAAAAAAGATAAATCCTACCAAGAACTTGAAGTAGTTTTCTATTGGCATCGTGATACAGTGGGAAAAAAATAGCCCTTAGTGTGGGACATACCTGTTTTTGATATTTGACTACATTGCTAGCTAGTAGGGTGACCTTATGCAAGCAATTTTATCCTCCCTGTGACTCATCTGTAAAATTAATGAGATTATATTCAATGAGAAAAATTACCATAGACTTGGTGATTTGTAAAGAACAGATTTTGTTTCTCACAGTTCTGGAAGCTGGTGAGTCTAAGACCAAGGCAATAGAATGGTCACATTTTAGTGAGAACTTTTTTTTTTTTTTAAGATTTATTTATTTATTATACAAGCACTGGGTTCAGTCAGAAGCGCGGGAGGGTAAGAGAATTCCCCAGAGCCAGAGCGGGGAGCAGAACAGGCAGAAGGACTGAAGTACACTGCTGAGGGGAGCAGCAGGCGGCAGGAGAGGTCTGCGCGCCATGTGGGACCCTCCTCCGGTGGCCGGGGAGCAGCCGGGGATCGAACCGGTGCTGCAGAGGCCGCGGGCAGCTTTGCAACCCAGCGCTCAACCGCTGCGCCACCGGGGAGGCCCTTTGTGAGAACTTTTTTGCTTTCCTTTTATATACATATTTATTTATAGTTATTGAAGTACCATTGTTTTATATCCTTGCTAGTGCCTTGATAGTATAGAATATTCCCCACTCCTTGGTTTAGTCACCTTAGCATCTCACCACGAAAGCACCCATAGTCCCCTACCATTGTACTCTCCCTCTTTCTAGCACCTTATTTCTGGTTCCTTACATGGTGAAAGGGGCTAGGGAGCCCAGTAGTGTGTCTTATGATACAATTAATTTCTTTCATGAAGGTTCCACCCTCATTATTACCACGTCACCTCCCAAAGACCCCACCTTCTGATACATCACTTTGGACACTAGGATATCATCGTAAGAATTTTAGGGAGACAAGCATTCTGGCCATAGGATTACCTACATTCCAAACCACAATTGCTTAATATGGATACTATGTAGAAATGTACTTACTTCATAGAGTTGTAAGAAGTCAGTGTGAAAAAAATAATAAAACTTATATACAGTGCCTGGTACAAGTGTAATTGTGCAATTATCATAGTAATTTTAATTATACATTGTTAAGTAATGTGCTAAGTAATGCCTCAGTTATCCTTAATATTTGTTCATTTATTTATTTTTGGATCCTTTATCTTCTTTTTTTTTTTTTTTTGGCCAATTGAAAAGTGAAATGTTATTTCTATCTGACTTCAGAAATATGTGAACAGGTTTCCCACAATAATAAATCCAAGAGCCTGAAACAATTCATGTTTCAGTTTTACGTCTTGACCTTTAATACCAATAGTGTTTTAAAGATAAACAGTTTCTTGTTTGTAACCTAAGTTCATATCCAAAGTATACTTGTCCCCACATAGACAAATAAAATGAAATAACAATTAGGCATAATAGACACTTGATTTACCAAACAAGCAGTTTGCATCAGCAACAAATATAATAGTTAAGTGTTCAGGCTGCAGGGATTAAAATTCACTTCTAATTACTGTATGACTTTTTAGGGGCATGAAGTTCTATACTTTAAAAAATAGTGCTTGAAAAAAATAGTATTTAAGGAGTTTTGTTTTATATTTATAAACAATAAAAAATGAACTGTAATATATGTAATAATGAACTGAATTAAATTCAAACAAATCATCGAAAAGGAGCATTTGTGAATATTCAATTTATATGGCATCACATATTTGAAAACAACAGACCTAGAGAAGCAGCCGCTATAATTATTTTTTGATTGTCCAAGGGGTTTTGCAAATGAGAACATATTTAGCTTATAATTTTAAATTTGAAACCATGGAATTGACTTCTAAAAATATGATTTTTTAAAAATAAAATACAAGGGCAATTCATTTTGATTGCCCACCTTTTCATAATTGTAATTATTAACATTACAATATGATACAATTTAATGCTATTATTTTACTTCATTACCAATCCAGATATTAGTTTTCTATTTCCAGTGGTGGCCATGATAGCAGCATGTGTTGTTTTGCACTATTATACATGGAAAGATTATTTGAAGTTTACTTTGCTGGGTTTTTTTTATGTTAGTAAAGAAATATGGAAAGTGATCTGAATCCTGAACCATTCTTGTACCTGCATCATACTCTCCAAATCAGATAAGAGTACTATGCATCGTACCATTTATGGATTTTGATCTTTTAGAATAGTTACCAGAGGACAGAGAGTATGAAATTGTGATAGCAGGGCCTCCCTGGTGGCGCAGCAGGTTGAGCGCAGTGCTATGGAGCTGTCCTCAGCCTCTGTAGCCCTGGTTAAATTCCCGGCTGCACAGGGACATTCCCACATGGTACAGCAGATCTCTCCTGTCTCGCTTGCTGCTCCCCTCAGCAGTGTACTTTGGTCTATCTGCCTGTTCTGTTCCCCACTCTGTCTCTGGTGAATCCTCTCACCTTCCCGCACATCTGGCCTGTCCCCCGGTTCCTGTATGCATAGATGGAGTAAATGAATCTTTAAAAAATAAAATGTGATAGTGATCTTTTAAATATTGGCAAACAAAAGTTTATTACTGTGACCTGAAATGTCACATGTTTTGTATCCCAAATGAAAGTGTCCCATAATGACAAAATATCATAGCATTTGGGAAAAAAATTCTATCATCTTAAAGGTAAGAGAGAAATTGTTGATGAATATGACCTACTGGGTGTTGAGTTCTATAGCACAGAGTTGCCTTTTGAAATTTTCTCAAGCCATGAAAGTAGATTCAGAATCTATTCTCAGTTCTGCTAAAAGTCAGCTCAAGACCTGAGGAAAGGGATTGGGTTAGCTCATCATTCTAAGTTTCCAGGAAGGAAAAAAAGGAAAAGAGGAAGAGAGGGAGGGGGGAGGGAAGAGGGAGGGAGAGAAAGAAAGGAGAAAGGAAGGGAGAGAGAATGTCAGAAGGACAAGGAGACAGAGAGAAGGGAAGAAAATTATTAAAGGTAAAACTATCACAATATTTGGTTATAGGTCACCAGCATAAAGATTCTTTGGACTAACAAAAGTAAACAAAGGCACAAAGGCAAAACAAAAAAATAGAAAATCAACAAAGCAAAATGATAACTGATTTCTAAAAAACAACAGAACTCCACAACAGCAACATATATGAAAGGAAAGGATTAAATTACATGACTCGGAAAGTGTGAAAAGAAAAAAACGTTGATTTATTGGTTTTGTTGCCATGTCATTAAACTTTTTATGTAGTTCAGGATGGATCTCTAGCTTGACCATTGTGAGAAAGATATATTTAAAAAATATAGTGTAAATGGAATTCATAAAATTCTATAAGACTTTGTAACTAATTATAGGGAATTTTGGAGATCTCAGGAATAAAATGGGCATCATATATATCCACCATGCAAAATTGTGGCTAACAAAGTTAATGGGTAAGAAAATGCTTAGCAATTTGATTATGATGAAAGCAACTAATCGGAAAACATAAAAAATTTATTAGTGGTATTGCCAATTTTAAAAGGCAGTGATAGAACGGTATAGAAATGAAATAACCTAAGCAGTGATATTTGCTCAGATAAATTTCATCTATATTATGTGACTCTGAAACATGGTTTGATGTGATAAATATATAATGAAGATATTAAAATTACAATGGAAGTGAATAAAGAAAAGCATGGAAGTGCAGAAGTGCATAATTTCCAAGTATACAGAGTATGACCAAAGAGAGAAGACATCTTATACAACTAGGAAAAAAATCAGCATTACTTAATAGAGCAGGGAACCAATTAAGAACAGTCCCCTATCCAGTTTAATTAGGCTAACTACAGGTAAGGGAATCCTGTGGTACAGGGAGGAGCATTAGGTGGTGAATCTGTACTGCATCTCTTTCATCTATGACCCCTTCCTTGTGACAATGTTAACGATATGTAGTACCTGGGTTTCACCCAGGATTGCCCTTTTAATGTAGGATTTAAATAAATTAACACTTTCACATGACTAGAAAATGAACTGTGGGTGTACCCCAATGCTGTAAAGTATCAAATACCTGTTCTCTATTTTTTTCCCAAATTACTCCCCAGATCATAGCACGTTGACATCTGAATTCAGCCTTAGTAAATTGATATCTTACAAAAAATGTATAGCTGTAAAATGGACATTCTATGCATTATTCATATAGTGTCAAGAGTGAAGCTTTAAGGGCCTCCCCGGTGGCGCAGCGTTTGAGCGCTGGGTTGCGAAGCTGCCCGCGGCCTCTGAGGCGCCAGTTCGATCCCTGGCTGCTCCCCGGCCACCGGAGGAGGGTCCCACATGGCGCGCAGACCTCTCCAGCCGCCCGCTGCTCCCCTCAGCAGTGTACTTCGGTCCTTCTGCCTGCTCTGCTCCCCGCTCTGGCTCTGGTGAATTCTCTCACCCTCCCACGCTTCTGACTGTACCCAGTGCATGTATAAACAAAACAAACAAACAAACAAACAAATAAATAAAAAAACATGCCTCTAAAAAAAAAAAAGAGTGAAGCTTTAAAATACTACCAAAAAATGAGATCAGAAGGTGAAAGAATAACTTTAGTCTTTTTTCTATGTGGACATTTAGCTGCAACTTTGACTTAATCTGCTCCACTTCCAATGTTTCTAAAAGACGCTCTGGATAAAAATTGTTCCCCCTCTTATACTAGTTTTAGCAATAATAAAAATCCACAAGGGGACAGGAATCTAAACAAAGAGTGAACAAAACACAAAAAAAATAATAGGCAAGTCTTCCATTCTGGTCAAAAAATTTGTGTATTCATGAATGCAAAATATAAAAGAACTAGGTGCAAATTCAACTCAACTGTTTCAGCAAAGTCAGAAGTAGTTAGATTGGAAGGTGACTTATTTACTGAAACAGGCAGATGCTTGAGTCAAGCAAAGACATGACTACTTAATATCTGGGAAGAACAAACTATTTCTCTTTAGTAGTTTCACCTTACATTAAAGTTCTTCATTCATGTAGTTTTTCTTTATTTGTTTTTAAAAATTGATTTGCCATCTTTCATGTGATATTTAAATAGGAGGAAATTCTTTTATAGATCTCTGAGTAGAATGTTGATATAACTGAGGTTTCAGGGGTGGAAAACAGAATGCCGAGGGAACTCAGGAGATTTTACATCAGAAATACCAACCTGAGAGATAACAAACTCTCAGCACATACAGGTACTCTGTTCTTTATGCAAACATATAGTTTCTTTCTCAGGAGTGATAAACTATGTATCTTTCTGCAGGAATGGTAAACTATATATCAAGATTTGAAGGTGAAATAATTAATAAAAATTGTTAACAATATTTCAAATTATAATGTGCATGCATATATATATATGTAATATATATCTTCTTAAAATAATCTAGATCTACAACTTTATTTATAGCTATCTATCTATGTCCTTAAAACATCTGTTTGGTTTCTATGAATATGCAGTAAGGAAAGGTTATGATAATGCTAACAAAGATTTAAAAAAAAAACTTAGCTTAATTTAAGATCATGAAACTTAAATCAGAAGAGGGCACAAAAAGTGTCAAGCCTGCTCATTGACTTCTGTATGTTCATGTTCATCTGGTCATATAAATTCACACTCACTTGGGCACCGTTTTTATCTACACAACTTCAGTGAGCTTTGTTCTCCACTGGTTAAATATTTTTTCGCAATGAATTCAGAGTGAAAAATACATTTAGAATTAAATTTTGTGATTCCTGCCAAAATGGGCACTCACAACTTCAGTATCAATGCATTAAGAGATTATAATTATATAATCACTCTAGTAGTCTTAATCTGGGTGTAATTAATGACTTTGTATTTGCTAGTATGACAATGAATGCTAATCTATGGCTAGACATTAAACATAATATAATGGTATATGTATTGCTTCATGTAAATATATTTCAAGGCATTCTTTTAAAAACACTTTAGCTTTTCATAATATTTTGCATGAGGGGAGCAATGATCTGACATTCCTTCATAAATTCACTCAAGTAACATTTATTGAGGATCCTCTCTATGCACTTAAAATATACTAGGCATTTTGGAAGTATGCAGTAAGCATAAGATATATTTAAGCTTTGCAAGGAGAAACAGACGTTTAGCAAAATTTTATACATTATTGACTGATTCAGGGCAAACTCAAGACGAAGATTTGTTTGTTCACTATAGTGAACACCAATATGGGCTATATGAAATATATTCTTGATTAGATGTAGTTGTCCAATTGACTCATTGCAGAAGATTGCCTGTTGTGATCTGCATTTACACCATTTTAAACACTTACATATACAAATTACCAGCAATATGGATTGGGAATTTATGTTGGAAGAAGTAAGCAATGTGTAACACAACATAAGCTAAATTTTGTAGAAAAAGTGATAAACAGATTTTCTCATAACATTGTAATTACTGATCGCAAAATTGTTCTAATAGTATAAAATGAAATTTAGAAAGGTAGTAGTGTGTCCAAAACACACAAAAGATGAAATTTCATTTACAAAATAAAAAGAGACGGAAAATTTATTACTAGCAAAGTTTATAGTCCTACTGCAGGGAACATTGCAAACATATCATCATCTATATTGAGTCATAATAATAAGCCTTTTAAATTTTAATAAAAAAGAACCAGAGGCATATAAACAATGTTCAACATTTAAGGAGCGTGGTAAATCAGATTGTATTTCTTTTGAAAAGACTTCATGACGCAGTTGTTTATTCAGCAAAACAAAACTGTTCCCTGTGTCCGTTAACGAGTCTGGCTTTGTGCTACACAGACTTCCGCGGGGCTGACTCCTGTTTGGAACCATTTCACACTAATTAGAAATAAGAGAAAAGGCGGTGTTCATAAGCGCCACAGCTCTGGGCCTCTTTGAACAGCTTTCTCCCAAAATTAACTCGGTGGTAACCCTGCATGAATAATAGCTTTGTGGCAACAGTTTAGAGAAATATATTGTTAATAATTGCCATCTTGCTGAGCAAAATACTAGGGCAAATTTTACATAACTGCACAAGACAAAATAAAAGGTGAATTTGTGAAGCTCTGAAAGACAGTTTGCAGTTCACTTTTGTTTCTAAGACTCCTCTCATTGTGATTTTTCAAGAAAGTGACAACAGGCAAGAAGAAAAAAATCAGGCAACAATAAATAGTTTAATTTAAGAAGAAATGTTTAAGATGTTATTTATGTTGATACCAATCCTATAGAATTAACTATAATAAGGCAGTTTCTTTTTCAAATAACACATACACTGTAAAAGCATTATATTTTTGATATAAACAAATCACTAGGGAAAAGTAGATGGTTTTTATATTTAATAAGGAGCAGAAATCTTTCTCTTTCTGAAGCAGAGTATACCTTAGAATTTATATAAGTTTGTGCATAGTACAGAGATAGGAAGGGAACAATTTTCTGAGATGAATGTAAAGGTAAAATCTGGAGCTTGACCTAGAATGGACAAAAAATTCAGGTAAAGGCATAAAAAAATGCAAGGATGTTGTCACCCTTTGAAACAAATAATTTATCCCATATGCATATTGTTTTCCCTTATCTAGCCAAGTTTCTAATGATTACTTAATTGGACTGTGCATGATACTCTATACATGTTTTCTATTTCTAAAGGTCATCTTTCAAAAAAAAATAAAGATATATTGAAGACATTAAAATTCATAACATAATGTATTGATAATTCAGCTTGAAGCACAGCAGTCTCAAAAGCCTGATTTGCTATGGGATTGTCTTGTAGTCCAAGGAATAGTAGGGAGAGAAATTGGATCCTGATTGCTAATTCAGCTACGAAATTAAACCAGGATTGGCAATATGGATAGGTTTTAACACAGAATCTTCCATTTAATGAAATAATTTTTTTTTCATAACAAACAGGTATCAACTTCTTAGTATACAAAAATGAATAAGCATAATACCTGTCCTCAGGTATCAGACATTCTTTATTAAAAACAAAACCAAACAAAAAAGCAGTAACAGATTTGTATGACATACTGTAGGATCACAGATTCTTTACTTAAGTAGAGCACAGAGAAGGCAGGATGGAGCTAGGAGAAGCTTTATGGAGAAGGCAAAACTTCTCCATAGAGAAGGGTGGTAAAATATAAGAAGAGAGGAATTCACAATGTCTCCAAAAGTTATTTCAAAATCAGACTTACTTAAAAATTTCAACATAAGGATGGTATGAGTAGTACATAAATGAACCATAGTCCAAAAAAAAAAAAAATACTAAATAAAGAGGAGGTATTGTACTTTTTTCCACATTTGATTCACTTTGTATGTATTATCAAGTTTCCAAATTCAATTCAGTTCTGTAGGTAGCTGTTAACATACTGTTCCATGCTTTGTACAATTAGTGAAGTGTATACAAATATATTAAAAATTGGATCTAAAAGGTTAATATTAAATCACCGAAATAACCAAATTATTGCTAATTAGAGAAAAAATTAAATGACTGGGAAAGGAAGGAAATTTTCATTTTAACTAGGGATGAGGGCATATTACACAGTAAAGAAGCACTCAAAATTCAGTTTGTTAAGTAATTGAGATACAAGTATGTTTAAACATACAGAGCTAAATTTTTTAAAGAACAGGGCATTTGGGGAGAACCTGTAAATATCCTCCCAGGCAGAAAAAGACATCACAGTTGGATGTCAGTAAATGAGAAAAGAGAAGAAGGAATGAATCACAAAAATCACCTGAGGGGAGAGCTGTGCATTCAAAACAACAGGATTGACAAAGTTCCACCCTGGAGATTCTGATTTATTTTGCCTAGGGAAGATCACAACATTAATATTTTTCCCCTTATAGCCTCCATGTGATTCTAATGTGTCAAATGGATTGAACAAGTTGACTATAATTGTTATGTGCCCAATCTCAAAAATGCTAAGAGAAAATCTATTTTCCTAAAACAATAAAACTATAAACAATTTAGATTAATGTCAAGTGAATTCATTAAAAACACTGAAAAATTACAAACATCATTACTCCCTTTATACCATACCATTAAAATAAAAAAATGTATATACGTAACTAATGCAGTGAAAAGTCTCCTTTTTTGAGGTTAGTCTCTTAATTCCCTTTATTTTTATGCAATTAATCCTTCAAATACTATATTTACAGTAAACACCACCTAGAACTTAACAGTATTCAAAGTAATTTAACTTTTCTTAAGGAACAGTGTTTTCTATTAGCACATTTCTGTAATTTTACTGGAAAGTTATTTGAATTGATAAATTGCAACTCAATTAAATGATTCTATTATGTTGAGGCAAGGAGTTGGACCAAATGACAAAAAAAAAAAAAAAAGAAATCTCTTCTAACTCTAAATTTTTCAGCTTTGAGTTTGCTTCAAGTTCTGGCATAGATAGAGAAGTAACCAAGTAAAAGCCATAATTGAGATTCATTAACAAGATTTGTAAATTTAAGGCAAAGAAATCCTTATCTTGACCTTAAACCTTAACAAGCAAATCACACATTTATAACACTGGGTCACAGCTCTTTCAAAAAAAAATCCTACAGTTTTCCTGCCATTTTAACAAGTCCATCATAATCCCATTCTTACACAAACAAAAAAAGATAAAGATTTTGAAATGCTGAAAGGCAAGTCAGTACATTTTAATACATTAAAACTGTCCAAAAAGTGTCTTGCAAACTTAATGCCAGGTTAGTGAAGGCTAGGGCCAGGTCAGTGGGACACAGAAGGATCCCTGCTGAGAGGGCAGAGCTGTTTGGTGGCAAGTGTGCTGACTCTGGAGTCACCTTTCCAATTTTGCCCTTTATCTTACTAATTGACATAGCAGGCAAGAGAGTTACAAGGAAGCCTCAGTTTCTTTACTTGTAAATTGGGTTCATTAAAAAAAATAAAAAATAAAAAAACTTACTTTATATAGCACAGTTGTGTAAAAAAATTTGCAGCATCTAGCAGAAAGCAATATATATTAGCGGTGACCTCATAACTCAGCAGAAAAAAAAGATTTATAAAAACCTCACTTTAAGTGAATTTTTCTGTTGTATGATTAGACACGTATAGGGCACTCCTCAAAATAACAAAGAGATCTTCTTTTTAAAAAGTAAAATAAATCAATAGTTCAATTTATTTCAGTCTTGAAAAGAAAATTGCATTTGACCTGAAAAATACAGTGAACTTATGTGTATTGGGGAAAACTTTAATAAACATTTAAAATATGACTTCAGGATTATCTTTATTCCAGTCTTATAGTCTTTTTGGTACCATGCTGTAAAGTTACTTAATAATGAATGTTCAACCTGAATTTTTTCTACATAATTAATTATATTACAATTTAGATTTCATTAAATTAGATATAACATTCAAATATAAATAAGAGATCTGCATATATAAGTAAAACGAAATGTTTGCAAAATAGATTTTCAGGTGAGAAATTGTCCATAAATGTATGTAATTCTCCAACACTCACTGCTAGTTAATTGCAGAGCTCAGAATAGCATCCAAATTTCTTGATCTAGGTGGCTTTGTACTTTTGTATTATAATTCTTATTGCAGTTTATAACTATAACTATAAGTATATATTTAACTATGTTATATTTGACTATTTAACTCCTAAACTATAAGCTGCATGTCTTGTCATCATTATAGTTTAGTAAAATAACCAGAACAAAAGAAATGACTCAAAGTTTTAGTGTTTTCATATCACTTTACATATTCTGTACATGTGAAAATATTATTTTTCAAAGATATAATTTATAAATTAAAATATTTAGATATAAACTCTATTAATGCCTTACTAACTAGCAGAGTCATTTTAATTTTCATGTAGGAAAGCACAGGAAATATATTTTATTCAGTATATATAGTTCTAGGTAGAATTTCAGGGATTCTAATATGAGTAAATACATACAACATTACTCAACAAAATGTAAATGTTTGACAAAAGAATGATGATAATAAAAAAATGTAAAAACTGGGCCTTCCCAGTGGTGCAGCGGTTGAGTGCTGGGTTGCGAAGCTGCCCGCAGCCTCTGCAGCGCCAGTTCGATCCCTGGCCAAGGGCGAAGGTCCCACATGGCGCGCAGACCTCTCCTGCCGCCCACTGCTCCCCTAAGCAGTGTACTCCGTCAGTCTGCCTGTTCTGTTCCCCACTCTGGCTCTGGGGAATTCTCTCACCCTCCCGCGCTTCTGACTGTACCCAGTGCTTGTATAAATAAATAAATAAATCTTTTTTAAAAAATGTAAAAACAACTTTCAGTACAATGATTTAATTCTAACTAAATTAATTATATTTCAGACTTTTTCTTGATGTTACTATATAGTGGTTTATAAACAGTTGTTGGATGGTGAAAATAATTTTGCAATTTAACCAAAATTCAGATAATTTGAAATATATTTTTCTGTGTTTTCCATGGTTCCTCATAAGCTCCTACAATTAGAAACCTTTTGTTTCTTCATTTCCTTTTTCTTCTTTCATTTACCTTTATAAATTATCTCATGAATTGTGTTCCTATATTAATTGTAAAGCCTCTGTGTCCTAGAATAAGTTTCTATACCACATTACAGGGTTAATTATATCATGACTAGTGAATAACACTCCACTAGCAATGACCTAGAGAGAAGCATGAGTCTGAAATCAAAAAAGAAAATAATTTGAAATGACTACAAATGATTTTATATACTTTTTACATATTTGTAACTATGAAAAAAGAGGATACACAATTTCAGACCTCAACCAACACTATAGTAATAGTAATCAAAGCTGTAGTACCCAAAATAGTTTGACATTGGAATAAAAATAGACACACATCAATGTAATAGAATTAAAAGTCCAGGGCAAAAACCCACACTTTTATGGACACTTCATCTATGACAAAGAAGCCCAGAGTATCCCATGGAGAAAGAAGTGTCTTCAACAGATGTTGTTGGAAAAACTGGAGAGCCACATACAAGAGAATTAAACTAGACCATTATTTCACATTATACATAAAACTTAACTCAAAATGGATTAAAGATTTGGATATAAGAACCTGCAACCATAAAATACATAAAAATAACATAGACAAATATCACACTATAACTTTTGTATCAGACATGTCTTTGTGATCTTGATTCCAACAGCAGGGTAACAAAAGCAAAAGTAAGTAAATAAGAGTAGCTCAAACTAAAAGACTTCTGTACGATGAAAGAAGCAATTGATAAAATGAAAAGATACTCTACCTAATGGGAGAAAATATGTGCACATCATATACCTGACAAGGAGCTAGCATCTTAAATGTGCTAGGAACTCAAAAGTCAACATCAAAAAATAACTCAATCAAAAAATGGGCAATAGAGCTACATAGATACTTTTCTAAAGAAGACATAAATATGACAAACAAGCACATGAAAAAATGTTCATCATCACTTATCGAGGATATGAAAATCAAAATAATAATGAGATACTCACACCTGTGATAATGTCCCATAATAAAAAGACCAGACATTTCAAGTGTTATGGAGGATGCAGAATAAAAGAACCCTCCTACACTGTTGGTGGGAATGTATATTGCTTCAGGCCCTATAGAAAACAGCATGGTAGTTTCTTCAAATAGTAAAACTAGGTCTATTATATGATTCAGCAATTCTACTCTTTGGCATACATGCTAATTCAAAGATATATAAACATGCCTATGTTCATTGTGGCACTATTTACAAGAACCTCATCCTAAGTGCCAAACCGCAGATGAGTAGATTAAGATGATGTGGCTTATATCCACAATGAGATACTACTTGGTTATGAAAGGCCTCATATTTGCATTTGCAACAACATAGATAAAACTGGAGAGGATTATGCTAAGATAAAAAAGTCAGAAGGAGAAAGGCTAATGTCAGATGATTTCACTAATATGTGGAATATAAAGAAACAAAAGAAAGGAACAAAGCAAAGCAAATCTTAGACTACATAAGTGAGACTACCAAAAGGGGAATGTGGGGAAGAAAAGGAAAGGGGGGTATAATAGACTATGGTAGAGGATTATGGGTTCCTTAATGGTGGGAATTATACGGTAACATATATTCTGAAGGGATAAACCAATGTCATCTCAATTTAAAAAAATACACTATTTTTAAAGACTCATTGATTTACTCAGTTTATATAGAGTTCCCTTGTGCCTTTTATGCCACTACCCCTAATGATAACATCTTACACAGACATGGTATACTGCAAATAATTTATTTAAAATCTTTTTACTTGGGCCTCCCTGGTGGTACAAGGGGTTAAGCACCACACTATGAAGAAATCTGCAGCCTCTGCTGCATGAGTTCGATTCCTGGTCAGCCAGGGAGAGACCCACATGGTGCAGCAGACCTCTCCTGTCTCGCCTGCTGCTCCCCTCAGCAGTGTATTTCAGTCAGTCTGCCTGTTCTGTTCCCCACTCTGTCTCTGGGGTCCTCTCACCCCCTTGTATCTCAGGCCTGTACCCCAGCTCTTGTATGCATAAATAAATAAATCTTTTTTAAAAAATTGTCTTTCTTTCTGGCTTATTTCGCTGAGCATGATCCCTTCCAGCTCCATCCATGTTGCTGCAAATTGCATGAGTTTATCATTTTAGATTGCTGAGTAATATTCCATTGTGTATATGTACCACATCTTCTTGATCCAGTCATCTATTTGTGGGCATTTGGGTTGTTTGCATAGCTTAGCTATTGTAAATAGTGCTGCTATAAACATAGGGGTGCAGGTGCCCTTTTGAATTAAAATACCGTCTGGTCTCATTCATACCAGGAATTTAGAAAATCTAAATAAGGGACCAGGAAAAAACCTAATTATAATAAAGTAAAAATCAAAATCAACAAGCAACTATAAAACAGAGACACACTATGTGGGTTGGAGGGGGGAGGGAGTAGGATCAAAACAAATGGGATGGGAATTGTATGGGAACCATAAACAAGATGAAAATGCACACATTGTGCCAAAATGAAAGATAATGTAAAAAAAATGAATAAAATTTAAAAAAATTAAAAACCATCTTTTTATTTTATTTCAGTTGGATTTAGCATACTAGTCTTCAAAGATTTTTGTGAGAATCAAATCACTTTATTGATAAGAAACTGAATAGCCCCTAAGAATTTTTTAAAAGCCCCAATGTATTTTTTGACACTATGTCCCTCATCTCCATGAGCAGCCAGGGAAAAAATGCATCCAATGCAATTATAGAATGTGTTCTTAACATTTCTAGAAGGCTGAAAAGTGTGTTCAAAGATAACCATTATAATCAATCACTGATTTACTCAAGTCCCATTCCTATAACCTGAGACATTCCTGTCCAGCAGTGATAGTGAAATTTTCAATTCTAAGGGCTAAATGAATTGCCTTGAAGACAAGCCCCAATAACTTGTTGCTTTAGAGAAATTTTGGTAGATTGTTGCATTTCTTACTCTCCCATCCCTTTCTATATAATGGTTTAAGAAGAATATGAAATATAAGAAATATTCACAAGAGAGTCTTGGCATTGGCCAATAGCTTTATCTTCACAGTTTAAGTTACTATATATGAGTTTTAAAATTAATGTAATCAAGGCATAATGACCAAAGTTGGGTTTCAAATTTCTGTTGTGAAAATTGCTGCATGATTTTGGGCATAAAACTAAATTTTAATGAGCTTTAAACCCACCTTTCATAAAATGAGAGTAATAACAACCATCTTGTTTTACTATTTTAAGGTTTAAATAAGGAATTCTTTTCAAAGTGTCTAGTTAGTTCTATGGTTGCTGTATGGAGAGCACTACACAGCTCCAGGGGTTACAACATGACTCAGTGTTTATTACCACAGTCCTGGCTCATAGCTCTGCTTAAAAAAAAAAAAAAATTTGAAGTAATAATAATAGTAACTATTATTATTATAGACTATCATTTAGTAGTAATATTAATATGTATCTCAATGTACAGGATACATTACAGAGAATCTCTCAAAAGCTATGACACTACATAAACATTTTATAATATCAGCATTTAGAGGAATAACTTGGTTGGAGAATTAGAAACAGAACACTTAAAGTTGAGAACAGCAAAGGATAAATTCCAATGGAGAAAATAAACCTGAATTATTGGTTATTCTTTCCAGTGTTGCAATTCAAAGTAACAGATAGTCACATTTAACGACAGGAATGTATAACTTGATTTTTAGTATAATATTAGTTGGCCACTCAGATCAGATAGAAACTTGGAGAGATAGCTTATAAAGTGCCAAAGAAGTTACATTTAGGGCACTTGATCAAATGAATACCAAAATTGGGGAAAAGCTCAAAGTAGGAGCTTTTACAGTACTGAAAGCAAAAATTTAAGAACTGTGAAGTCACTGGGTTAAAAAAGCACATGCTTCTTGAAGCAGAAGTTATAGTCCAACACTATTGGCTATACCCCAAGACAAAAAGGATCCTCATCATGAGAGCTAACCTAAGATGGGACAGTAGAGGTGAGCACTGTGGGTTTCCTAGGTAACTGACTTCCATCTTTTGTAAGTAATTCACCTGAGTGACAAGAAAATAAACAGTTTTTAACCATTGACTCCATTCCTAATTCACAGTATAAAAGGATCAACCCAAAGCCGTGCTACAATTAGTGAATGACCTGAAGTTTGTAAACTGAGCATCCCAAATAATAATGACCAGGCAGATAAGCATATTTTTATTTTTTTCAGGCTTGGTCTAATTTAATTGTTGTTTCAATGTTTTATGCATATTAAAATCCCATTGTGTCTATAGTCTGTTAATGTTGTCAACATCTCTGTAAAACCATGAAAGTAATAAGTAACCAATAGATAAAATCTATGTACAAAAATTGCATACATAAATGGAAAATGGAAATTTCCACTATGAGAAAGAGCATAGTCTACATAAAGAGAGCAAATATCTGAATTCTAATCAAGTCTATATGATAAATCACAAGATGGTATGCCAATATTTAACATGTATCTATATTATTAACTACAGTTATCTAAAGCTTTATTAATTTATCCATTTAGTCATTTTTATAAATGAATCACATAAAATATAGATCAATTATTTTTCTTCTAACTCTATCAATTGCCTTTTCTGAGCTAATTATTTTTATCCTTTTACTGCATATTAGTTCATTATATCATTTGAAATCCAGTTTCTGCCACAGAAATTATTTTAAGACCACTATTTCCCATTCTTTCTTGGCTGAATACATTTTGTTCAGAATAAAAGTCATAGAAAAAAGTCCTGGGATGCATAAAAGTCCTTTGTTGGTGCTTTTGAACTCCCTGGTCGTGGACTACAAAGAGTCCAGCGCTCTGCCTCTCACCCCTGTAGAACAGAAACGTCGCCTTTTGTGGATCTTGATATACAGGATACATTACTGAGTGCCTTTAAAAGCTTTGTGAACCTTGATGGAAATCAGAGGTGAAAATGACAGTTCAAATGTCTAGTCTGGGTTTAAGAGATCCATGGTAATATATTTCTCTTCATAACAGATGCAGATAAAATAGTGAGAGTTGCTCTACCAGTAAAACCAGGCTCAGACTTACGGTCAGCATTCTTTGTACTTCCCAAACCTATAGCCTAGTGGACTTGGGAAGCAGACTTACTGCTAGGGGTGCTGCTAGGGGTAATGAAACATTTTTATGCTCATCATGATTGGATAAGGTTTGGATCATCGATGTCTTTAAATTCTGCCCGTCAGTTATGTATGGCCTGGCTCATCCCTGCTCAAGGTAAAGCTTCTGAATCTGCAGGATGCCTCAGTGTAAGGACAAAGAATCTCCCTAAATGTTGGGGATGCCATTCCTGGCTTTGCAGTTGGTGCCTGTAATATGACAACAGTGTAGTGTGGCTCCAAGTGATCTACAGTTTGGAGTGATACTCCAGATGCTGGTCAAGGACAACCCTTAGGTGCAAGAATTGCCTCCAGGCCTTGCAAGCATGATCTTAAACTACCTCTAGTTGTTTTTATTTGTAAAACACACTTTTGAAGGTGATCTACCATCCCAATATTCCTGAAGAATACTGGATGGCATTGCTAGCTTCTACTTTGTATAAAAATCAGAATTGAGGCAATATAAAAGTTGTATATTCTGAGAACATACTGGGCAAAATTAACTGATTGCTGTTCTCTCTATGAAAATTAATGATTAAAGTGGTCTTCAGTTCAATTCTTTCTTCCTCTGAATTGCAAGCTAATATTTCTATTTCTAAGAAAACCACCTAAGATTTGTAAAAAAGACAATCTATTGTTATTGTGATTCCCAGAAAGTTTTAAATTATTTCTTCCATGTATTTTCTATATTATATATCTGTCCCACTTACACTTTTTTCTTTACTTCTTTTCTTTTCTCATTTGAATTGTTTCCATTTTTTCTTCTCACTTCACCTTTTCTTCCCTACTATTCTAGAATTAATCCTTTATGTTTTCTTGACTGCCCTAATATTTTTACCGAGAATGGTAACAAGTAAACAATTCTCATTCTGAATGTGTTTAAATACAAGAAAACTGAAATGTGAACTGGAGGTAAAACATGTATCATGTTTTCATATAATGTGAATTTTATCTAATCATATTTCAGGTCATTGTTTTTACAAGTGACATGACAATATTGTATACAAAATGCAAAATCTATAAAATTACATTGAGTAAGAACACAGGATTTCTGAGAAATTGAATTCTTCTGAGAGTGGTTCTGACTGAGTCTCAAACTCTGCCAGATTTTATTATATCCAAATGCCAGTTTTTGTTTTTTTCTTAATGAATGTTCTTGAGATACTTTCAGTTGATTTTTTTGATGTCTCTGTTAAGATGAGACTATGCTGAAGTAAGTAACAGCAGAATTTCAGTGATAAAACACAATTTTGTATCTTTCATAAAAAATACTAGTTGAGGTACAGGAAATTCTGCCAGTGACTGAGAGTTCAGGCTCTTTTGCTTTTGTGTCCCCTCCATGTACTCATCACCAGAAATCACAATGCAAGGAAACTAAATATGTAACACATTCATGCCCAGATGTTTGTTATTACATGACAAAATTAAGTAGGAAGTTGACTTACAGAGATATAGTTAAGAATACCAGGTTGCAAAATAAAATGTTAGGTACCTATAAAATAGGTTTAGGGCCTCCCTGTTGGCATAGGTAGTTGAGTGCACACTGTGAAGCTGTCCGCAACCTCTGCAGCTTGGGTTCGTTCCCAGCAGGCTGCGAGAATCCCACATGGTGTGGCAGTCCTCTCCTGTCTCGCCCGCTGCTCCCCTCAGCAGTGTATTTCATCAGTCTGCCTGTTCTGTTCCCCGCTCTGTCTTTGGTGAATCCTCTCACCATCTCGCGCATCTGGCCTGTATCCCGGTTCTTGTATAAAAATAAATAAATCTTTAAAAAAAATCAAAAAGATATAAAATAGGTTTAAAATAAAGCATACAAAATCTATAGCTAAACATAGATTAAGTTTCTTCTTGAATTATTTGTAATTTTGATTTGAGATGAATTACAAAACATAATAAAATGTTATAAAAAATAACCTGCCATAAAAATATTTAGAAATAAATACAAAAAATCATTATCATTGTTATTTTGAAATGATTTTTTTTTTGCTTTTCATATGTTTTCCACTATTTGCTTTTTCTGATGTCTTTTGAGAGGTTTACGTTAACTAAGTCATGGTAAGTTTGAATATTCTTGAATGTTTATGTTATTTTGATTTGCATTATTAGATCTTTCAATTAACTCCAATAACTCATCAAATAGATGGCAGTGTAAAGTTGCTTAGGTTTATCTCCTTAGATTAAACCTTCTATTGTTAATGGAAGAGATTGGTAGAATTTATTGGATTAAAAGTTATTATGATTAGTCATAGCATAAAAAGTAGAAAGTGAGTGAAGTGCAGCTTCATTCTGGGAAGATGAAAAAGTTGTAGAGTTGGATGATATTGTTTGTTGCAGAACAACACAAATGTATTTAATTGCACCAAACTATACCTTTAAAGTGGTTAAATTGATACATTTTGTTTTTACATAATAAAAACATGTGATTGGGACTATTTAGCACATCATCTAAAAGACAGATTGTCAGACAGTAATCACAAGAATGCTGGAGTGGCTAGAGTAATACAAACAAAATGACTTTTATGATAAAAAATTTAAAGAAACTGTGGTATAGTGCTTGCTTCGGCAGCACATATACTAAAAAAAAAAAGAAACTGTGGTATATTTTATAATGAACAAAGTATAAATTATGAGGAAATTGAACAGTTGCTTCCATGTTATTAATTGATCACTAAATGAAATGAGCAGGTAGGCCCTAGATTTAATAGTAAAGTTAGAAATATCTGAAGAAATCTAGAAAAAATAAATGGCTTCAGGGTAGTTAGGGCTAATTCTATTTAACATGAGAATATCTATTCCACATACTCCACACCTCCTAGTGTAAGAAAATAAAGCAAGCCATTACTTTTATTTTCACTGTATTTTTTTTGTGAAGTTAAAACAGCCCTAAATATATTCTTATTGTTTGATACAGTATAGATGGCAATGAAATCTCAACATGAGTATCTAAACTGCAGTTTTTCAAAATGATTACCACATGCAGAGTAGCGGTTGTATTATTTCTATTTCCTATGCCATTAGTCTAGAAACAGTAATGTTCCTGCTGACATTCTTATAAGAGATGTGGACAAACTGGAGGAAAGATCAAGATCCCCTTTGGTAAAACAAGCCAGATAGTCTCACATTGTATAGTAGATGAGCCGCACTGTTTTGTATAGCTTGATAAAGAAAGGATAATAGAAGAAGTACAAAGAAGTTTTGATCTCCAGACTCAAATCTTTAATTTTGCTGTATGTAATGTATTCTGCACAATATAAATACAATGCTCTATCTGAGTCATGTACAATATCTCCTATTTGAAAGATAAGTCAATTGTATGAAATGACAATATAGGTTAGGTGAACATTTCATATATCAACAAAGAAACTGTCTTGTATTCTAAGCTGTTTGTGTTATGACACAGTAAAACATTTTAAGTACATAAATATGCATGTATATTTTTGAAGCCAATCTGTATAACTTACATTAAGAATGTATCAATAATTTTGTATCAATAAAACCTCCTTAACCTAGGTAATACTTATCCATTCTAAGTATCATGCATGGAATCGTTGCTATATATTTCAAAGGAAAAAAAGAGTTCTTTGGTTTGGGAGAAATTTCAGATTTCTTATGGTAGTCCAAAGGGACTATAAAAAAATAAGCCTGAACTTTAGTTTATCAGCTTTTATATGCATCTATATTATCAAGCTGCAGGTGTCTAATCAAAGTTGTCTTACATAATGGACTTGATGTATCCATATTTTCATTCTGCTCCTTGAATCTAGTTTAAAAATAATTATGGCAGGTGGGGTGGAATCGCTATGATTTTGGCTTCCTTGAATAATTTAATGCATTAGTCTTATGTTTTTCTTAATTTATATGTCCAGGCATTATAATTTGTATTCTTATGTTTTACATTTATATATTATGAAATTTTAACAATAATATAATAAGATGGCCTTTGAAAATTCAGAGAAATATGAAAATTAAAGAAACAGCAATTACTGGGCCACCCTGGTGTCAGTAGCAGGTTGAGCAAAGCGCTGTGAAGCTGTCCACAGCCTCTGCAGCACGGGTGCAATTCCTGGCCAGCCAGGGAAATACCTACATGGCGTGGCAGACCTCTTCTGTCTCATCCGCTGCTCCTCTCAGCAGTGTTTTCAGTCTGTCTGCCTGTTCTGCTCCCCACTCTGTCTCTGGTGAATTCTCTCACCCTCCCGTGCCTCTGGCCTGTACCGCAGTTCTCGTATAAATAAAAAAAAAATCTTAAAAAAAAGAAACCCCCCAAAAAGAAAAAGAAACAGCAATTACTAACAACTTCCCAGAGATAATCATTTTTCAAAAATTTGGTGACTCTCAATATTTTTTCTAAGCTCTATATTACTATAAGATTGGGAAGATAGTGAGATAATTTTGCCTCCTGTTTTTGCTGTCTTTTTTTTTTTAATTTGATATTTTATTTCAATGTGTAAAAAATACTTCAAAAATACTTCCTATGGCTACAGAATTATCCTGTATATTGTTGTAATGTTATCTAGTTTTAACATTGTCATTTCCAGTATATCTGCTATAGTAAGTTATAATTTAACAAACAACTTTATTTATAAATCTCCAAACATTTTCTTAAAAAATGATACTGGACATGAAATAGCTGACTGAATGAAATGGAGTTTAACATCAAATGAAGCCCATTTTCAATGAGATAACATGTTACAAAAACCAGCCTAATGGAGGGGGGGGCTTCCACATGGTTAACACTGTACCCATTATTTTTGTTATTATTATTTTTTCCTTTATTTTTTCTTAACCTCTTCCTATTCCTAGACATAAGATGCCTAAAGCAAATTTCTATATTCTAAATGACTGGAAACATAAGAAATATTAAGCCTTGCTTTCACCACAAGAATATAAGGAATTTAAAAAACATACAGTTGAACAAGGAGATTCAAATGACAAGTCCTCCGAATTTTGGCTGCTTCTTGACTGTATATCAGTTAGTACTGCAGGTTTGGGGAGCTCTTGAGTCTCCTATATGCTCAAGGAATTTTTTTTTTTTGGCCATGAATTTTCCAAGTTGGATAAATCCAAGTGAACTTTTGACCATGTATCAACCTCCTCAGTGCTCATTATTGCTTTTCCAATCTTGGGAACATGTGCAGCATTTCCCAACTTAGCACTGTCTGTGAATTTAATTAACATTCTGTTTACTTCCTTGTTCCCATCATTAATGAGCCTGTTTTAAAGAACTGGACCTACTACTAACCCTGGTAGCAATTCACTAGACTCCAACTCCCTCCTAGAAACTGCCATTTATTATGAACCCTTTCATGTGATACTTCAACCAGTATTTATTCTGTGTAAAAGTATTCACATCCAAGCTAATTTAAACTAATTCTTTGAGTAAAATTTTATAAGATACACTATCCTTTTGCTTTGCTGAAATCAAGATATACCACATCTATTGCTGCTTTCATCTATTAATCTCATAACTTAATCCACAAGGAAAAAAAAAGCAATTAAATTTGCTTGGTATTTTTTTTCTCTTGTAAAATCATACTGCTTACTTTTCATAATTCATTTATCCTCTAGATGTCTTCCACTATTTGTCTTAGGATTTGCCTTCTTATTTCACTAAGAGTTAAGATGACTGCCGCTCTCCTTTAAGAAAACAGTTTTGTTTGCACATAGCTCTCCTCTCTTATAGTATCAAGTTACCTGTGAATATAAACAAAGCTGTACTCATCATTGGGAGGCAAGCTCACTGAAAAGATCATCTCCCTATTCTGTCTTAAAATTGTGACACAAAATCAATATGTTTTTAATTCCTCATCATTTTGGATTGTATGGTGTAAAAACAAAATGATTTGTTTAACAAGATCTTCATTATAGGCTAATTGCTCCAATGTCCTATCTATGCTTTTTGTGTATATAAATAGATAAATAGGGCATACTTGATAGAATAGATAGATAGATAGATAGACAGATAGACAGATAGTTTTTGTTAAACATATTGTTAAACATGATTTTAGAAAGCAGGTCAATATCCTAGTCATTTCAGAGTCTTTATAGATTTCGTTATCTTATCCTCATTTATACATGTATATAATTAAACCTCCTTGGATATTATGAACATATTTTTTTATATTTTTTCTGAGATTTTTTCACCTAAAGACATCTATCTCATTATTTGTATTTTTAAAAATTGTATTACATTAATCTTTCTTTTAGCTACTATTCTTTTTCTTTATTTCTATAGCTCATCCCTAAAACAGCAATTTCATCACTGGTCACTTAACTTACAACACTTGTAAATTTACATCTCTTCTTGATGCCACTAATTTTTATTTTCCCTTAGCAGTACAAACATATGCCAAGTCTCTAAGAACTTTCAAAATGAGTCAAATACAACGCCCTTTCCCCATTCCTATACAGACTTAGTCAAGGTTGGGTGATTTTAAATCTGAGAGTTGGCAACAAAGGTGAACAGTTAAGAAGTTATTATGAGATTCCTGCCATGGGTGAAAACAGAAGTCTTGTAAAGCACAGTAAATAGATGAGAGGTAGTAGAAGTTAAAGGTATATAATAGGCTTGATAACTGACACCACTCAGAAGGTAGAATTTTCTTAATGTCATTTCTCTTCCTACTACACATGGGAGATGTTGGAAAACCAAAGTGGGTCCCTCTTGTATAGACTCATCTTAGGCCATGACCAGTAATTACCCTGCTCTGGATGGACCACCAGTTCCTGCATTGTTTCTTTCATGTGTATTAACCTGTACTCATAATCTATATACAACTCTTTTGATCTCAGTAGAACAAAGACACACTTAGTACAACAAAGAGTGACATGTCCCCAGAGACAACTGGCATCTTAAGTCTCACATAGAAAGATCACAGGTACTAAGTGGTACCTCTGTCAGAAATGATGTTATGGATCCTGCCTTGAACTGAAGTCCTATCTACCAGCTCTGTTTTGGAGGGCCCCTGTACTTAAGTTTATTCGGAGGGCCCCTGATTAAACTTTATATATGATCAATGGTCATGTCTGCTTTAGTATTCAAACTCGTTACCTTCTCAGTTTGGGGAAACTTATTTCATTTCTATAGCTTCACAGTATGCTAAAAGGACTTTTCAAAATTACTTACCTGGAGATCTTGCTAAAATCAGAATTTGACTATTGCGGCCAGGACTGAGCCTAAGAATCTACATTACTAGCAAGCTCCTATTTGATGCCATTGCTGACTATTCTGTTTCTCAGATTACACTCTGAATAGTAAGCAATTTTATGACTGTCAGGAATCTCTAAGGAAGTATACCATATCCAGCACTACCTCTAAGTAAGAATATTACCTGATCCATTGACAATAAAACCATATCTCTATCATAAAGATGCTAACATAATAATTCATGTAATAATAAGTGATAATATTTTAAGTATCATTCTTAACAATGTATTTATATCCAACATACATTTATATCAGAGAATCCCTTTGGGCATAGAAGTTTCTGAAACTGAGGCAGAATTTTCAAATCACTTCACCAGTTGAGGGGAATTTAAGTTGATATAAACACTATAGAAAATAGTATGGGGTTTACTCAAAAAATTAAAAATATAGCTACCATTTGATTCAGCAATTCCACATCCTGGTGGGAATGAAATCATTTATCTCAAAAATATATCTCCATTCCTTTTTGCTTGCAGCATTACTTATAATTACTGTAGAAGCAAACCAAATGTCCACTGATGAATGAATGGACAAAATAAATGTTATAATAGAATATTACTCAGTTATAAAAAAGTAATAAGAAATTCTGACATTTGCCAGAACATGTATGAATCTTGAACACAAGAGAAACAAGTGACATAAATCAGGCTGAGAAAGACAAATGATCCTCTCCCTTTCATATTCTCCCCCTTACCACCTCCCTTCTGGTAATCTCCATATTTATTACATACCACAGCACTTTTTTAGTTCCTTCATTATTTTTCTCTTTGTTTTAAATTGTGTAAATTATATTACCCTTTCTATTGTTCATAATCAGTTATTCTGCTGTGATTTGTCTGACTAGACATTTCTAATGAAATCTTTATTCAGATATTATATTTTTCAGTTCTGGAATTGCCAGATGCTTCTTCTATAGGGGTTTTATTTCCCCCTTTAAATTACCCCAACATTTTATCTTTATCAACAAAACCTAGGACACATTTTAATGGATAATATGAAAGCTTTTTCTGTTAATTCCAACACCTGGATCATCTGTGCTGTTCCATTGACAATTGTATTCTCTTGAATATGCATCTTATTTTCTTACTTCCTCACATGTCTAATATTTTTTCTTACATATGTGAGACGTCATGAATTATACATTGTAGATTTGCATTATGTTCTGTTCCTCTAAGCATGCTGATTGTGTCTAGCAGATGGTGCAATTATTGGCAGATCACTATGATTTTGTCAAGACTTGCTTTTAGGCTTTTTAAAGGCAAGCCCTTTTTTTATTTTTTTTTTTTTACCCCTCGGTCTTAAGTGAAGGAATTAAGTTATAAATTCCAGCAAATAAGTCACTCTTACTAACCTTAGTACTCTGAATAAGGGTTGCTTCTTAGAAGTTGGACTAATGTCAATAGATACCATCTTTCGTCTCTTTAATAACATTATTTTAAAAATGAATTGTCTCTCATGCGTGATTATGAAAGGTAGAGAGAAAGGAGCTTTCCTGAACTTTTATGAAGGCAATAAAAGTAAAGTTTTTCATATCTGAAAAAGAAGACATTAGTCCTATAGTGTACTTTCTTACACCTCAGTTGTAGACTATCTCTTGTTTGAATTGAATCCTAGGTCGTTCATCCAAATCTCTCTGCATTGGCTGCATTGAAATGCCACATCTATCCAAAAGTATGTTACTTCTGAAATCTCTGTTCTCGTCTTTGTCCCACTCACTCACAGAAGAGTTGTTCATTAAATTTCTCCTGCATGTGCTCACATAAGGACTGAGTCAAAATTTTAATTCTCTATGTAGATTTATATGACTCCTTCTGAGGATCATTTCAGTCCAGCAGTGATGCTGTTTTTCATGGACTAAAGTTTATAGTATCTTCTAATTATTTTACAGTGTTTTTATTCCACAGTTTTCTTAATGTCTACCTTTTGGTGCCCCCACAACCTTTTGTAACAATACATTTCCAAAAAGACTCTCTACTGTCTGAGACAAATGTTTGCCTCTCAGAATTAGACATCTGTTACCTGCTTATTAATTAGGTTGTTTGTTTTTATTGTTAAATTAAGTAAGTTTTAAAATATATCTGAATATTAGCCCTTTTCAGTTGTATAATATAGAATTTTCTCCATTTAGTAGAATGTATTTTTGATGTACCTTTATTTTCTCTTGCTGTGTGAAACCTTTTAAATTTGAGGTGATATCAATTGTTTATTTTGCACATAGTTATGAAGCTGATTGAGTATTACTGCATTTGTGTAACATGTCATCTATAATTAATGAATATAAGCAAAAAAATGGACTTCAGCTTTCATTCTATAAACATTCTCTATGGAACTATATTTGTTTCCTTAAACTTTTCTAGGTAAAATTAAACAGTTTTAATAATATTTTATTTATGTCTCCTACTACTATTTATTTTTTTCTGTTTGGAACTAAATTCTAAGCTCTATTTCAAACAAAATCCTATTTTAGAAATCCCAAATAGAAGTTGAGGCAGTTTTTCTGACAATTGCTTTGTTGATTTGAGTATATCAGATTTTATTTTTTCAAAAGTGGTAAACACAATGAATTCTTCTCTTCTTCCCTGAGACCTGTAGAAAGATGAACAAATTTTAATCAGTTGAAGAATGTGCACACTATTTTTCTTCAACTCTTGAGATGGTACTTTATATCCCTTAAAGATGTTCACAAGCATATATAAAATATTTCTTCTTTTTTAACTTTAGACATTGCGTATGTTTCAGATAAGAAAATGGTGACCACAAACCACATTCCTTTATTTCAGAGTTTAGTAAAAGTTGTTTTTATTGTAAGGGGAAGGATAAAAAATACTTTAGGCTTGTTGGATATATGATAACTCACAAATTCTCAACTCTGCCATTGCAATAGAAAGTAAACCATAGACTGAATGACTGTAGCTGTGATGCAATACTTTTTCATATATTAATATTTAAAATTCACATAATCGGCATGTCAAAAACATCAGTTAAAGTAGTTCTTAACCATTTGATATGTAAAAATTAATATTGGGTTGCACTTTGTACATAAGAAACAAGCAGTGCGTGGAGTCTGGTAAGGTGGTAGCAGAGTGAAGATGCCGAGCTCACCTCCTCCGCATATCCACAACTAAATGGCAGCAAAGTAAAGTCAACCACCCCTGAAAGATAAACAAACTACTGTTGCATACATCATGGCAGAAAAATGAATTGAGTGTATTTTCAGTGATACTGGGGGAATATGAACACATAGAGTGTGGTGACAACTCTACAGACCCCCACTGCTGTTGTTAACACACGGGCACACACCAGATAACAGTCTTTGGAGATCTGGCACTGCATTGGAGAAGGGGTTGCACAGAGTTGCCTTGCAGAACAGAGGATGAACTACTGGAGAACAGTAAGAACAGGGCTACCAAATGATAATTACTAACTTGAATCTAAGGATCACAAAATACAAAAATGTAGCCCAAATTGACAAGGGGAGCCAGAACAGTCATCTGTGCCTCCTTATAGTATAGGTGACTGTTTGCAGAGGATGTGATGTTTGAAACACCTGCCTTACTCCTATCCAGAGCCAAAGTCAAGACAACAATTGAATGTTTTTACTAATCAGAACTTAAGCACTTTTAATAATAAGAACAGTATCCCATGATAAGGCTCCATACACAAAATGTCAAAAGACATTCAGCTTATGGCCCTGTCTCAACTATCAATATAATTCTGACCCAGTATTATAGCAAGTGTTCAAATACAATCAAAATATGTCAGGAATAACTATATTTATTTCAGATAAAATTAACTTCCTATTAAAAAAGTTAATAAGAGATAGAAACAGATATTACAGCATGATTGTACACCAAGAAGAAATAACAGTAATAATTATATATGTGCCAAATGGTGGAGCACTAAAATCTACAAGACAAATAATAAAAGGTATATTGACAACACAATCATACTAGGGAGTTTTATACTCCAGTTGCAACTATAGACAGATCAATAAAAACAATAAATCGGAAATGATAGTCTCATTGTTGTCTAAAAAGGCACAGATTCCTTGTCCCATAGACTTGTCCTGTGACTTACAAGGAAAGCAGTCTCCCTTCTTCTGTGTCTAGGGAGAGCACTATTGAGCCGCCTGCCATAAGAGATTAAAAATGTTATAGAATAAACAGGCATATTGTTGATCAACAGAACAGGTATATAGGTGATCAAGGGAACAAAATGCATGGGGATAGATCCTTGAAAGGACTGATCCTGGTTTTATAAAGTACCATTAAAAAATACAGCTTAACAATGACTGGTTCTGGGACATGGTAGATACAGATAAGTGGCTTTCTTTCCCCTGCAGCACTAGTGTTGGCCATTCTCTAGTGATGAAAGTCACATTAGATAAATCAATGATCCATCATGCCATTGTAAATCACAAGTTTCAGAGTGCTATATTAAGAAATCGATCACTCCACCCTGAAATTTCTCTCTAATAGATATAGATCATCATTTCTTTGTCTAGTCATAGTCTTCCAGCAGTTGGTATATGTGTACAGAATATTGTTATTTAGTAACACTATCTTCAGAATGCAGAATTAAAGATCTCAAAAGATAAAGATCAATGTTAACACAATTGATTTTTCACTTTGCAAAACTTGCCTGAGAAAGAGTGAAACATTTTACTCTGGAAGAAGCTGGACGTTCTTGATTTGGAAAAATGCTTCCATGAAATGGCAGTTTGTAATCTGAAAGTGCTTTGGGGAAACAATGGTACAGAGTTTACTTTTAGACAACCATGCAATGTAAATAAAAGCATGCAATTTGTTTCTGGGAGGGCTTGGATGCATAGAGTTTCCATATGAATCTTTAAATTGGAATTTAAATATTTCTGGAGAAATGGTATTTTACAAATATTTGACTGAAAGCTTCAGCACCTCTCTGATGTGAACATCTTTCTCCACATGAGATAGTAAATAAGGAACTTAAGATGTTCGGGTTGTTGAGCTGCATAGAAGACCTATTAAGGGAAGATTCTCCATGAAAGAAAGACGAGAGTAAAAGATGCAGATTTCTATAAAAAGAGGGAAATAGAGGAATGATGAGATTAGAGCACGAGGAGAAAGAAGCCATGAGAATAGCACTGGGCCTTTATGACAGGGAAAAATACAAATTTGAGGCTATTTGCTATGCTGATGCTGTGCTAGGACCTAGGTGTATCATTTAATCCTCTATCAGTTCAATAAGGTCTTAATGTTAGACTCTTAAATTGACAACATTGTCAGTCAATAAGATTATATAACTGGTTCAAATTTATTCATCCAGATCACACTAAAAAATATTTACACTTTCTGTTGTGTAAGGGGAGCGAATTCTGGTATATCTTCTGCTTTTACTTTGTTTTCCATGTTCTGAAGTCATATTGGCAATGATGTTTTTATCCAAATATTTAGATAGTGAATTTAGGAGCCTGCACACCCCCCGCCCCCCCAGACATTGTTCTTCACATTTCATGGTCATGAATGCCATAGGTCACTGCCCCAGCAACTGCAGATCTGAGGCAGGTCAGGAGATTAATCAGCCCTTACACTGAAGACTGAAATTTCCATTATATAATTTTTCTCAAGTTAAAGGTCCGTCTCGTTTCTCACTCATTGCCTCACACTTCTTTGATATTCTTCTCTTTTGTTTGAATGCCCTTTTTCTACTTTTTCATTAGAACAATGACAATAATCAGCCTTAAATAATCAGCCTTGAATGTGTATCCCACATGCAACATTTAGAGCGCTTTCATACATACAGCATTTAACCCATACATTAGAGAACAGCCACTTAACACCCATTTTGTAAATAAATAAAATAAAATTCAGAACACTTAAGTGATTTGCCCAAAGTCACTCAAGTCATAAGTGGGAGAATAGGATTGATCTTACTTTTCTTATTTCCATTCTCTACCGCTGCCTTTCCATGTGCCTTAGGAATAAATGAGGCCCTTCAGTGTTCCTTAATCCTGGTTAAGACATTGAAGAGTATGGAAATGAGTGAAACATCTGCACTACCTTCATATACCTGGTGATGTTACATACAAAACAAACTAACAACAAAAGCAAAATTATACTGCTGGTGGGATTATGCTGAGTGAAATAACCCATACGGGGGAAGATAAATACCAAATACTGCATGGTTTCACTTGCATATGGAATATAGAGAAACAAAACAAAGGGTGAGTCAAAATTGAAAGTAATACAAAAACTAGAAATCTGACTGTAAAATTAAGAATACCAGAGTGGGAGAAGAAGGTGGAGAGCAAAGGAGGGAATGTGCACTGTGAGGGGGTCTATGGTGGAAAAATATGGGGACCTTGGTGGAAGTCCAGTATGGTAATATCCATCTGAAGAGCTGGGATCCTACAGCTTTGTGTTGTAAACCAATGTAACATCAACACACACACATAAAAAAATATAAAATAATTAAATATTTTTAAATATGATTTTTAAGCTGTATGTAATAACCAGAAACATATATTAAATTTCTTCAAGTAAATTTAAAGAGTATGCTTCACCAGGTCATATTCTAACCCCCAACTGACATTAAACTATCACACATGATAACTCTGGTAGAAATTTTCTGAGTAAAAAAATCTTTTAAAAACCATTTTAAAGAATTTGGGAAATCATTTAATATAGATTTTATTTTACAACCCAACAGGAATCTCTCAGCACTTTTCATTTCTAACATATGCTAGATCAATTCCTAAGTATCCTCTCATAGTCAGAGTAATTTATAAAATTGAATGCCTGTAATAAAATCAGAAACTCACCATTCCATATCCTAATCCAAAGCCAACCACAGCAATATAAACTGACAAATTTACCAAAAGACAAACACACACACAAAAAAACAAACAAACAATTGTATAAATAGAATTAATTTCAACATCTTTATGCTAGTTCACAAATTCTAAAAACCAACCAGTCAAAACTAGAGACATTAATTTGGTTTTATTACTGCCTTCTCTGGTTTTCCTCAAGAATCCTCTTTATAAGAAAATTTTTTCCCCAAAATTTTAGTAAAAAACGAAATGAAGTCAAAACCACATGACATTGTATAATTTATTTTTGCTGCTCGAACATATTTATACTCAAGTATCTCATACATTTTGTCTCATAGTGTGAATTTAATTCAGTTCAATTTATCCCTTTGTTAAAACATTTAAGCTGTCATGGAATAGTTACCTGAACCAGCTAGATTCAACTATTATTCACCCTCTCTCAGCCAGCTCCCCCAAAATAGTCCCTGATCAAGCACTGTGTGTGTTTGAGTACTTCACCATATAAATGTGCTTTGTAAGCTGTAAAATGTCCACAAATATTATTGACCTCATCATTTATATTTCTCTGTTTCCAAATATGGAAATTTAAGTCAGTTTTCCACAGTGGTAATACTCTTTTTTTTTTTTCAGCGTCTTGACCTGCATTATTTATAGGAAACTATTGATAACATCCCACATGTACTAACATGCATTCTTAGCTATTCTTTTGGGACTGTGGTGTGCAGTGACAAATATTTTCATTATGCCTATAATAACCTAGGCATTTTACCAAGCACAAGAGATGTTTGGGCAAGAGCCCCAGCCATCATGGAAATTCCAGGCCAGTCAGGAAATGGGAAAATAGGCATAGAATAAAACAGAGTGTTGTAAGCCATATGTACAAGTTTCTGATGAACTTGTAGGAGGAGTAGTCATCCCAGAGCAGAGAATCAGAAGAGTTATCAAAAGTGACATAGGAGTTGGGAACAGAAGGTTGAGCTGTAACGAATGGTAAGGGACATGTGCTAGGCTGAAAAAAAATCCAGTATGCTTCAACCTTCACTAAAGCACACAGTATTTAACATATGTGCTACTAAATTCTGTTGTGCTGTTATTTCCTTTGTTGATACCTGCTTTAAAGATCTCACTGGCTTGTAAACTGCAATGAAGGCAAATTGCTTCCCCTTTCAAGATTTATACATTGCCATCCCCACATCACTATGTTAGCAAGCAGTACCAAGCTCAGTGCTGTTCTGATGCTCAAAATCCCTGCGGGTGTTTTGGGCAGAGATAAGAAGTCAAGAAAACCATCAAACTAAAATCATGACATTGTCAGGATCATCTGATTTTACTCTGCCAATTACTACATCAAGCTAATAACAGTGTAAAACTCAGCGGTGGTCGAGTGATTACCTGCATTTTGATTTTCTTCTGACCCTCTGAAAATAGCATACCTGATAGTTTTCACTCATTTCTCTTTTTACTATATAGATCCTAAGAGAATGAATCTAATAAACCTTAAAATATTTGAGTTCTTAGGATATAAAACTAGAAAGATTAGCTTAGAAGCAAAATGAATTTATATTCTGTTACTCCTTTAAACATATAATATTTGTGCTGAGTTTGGTACCAATAATAAAGAGTTCAGAGTATGTCAGTGTCACATATAAATACATAATTGTCTAATTAAAGAAGTATGCATTTTCATTAATTACATATCCTGAATATAATATGCTTGATTCTTTGGGAAAATAAGTCAATAATTAGCAGTATTTTAAAATAATAGAACACTCTAGAAAATGATACTTCCAGGCTAATAAACTTTATCAACACCCACAGAATATAGCAGAAAACTGATGCTTGTGTTTCCAAAATTCATCACTCAATTTATGATGTGTTTTGCAGGAAGGCCAGGATACAGGCATCCCATCTAAAAATGAGTCTGAGATTTAAAGCCTATACCATTTCTTATGGGCTTGGCTTGCCGGCCATTTATAATTTCCATTTATTGCTTCCTTAATTGCCTGGGCTTGACCTTATATTTTGTAACCTTTTCCTTTTTCTCTTTAGGGCTTTAAATGATTTGCACATATCATCTTTAATTGACACCTCAGTGTGACATCAGCAAAATAGAAAAGATGGATAGCACAATCCACAAAACATTATCCTTGTAGCTACATTCCTAATACATTGGAAAACAAATTAGAGAACATGCTTGGTTCAAAGATTTTCTTGGCAATCTTTCTAAAAGGGAGATTCTAATACTGAAATTGGCTGGCGTACCAAATCAGTAAACATGGATTTTTTAATTTCAATCTAAAATTCAGCAAATGAGGTTCACGTAGGGAACACTTTACTTTATGTGAGTTTTGACAGTAAGAGGTTAGAGTAGAGTTGAGAAAGTGTAACCCATCTTATACCTTGGAGATAATGGAGATAGATAGAAGATATTATAATCATATACTCTTAGAGCTCCTAGCAAAAGTAGAGATCACAAGACCAGTCCTCTCCTCATATGGATGATACTGAAAGCCTATAGTTTTCTCAGTATAACAGTAGTTAAGACAAATCAGGTATCCTAATTGTGAGTCCTCTATTTGCCACTCTGTCAGGCACTTTTCACCCAGATCCTGATCTAATATAATTAAGGCAAATATTAAAATATATATTATTGACACAAACACAGCCCGGTTGGGAAAATGTAGCAATACTTAATTATAAGAGACAGGTACTGAATAATTAAGCTATTTTATTGTATGAAAAACCACAACAGGAACCAGTTTCAGTGACTACAAGCAGGTAAGAAATAATAAAAATAATATATCGTTCAGTTACCTTGTCCCTTGTTCCCTACTCATCTGATACTAAATATGTAGTCATCTGAGTAATACTTGAATAGCTCTGGTGATGGAGGACATACTGTTTCAGAGGCACACATTTTGTTGGACTTAACCCTAATCACTTTCTTTGTAAGCTCATTTCTTGCATAGACTTACAGATTTCATGATAACCACTTGATGTTTTAACAGTTTCCCTTTTTAAAATGAAAAAGATACATCGGAATCAAATATAGGATAATTTACTACCCTTAATGATGAAAAATGCAAACCCCGAAGTGAGTTAAAACTATCATTTCAACTTTTCTGCCAAAGATATGGCAATTGCATTTCATACTTTATCAGTCTTGCATTATAGCCTTCACACACACACACACAAACACACACACACAATCAAATTGAGTATTTAATAGCATCAATAGAAATTTGGAGCTATACCTAAGTTTCTTACCCTTAATAGCTTTAAACCAAATAGTATTTTCTTAAATGTAAGAAAAATTTAAGGGTCTTATTTACCTTCTAGTAAAGCAGTCATTTATCTTCAACAGTCCAATGGTAAAATAAGATATTATACAGAAAGTACAGATGGATGCATAATAAGTGCTAGCATGAATGAAAAACATCTCAAGGCAAAAATGCAGAAACCATACACAATAAAAAAGGATGTTTATGGAACATAATCAATGACCTTGTCTTGAATTCTGTGTGTAAAAGAGAAATGTTCTTAGCAGAGGCTTCAACCACAGACCATCTTTTTGTCTATTGTCACAGCTAAACTTTCTATGGATGAGTAGTAAAATTTAACTGAGAAAATCAGGTTATACCCTTCAGTTAATACTGATAATACAGTATCATGAATACAAAGCCTTCAAGTACTTTCTAATAATATTCTTTAAAGACTGTTATTTTTAATTTTAACTTATTTCCCTAAATTCTTTTCCTGTGTCTAAAGATGATTATACATTTTAGATGTATGGAAAATTGCCCTAGATTTATACATGTGTACATGAATGTATGTGTTAAAAACACTCCAATATCAGTAATTCACTATATTATTTTATGAACTATGAAGGGCTATGTCTTTAAGGAATTAGCAAAGCAACCCATTATACTTCAAAATAATTTTTTAAAGTAAAGAGCAATCTTCCCCTTCAAAAAAATAGAATTATGAGCATTTTGATAAGCAAAACCAATTTCTGCTTTAGAGTGTTTTTGTTGCATGCAGAGCAAAAACATTCATGATTATCTCATGTGAGATACAGGAGCCAACTCATATCTCTTATCAGCTTTTAAGAGATGATTGCTAAGGACTCAGAAATTTTGCTTGGTTGCTAAATACAGTCATTAAAAAGGAAATTCAAGAAACTTAGAACCAAACAACTTACCTTTAAAACAAAGGAAAGAAATACAACTCACAACTTTCTAATTACTTTGCTACATCTTACTATAACCAGTGTGCTGGGAGTTATTAGGTCTGTTTACGTAAGGTGGAAACACTAGATGCTACTACACATCCCTTCCCAACACTGCTTTCACAGACCTCAATTGGTGCTCTGAAATAAAAAATGATGGGTATGTTTACAGCACAAAAATCAGCTAAGGTAACAGCACAGGTTTTTATTTTTTCCTTTCACTCTTATCCTAGAGCTATCTCTTGCTAAACACTTAGTACACTAACTAACTCCAAATATGGAGGAAACAGCTTAGTGGCTCACAAAACTAGCCTCTGAATCTGCACTCACGTCTGTGTGTTCCTGTGCAATTATTATTAAGGTGTAGTAGCCTGTCCTTTCATTTGTAAAACAGTCTGTTACCAGTGTGTGCATTCCTAAGCAATGTAGCTTTGTTGGTCCTTTTTTCAAAATTCATTTAAATAGAAACAAAGTAAATACTTTATTTGGGGTTTCCTTTATTCATTTAATATATATGATACATGTCCATGCTTGTTGTTGTAAGTACTATCAATAGTTCATTTTTTAATTTATATATATTTTACATCATTGTTCATTTTTAAACAATGTTTGCTTGCCCCCTCCAGGTGTAGTCCCCATAGAATTTCCTTCACCAGGTCACCAGTGCACCATCACCACAGTCCACTGTGCTCCTCCCTCCTTCTAATCCCTCTCCCTTTTCCTCCCCTGAAGGATGTCTCTGGTTTATAATTATCTGTTCATTTTTGTTTTGCTTTGTTGTGCTTTGTATTGTTGTTATTTTTTCCCCTAATGCCTTATTTATATCTCCTATAAGTTAAATTTTTCGTTTTCCTTCTGACTATTTTATGGGACACTGCAGTTTTCTGTTAATTGGTGTCTGCACAGTTTTCAGTTTGAGATGACAATGCTGTCATCAACATGCTTGATCATGTATTTTTTTTTCATGGAAAGACTAGGATGTAGCCCAGAGGTATAGGAGCTCTATCATGTATCTTGATGCACATTAGTCTTCACAACTCTAGATCAGTACTTTTCAAAGTCTAGTGTGTGCCAGAATTACCTGCATAGAGTTTGTTACAACAGATTGACGGACCCCACACCCAGAATTTGTTTCAGAATTAGGAGTGGTGCCCAAGAAAATGCATTTCTAACGTATATCCTGAAGATGCTTACACTGTGAGAACTATCCTGTATGGTAAAGGTCTTGTTCTTTAGATAATTTTTAATGTATCACAATAAATTTCTAGTTATTTTCACACATTTGTTATATTTATTCTTAGGTAGTTTATTGATGTTTTAAATGCAATGCTAAGTGATGCCAAATTTTAAATTTGATTTTCTGTTTGTTTCTGATATATAAAAAAATAAGTGCTTTATTCATATATTTTGTATCCAACAATCTTGTTTAATTCTTTTATAAATTTTCACTCATTTACTGCAACTTTAAATATTTTTAACATGCTATCATCTGGCATAATGAAATTTTTATCTTTTTTTAAATCACTTATTTTATTTCCCCCTTTATTATATTGACTGTAATGTCCAATAAAATATTGAGTGCAAGTGGTTATAATAGACATGCTAGGTTTATTTTTGTTTATAATAGCTTTTGTTTTGTCTATCTGTTTTTGTAAATAGCTTTTTTGGTAGATTGAAGGAGTGCATTTCAATTTTTATTTTCTCCCAGTTTTTTAAACTACAGATTGATGTTGAGTTCCATTAAGTGCTATGACTATTCAGATGATCTTATAATTTATATCTTCAGTCTATTAAGGCAATGAAATAAAATAGTTGACTTTTTACCATCAAACTAGGCTTGATAATTAAGTTGTTAAGGTTCATGTTCAGTTTCAGTTGACTAAGATATTAGTCAATAATTGTATATGATTAGTGAATTTGGCCAATAATTTTTTCCTTAAATGTTATCATTGACAAAATTTCTATGAAGAATATGCAGGTGTAGTAAAAATAATTTGAAGAATATGCTCTCAGTTTCTATCCTTTGGAAACTTTTAGTAAGATTGGGAATATAATTTCCACAGTGCTTGACTGATTTCTCAAAAAAGGGATATTTGTGTTTGTGTGTGTGTTGTATGTATCCAAAGATTTTTAATCTGACATTTAAATTAGTATAAACCTCAACTATATACAAAGTAGAAAAAATAATAATAAACACATTTTTACCATTAATACATCCTACTACCTAAAATACATATTTTTTATTTATGTGTTGTGATGAGAAGATACTTGACATTTTTGTCACTTTGAACAATTCAGGTTTCCTAATTTTCTAGTCAGATTTGGTAAATTATAGGTTTGAATGAATGCGTTCATTTTATTTAAATCCTCTATTTGTTTAATATATAAAGTAACAGTAGCTTTCATAGTAATGATTTTTTTATTATTGATATATAATTTTTAATTATTCCTGTTCTTCCTTTGTCAATCTTTCCAGAGATATCTCAGCTGTATTCTTTGTTTAAAAGAGTCAAAATTTCACATTGTTGATTCTCCTTAATTATGTTTCTTCATGTCATCACTTACATTATTTTCCTCAACTTTAGATTTACTTTGCTCATCTTTTCTCAACTATTCAAAATTACTTGATGCAGATAAGGGAAAATATAGAGAAACCTACAGTTTAAATGTATATTAAAGAAATGAAGAGTGGTAGAATGAAGAAATGAAGAGTGATAGACTTAGGATTTGTTAGAAAACCCAAGCAAAGAATAGTTGAGGAAAGAACATAATGAGTGAATAAATGAAAGAAACAAACACATAGTAACATACAATCAACAATACTAAATTTTGACTCCTTAAACAAACCATACATGAACATCAATCTTGTTTCGATGCAGTAGCTATGTAGACTTAGAATATAAAACTTATTTTTTTAAAAAAGAAAACACTATAAAAATACACAAACACACATATCCCTTTTTTGAGAAATCAGTCAAGCATTGTGGAAATAATATTCCCAATCTTATTCAAAAATTGAAACACCTAAAAGTATAATCTAGCACATGTAGGACTGACATATTAAACACTGAAAAATACTGATGAAAGAAATAAATGAAGATCTAAATAAGTCCTAACATGTTCATTAACTGGAATACTGCATTTGTTGATGATGTTAATTCTCTCCAAATTGTTCCATAGACTTAATGCAGTTCCTCACAGAATAGAAACAGATTTTTTTTTTCACATACAATCCACCTCAATCTAAAATTTATTAGGAGAGGCAAAAGAACTAGCTAAAAGAATTCTGAAGGACAGGAATAAATTCGCAGGACTTATACTGCCAATTTTAGAACCTACAATAAATCTACAGCAATCAAGTCAATAAGGTATTGGTGAAGGGTAGATACATGGATAAAATTAGTAGAACAGAGATTCTAGAAAATGACCCTCATAAATATGACCAATTGATTCTTGACAAAAGTGCAAAAGTAATTCAATGGAAAAAAACTAGTCTTTCCAATAAATTATACTGGAACAAGTAGAGTTCCACAGGCAAAAAGGAATGAATCTTGCCTTAAAGTTTATACTTCACACAGAAATTAATAATATATCTAAATATAAAATATAAAACTTAAAAAAGAAATATGGGGCAAAATCTATGTGACCTTGTGTTTGATAATGAGTTATTGGACATAATACCCAAAGCATGATTCATAAAACACAAAAATTACAAATTGAACTTCATTTAAATATGCACTGTGAAATAAATTGCTAAGAGAATGAAATGGCAAGCCACAGAATGGGAGAAAACATTTTTATATTACATATGCACAAAGAAATCACATCCAGAATATATAATTAAACTCAAAATTCAAAAAAAATCCATTTCAATGTAAATATTAGCAAAAGGCATGAATAGAAAAAGATATAAGGATGGGTCTGCTATGGAGGCCATGAAGCCCTTTAACTCCAAGTTTGAACTTAGGAGATATTGATGGTTAACATTAAATTAGCACAGGGCTGCAAGACATGAACACTTCAGACCTAAGGGCACCATAAAGATGTTTACTTCTAGTTATTGGAGACATCAAGATTACTAAATATACAATATTTAGTATATATAATATGCTGCTTCAGAAATGCAAATTCAATCCCAAATAACCTTGGTAATAGCCAAAACAGCAGGAGCCCAGAATGACATAATTGGTGATGGTACCACTTTCCTGTCCTCATCATTGGAGAATTTTTGAAATAGGGGAATCTCTACATATCTGAAAATCATCACAGAACAACAACAAAAGCATTTGATGTTGCAAGGGAAGGGAATTTCATTATTTTTGGAACAAATCAAAGTAAGTAAAGAGACAGTCGGGAAATAATTATGGATGTGACCAGGATATATACAAAAGTTCACTGCAGAGGACTTGAAGCTGATATAACAGAGGCTGTTCATTTGGGAATTAAAACCAAGATCAACCTATTGACATCTTTTCAGTTGAGAGCAAAAGAGTTAGACATACATCTAAAACTGATACATATCAACTAGAGGCCTTATTTTGGACCACACAGCATCCTGATATGAAAAAAAATGAACTAAGTATGCATACATACTTTAATATGATGTGCCATCAGACTATGAAAGTAAATATGTGAATTCTGGCCTTTTTTTTTAATGAGACAGAAGAAGAGAGAAACTAGTGACTGCTGAACTAAAATTCATTGAAAATAGTTTAAAAATAATAGAATTGAAAAAGAAAGTATTAGTGATTCAAATAAATGATTTGTTTTTATCAGTCAAACGGAAATTGACCCCTTTTCCTTCTTGCAAAAGAAGATATAATACACAGAATAAAAAAGAAATATGCAGAGATCAACTCTTGCTTGAGGTAGGGTAGCTTTAAATTCTTTTGACAACCTACAATAAATCCTTAGTGTTTGGGACATACGTAACTTGTCTAAGATCATGCACTGGGAGAAGAGTAGTTCAATTTACTGAGAAATCTAATAGTTGTCACATTTTTGGTCAAAGGATCAAATAAGCAAACACTCAAATCAACAATGCAATTAGAGATGGCTTCTTGGCTTTGATAAATGCTGTTGATGATGGTTCTGTAATTCCAGGTCCTTTTAGAGTGGAAGTAGCTATGGTAGAAACCCTGATTAAAAATAAATTCAGTGTAAAGTGCAGGGCCCAATTTGAGTTTAAGATTATGCTGATTCATTGCTTTCTATTCCTAATGCCCTTGCTTAGAGCTCTGCTTTTGAACCCCAGGAAGCACTCATTAAAGTTTAAGCAGAATGATCAGAATCGGCCAATTTGTGGGTATGGATTTGAACACTGGTCAGTCAGTGGTAACAGCAGAAATAGGAACGGATATTGGGAGTATTAACTACTGTGCAGAGAAGCATCATTCTTTTTTTTTTAAGATTTATTTATTTATACAAGAACCGGGGTACAGGCCAGATGTGCAGAAGGGTGAGAGGATTCACCAGAGACAGAGCGGGGAACAGAACAGGCAGACTGACTGAAATGCACTGCTGAGGGGAGCAGCAGGGAGACAGGAGAGGTCTGCCATGCCATGTGGGTTGCTCTGCAGCCGGCGGGGATCAAACAGGCACTGCAGAGGCTGCGGACAGCTTCACAGCACTGTGCTCAACCGCCTGCGCCACAGGGGAGGCCCCAGAAGCATCTTCTCTTACGTGATTCACACCAACATTCTTTTGGTTGAAGAGATCACACAAGCTGCAATGTATTCTCTAAAAGATGAATTAGAGCTTCCTTTGCATCATCGGAATCATCAGATCTCTACAGATTTATCCTGAGAAGATAGATATGGAATTTTTGTCTAAGTTTCAATGATTTCCAAAGAAATTTCCTTTTTCCATATGGAAAAAGGAAAGAATGCTGGCACCGATTCAAATTTTAATACATTAAAATTATAATTTCAGTAATTTTTAAATTGTGCTCAAGTATATACATATAAAGCAGGTCAGTTTTACCCAGTGACTATTTATACATAAAAGAAGCTTTTTTACCCAATAAATAGAATGATTTGTTTTATATCTTCAGTGATGTGGGTCTGCTAAATGTAGAATACCAGACCCCTACAAATCTCCTTTCAAGTTAAACAAGAGCAGGACCCGTGATCGCGCGGGGGCAATGGTTATATATCAGGAGGTGTGACTGGGATGCTCAGGGCTAATTACTGATAGACTTTGTGTCCCAGAGACTGATCAGTGGACCATCTTGTTAATAAGATTGGAACCATGTGTGGGCTCAGGAATATGATTTACCTGATCAGTGAACTCATCCTCCCCAAAGCCCTAAATAACAATCATATTTTCAGTTTGACCCACCCTTTTCTCTTTGCTCGTCTATCAATAAAAAGGCTAGGATCTTGCTCTTTGAACAGCATCCTGCATTGTGCAGCCTGCTCCATGACTCCCCTTTCTTTGTCAGTGTGGTGTTGCTGAAACAACACAGTGATATAGAAAATGTTAAATAAGCATATGTTATCTACTGCTATCAAATGGGAAAAAACAAACACAAAATAATCACAAAATTATGTTCAACATTAATCGTCATTAGGGAATGCAAGATGATGCTATGATGAAATTCTACTATACAACTGTTGTAATGTATACATTGAGGATACAAAATGTTAGAAAATATACTGAGAAACTGGGCCTCTAACAGCATTGCTGGTGGGAATGCAAAATGATAAAGTCTTTTGGGGAAAGGCTTGACAGTTTCTGAAAATGGCAAACATACACTTACCAAATGATCCAGATATTTCACCTCAGTATCTATGCTAGAGAAATACTTTCCACACACAATAATCTCAATACAAATGCTCTTAGTGGCTCTACTGAATTGAAAAACAAACCAATAGTAAATCCTAGAAATCTTACTCTAGAAATGCGGCTACCATAAGGGGAAAGGAATGATGAAAAGCAAAGTTTAGAGGGGGATTCAATGGATTATGTTGAACATCTATGTGTGCCTTGGTAGTGGGTGTGATATGGATGAGATTCTATAGGGCTGAATCATATGGTGTTGTAAACCAGTGTTACTTCAGTGAAAACAACAACAACATACTATTCTAATTCAACTAATTTTAATGCAGAATGCACAAACACCAGTTAAATTCACTATGAGCTTTAAAAAAAAAAACACTAGAATTAACACTAATGCACTCCAAAGAGTGAGTAGATAAACAATTTATAGTTTATGTATCCATACAATAGAATTTAATTCAATTGAAAAAGGAATGAAACTTTGAAATAGGTGAAACTGTGGATGTATCACAAATCGTTAATGTGAGCGAGATCAGTCAGTCGGAAAAGATTGTATACTATGTGATTACATCATTACAACATTCTGGAAAATTGAAACCAATGGGAATGCAGACAATCAATGAGTTTTCAAGGATTATGAGAGATGTGGGGGGACGGGTGACCTTAAAGATACAGTAGTTCAAGGGAGATTTGGTGGGGGCTGATGGGAGATAAAAATGTTTTGTACCAGGTTGTGATAGAGGTAACATGAATGTGCATATGTGTTAAAGTGCAAGATTTTTAAAACAGTGTTAAAATATCTATTTCTCCATTCAGATATATTGAGATGTTTTTAGTTACCTATTCTTTTTACTAACTTAATTGAATTGTAATAAGAGGACATTTTTTATCATGAAATAAACTCATTAGAATTTACAAAGACTTGTTTCATGAGGAGCATATTATCAATAGTTTCAAATAATGTGTGCATATTAAAAGTATGTATATATGTAAATATTTAATACAGGGATATATGTCATTCAACTGATCAATCGTGTTAATTATGTTGATCAATGTCCTTATTAGTTTTGTTGTTGTTGCCTGTTCTATGATACTAAGAGAGAAATATTTTTTTTCTTGCCATTCATTAGGCAATGTCATTAAGTGGCATACACATTAAAATTGTATGACTACCTGGCAACTGGAATCTTTTATAATTAGAAAATATTTTATCTTTTAGTTTTTTTTACTTTAAAGTTTCTTGCTTGATAGTAATAGGTCTGCATTAAAATTACATAAGCATTTTACTCTCAACCTCTCTGTTTTAAATGTCTTATATAAATAGCATTTATTTGGGTTTTACTTTATTTCCAATCTGATAATCTTGTCATTTAGCTGGAGAATTTAGGTCATTTACATTCAATGTAATTTTTAATATACTTTTATTCCTATCTGTCTACTTCTGTTTTATATATGTTCTAGTGTGCTATTCTCTTAATTCTTAATATTTCTGGCTGATTATTATAATTTCATTTTCCTTCCCTTATTGGGATTTATTATATATCTATTTTTTTCATGATTATTCTTGAAAATAATCATATGGTCAAATTATCAAATGTTGTTTTAGTCCATTCAGGTTGCTATTATAATATGTCACAGATTGGTATGTAAACAACAGAAATTTGTTACTCAGTTCTGGCTTAAAGAAATAAAGAACAGAGTGTCACCTCTAGTCAGGTCCTGTATTTGGTGAGAAACTGTTTTCCAATTGATAAAACATCTTCTTGTAACCTCATGTGGCAAAAGGAACAATGGAACTTTTCTAGATCCCTTTTGCAAGGTCACTAATTTCATCTATAAGGGTTTTGCCCTCATGAATTAATCAGCATCCAAAGATGTTACCTCCTAATACCATCACAGTAGGCATTAGGTTTCAACATATGAATTTGGGAAAAGAAACAAACATTCAGGCTATAGCAAATATATACATTCTTGGGACCAGAATCTTAATATTAATAATTTATTTCTGAAATAAGCATAGAGGTATAACAAAATTTTAATCACATTACTCTTCAACAGGCTGAAAATTTTTTTAAAAGTTTAAATATCAGATTCCAAGTATTTTATTTTTTTGCATGGAAGAACTGGGGTGTAGGCCAGAGGTGCGAGGTGTGAGACCATTCACCAGAGACAGAATGGGGTTAGAATAGGAAAATTTACTGATTTTCACTACTACAGGGAACAGTGGGTGAAATAGTTGAGGTCTGCTATGTCATATGTTGGTTAGCTCCCTGGCCAGGTATAGAACTCAGGCTGTAGCAGTGATAGCACTGAAACTTAACCCATAGGCCACCAGGGAGCCCCCCAAGTATTATTTAAATAGAACTATGCAATGAAATAACATCAGCCTTTTAAAATATTTTCAAAGGATAAATAATAAAATAACTATTATCATATTACCTTATTAGAAAGAAAGGAAAACCAACACAATTCCACAGCATGTTAGTGCATATATGTGTGTATACAAGCACATGAGAATATACAAATGTAAATATGTGAATTTGTAATATGAAGATATGAAAAACTATTGCTAATCATAATTATAGCATGGTAGTCAGGTTAAGAGTGGCAAAGATTATTCTCTTTGTCAATATTTTATATATTTTCCATGAGAACATATTTTTGTTATAATGAAACCATCTTAATACAATATTAGCCATTTTATGGGGCCTCCCCGGTGGTGCAGCGGTTGAGCGCTGGGTTGCGAAGCTGCCCGCAGCCTCTGCAGCGCCGGTTCGATCCCTGGCCGCCGGGCGAGGGTCCCACATGGCACGCAGACCTCTCCTGCTGCCCACTGCTCCCCTCAACAGTGTACTTCATCAGTTTGCCTGTTCTGTTCTCCGCTCTGACTCTGGTGAATTCTCTCACCCTCCCGTGCTTCTGACTGTACCCCAGTGCTTGTATAAATAAATAAATAAATCTAAAAAAAAAAAACAATATTAGCCATTTTAGATACAGAATACTGCTAGTAATAACAGAGTTTAAGTGATAAAATAAATGCTGTTATGTTCCAACAATCTGGAAGTTGTAAGAACTTATGAAGAATTTCTAAAAAATGTAGAAATTAGAAACAGTAAATTCAGTGGTTTTCAATTGCTACTTTTTAACAAAACAAATTCTTTTCCTTTAAAAAATAAAAGCACAAACTTCACTGACAGAGACTGTGATGACAGCCTGAGCAATAGATGAAGAAATTGTATAGATCTAGTATAATCCAACTTCAAATATAGAGTTTCTCACTGCACATATCCACTGTGTCTGTCAGATACAAACTGTTATTGCTATCATTAGCCAACAAGTAAATCCCTGATAAATGAGCGTGCCAGAGGGTGTCCCTTCAGTCATCTTTGGCTCAGCCCTGCCATTAATCTCAGGAAAGACTTTCTGTGATCTTGCAGCACCACTCATGTGCTGTGACCTTGGGCTACAGACTCTGACATTGGACTACAAACAAGGAATTGAGTCTTTCTCATTGACTTACTTCAGGCTGACCTGACTTCTGTGAATCATTTAACTCGCTGCTATGTCACAGGTTCCTTTTCTGAAATAGTTGTCACAGAAATATAAAAACAAATGTAAACATGCCCAAATCATTTTTGGTGTGGAATGAATAAAAGGGAAATCAACATGGCACAAAGCAACCTTTTTGGGTTACTTTTGTGCTTTTGACCTTTGTCCTGCAAAGTGGTGGTGTGAAAGTAGACTTGTTCTAAATGCATTCGAAAAGCTAAATGAAAAGAGTTTAGTTTTTTATTTCCAGTATCTTCAGAATAACCACTATATTACATGGAAGCAGTACATCCTAATTTTTCAGTAGAAATTATCTGAGAAGGAATCCTGCCCATTTGTACATTCCACAGATTTTTTTCAGCTAGTGAAAAATAATTTTAAAACAGACAAAAACTAAGCAGCTTCTGTGGTGGGCAGACCCCAAGCAGATCCCACTAACTTCCCAACACTTAGTGTTTATTCTTTTGTGTAATTCCCTCCCTGCAATGGTTAAATTTATGTATTAACTTGCCTAAACTGTAGATCCCTATTATTTAGTCAAATTTAATCTAGGTATTCATTTAAGGAGTTTTGTGGCTGTGGCTAACATCTACAATCAGTTGACTTTGAGTGCAAGAGATGACTATCAACAGTATGGGTGGGCCTCATCTAATCAGTTGAAGACTTTGAAACAAAAACTGAGATTTGCCAGAGATAAAGAAATTCTGCCTGATAACTAAAATTTCAGCTCACGACTGACTTTCCAGTTAGTTAAGCCACCCTATATATTTCAAACTTGCAACCTCCACAATCATGTAAGCCAATTCCATTAAAACAAATTTCTAAGTGTGTTTGTGTGCGCACATGCATGTGTGTGTTTGTGTATGTGTATGTATGTGTATCGTATCGATTCTGTCTCTGGAGAACTCTGATACAATGTGTATATAAAATATAATTTATTTTTGACAACAGTATCTTAACATATAAACAATGTTCCAGTTGTTAGTCTGCTTTGGACCCCTTTTATATACCATAATATAAAAAAATCTTCATTTTTTTTTTTCATATGTTCAGAGGCTATCCTGTCTTGATGGTAATCTTGCAGAGTAAGTATTCTAGGCTGGAGATGTTTGGTTTTGATTACTTTAAGCATATCTTACCATTACCTTCCTGCTTATAAGCTTTCCACTGAAAAGTCAGTGGACAGTCTAATTGTTGTTTCCTTATGGTTTACTCCTTTTTCTTGCTCAAAGTTTTTAATATTTTGTCTTTTCCTTTGGCTTTCATAGTCTTATAATGTCTTGGAATGTACCTGTCTGGTATTTTCTTTTGAATCTTTGGACCTATTGGATAATGTGGTTTGTTTGCCAAGTTGAGATTGTTCTCAGTTTATTCTTCAAAAACATTTTCTACATATTTCTCTTTTTCTTTTTCTGGGGTCCCCCACTACATGCTGTTATTTCTCTTCATGCCGTACCAAAAGGGTCTTGCATTGTTTTTATTTTTTTATTCCTTTTGTCCCTCCTTTTTGTTCTGTTTGTGTGGTCTCTGACTTTGTGCTTTCAAGCTCACCACTCCTCTCCAACACTTGTATTTATGTACCTTGAGACTCTCTGTTACATTTTTTAATTTAGTAATAGGCTTTCAAATTTATTACCAATAATTGTAACAGCCTCTGTTTTTTGTTCTTTATTCTGTTCTTGTTTTACATTATCCTTTCCCCCCTTAATTCTGCAAGCATTGTTAGAACTGTTACCTTAAACTTTTCTGTGGTTCTGCTAGACTGAGTTATCTTGGGGTTTTCTTGTTCCAGCATTCATTACTGTGCCGTGGGTATCAGAGTTGTGTTATGGGGATCCATAGTGACCTCTTCCCCTAAGCTACCACCTCAGCTTAAATATCTCCTATAGTTTCATGCTAGTTTCATTTGCTAGGCTGTGTACATCCTATATGCAGTCCTGGCTGTGGGCTATAGTTGAGGCAGAGCCAGAAATTGGGAATTGCTTTTCCAGTACAGAGCTCTACCCTGGAATGTTTATTTCTAGTGTTAAGATCCAGGTGCTTAAACTCTGTTTAGTGAACACATTCAGTTGTCTCAGATTTTTTTTTTCAAGATTTATTTATTTATGCATATAAGAACTGGGGTGTAAGCCAGAGGTGTGGGGAGGGGGTAAGAGGATTCACCAGAGAGCGTGGGGAGCAGAACAGGCAGATCTACTGAAATGTACTGTTGAGGGGAGCAGCAGGCGAGGCAGGAGAGGTCTCCTGTGCCATGTGGGTTACTCCCTGGCTGGCTGGAGATGATAAGCAATCAAAATTATTCAGAATTCCTATTTTCAAAATAGTATTTTTGTGCCATCGTCTATAGAGCAAATGATATTGGCTTGGTAGAATCAGAGTGCAATGACATCACCTCTTGCCTAGAAAGGTGAATTCATTATCTTTAGCTTAAAATATAATATCCATCTTGTTTCTGGGTGCCTGATATTGCACTGTGGTAGCAAGACAGACTCAGGAGATTTAGGCCTTTAGTTCTTCTTCATGCAATTCATTTTCTTTAGTTTCATATATCCTTATGGAATTCGCTTATGAATCATTCACTTCACATCGAGATTACTGGTTGTCCATTATAGTTGTTTCACTTACCATTGGAAACTTATTTTCTTTTTGTTTAATACTTTGTTTTTTTAATGTTTGAATTTCTTTAAACTTTCCATTTTTGTTAGGTATATATACCTTTCCTTGAATGTATGGTCATGATACTAAGTGATTAAAAACCTCAAAGTGTTTAATATTCTATAGAGGTACATATATCAACAGAACGATATGGTAAGGATATTAAGGGCAAAAACAAGTCTTAGACACAGTATAATTTAAATAAAATTTAAAATATACATATATATAAACAATTCTCAATTTTTTTAAATGAAACACATATAAAAATAAATATAATAGATGCCCATAGTGATGGGTTGGTAATGGACAGGAATCAGATAAATGGAAGAAATGACATAAAGTGATATTGTCTTTCTTGTATAAGTTGACTTTTTCAGTAAAGTGAATCCATTGCCCACCAAAACCATTCCTTCCTACTGAAAACAAAAGAAGACTAGATCTTCTAGGCTCCTTTCAGATAGAATGAAGCCATGCAGCTTAGCCATCATTCTGGATGATGATCATTATGCCTTATGTGTGATCACCATCTTGTTCTCTTTTCCGCCCCTTGTGAATTCAGCTGCAACAGAAGATGAAAAGATCCTGGATACCTGAGTCATAAGTCAGAGAATAGCCACATGTTGGGCTTGTCTGGCTTACACTAGACTATGACATGGTGTGAAGTAATCATTTAGGCAGCTAAACTAATGAGATGTTGTATCATTTGAGTGCCTAGTACCAATCACTCTGACTAACAAAATGATGATGGGGTGCCATGAAGTAAAGAATATGATTAAATAAAATTTCTGCTTCTGGGAAAAGAAGTAAAAAAAAAGAACAAAGGAGAAAAATGCTCACATATGAGTCTTTTACAAGGCCACCATGGAAACCGATGTTCACATGATCTATTATGTGGGAAAAAAAGCAGAGAAAAAATTTTATTTAAAAAGCTTATAAGTTCAAAATCTGGCTGTTTGGTATAACTGACACCAGGCAATCACTTCTGTTATGGGAAACTGCATAACATAAATGAAAGAGTTGTTTTCAGAAATGATAAAAACTATATAGGAATGTGACACTAAGGCAGAAAGTAAAGAGATCAAAATTATTATTACTTTGTTTTCTGTTAAAGTCAAGTTCTGGATCATGATACTGGGAGGAGAAACCAAACAAGAATGGTGTTGTCTGGTTGGATTAAAAACAATGTAAATTGTGACTGACAAAATACTTAGTAATAGGAGTAAATTATTCTAGAGTACAGGGTACACTAGACCATAACATGTCAAAGGGACAAAGTTAATCAGTGTTGAAATGTGCTTTAGCTTTAATTTATCTATATAGTAAATTAATCACAACTAAATTCCCAGAAGATACTTTTAAGTGAAACTTAAAAATGCATTCTAAATACATGTGGAAATGCAATGAACCTTTATCACCAAAATAGTTTGAAAGGAAAGAGCAGCAAATTTTTTAAGATTTGTACCACTTCAATCCAAAATATAAAGATCAATAATTGCGATGATGTGTCATTAGCATAATTATGAAACATATGAGTGAATGAAATAGGATAGAGTCCAGAAATAGAGGATGTTCACATAGCCAGTTGACTTTTGACACAGTAATGAAGGAAATTCAATGGGTTAGAGATACTTTTTTCAACAAATTGTCTCAAAAAGATGGAAAAGCGACATGTAAATAATAAAATGAATTTAAAATTTTACCTTGCTTCTATATAAAAGCTAACTCAAAATAGAGTATAGTCCTAAGTAAAACTCCAAACTATGAAACTTTTAGGAAACTACAAGAAAGACTAGATTTGTAGTTGGGTAAAGATTTCTCAAATGGGATAAAAACAAGCAAAGTTGAATCTCCAATTTCCAGTCCAACATGCAAGAAGCTTGGAAATACCCACTGTGGTCTAATAAATAAGGTAAATGGTAATAAATTGTAAACAAACTGAACAATCAACAAGTCTTCTAAGATCTGTCAGAAAAGTAAAGTCACAAGGAAAACTATGCCCCCCAAAATTGGAGGGAGAGACAGATTCTATAGAGAATCACAACTTACCAGGGTAGAGCCCACCAGTCAAAAACTCTCCAGGACCAGTACTAGGGCAGGAAAACCTGAACTATAATTGGTAGCTCGGTGTCACCAAGTCTGAAAGACAAAACTGCAATAGGATTCAGTCATCTGGAGGTTCTCATGTTTCTGACAGGAATAATGGGGAAGGGACCATTTAGAAACACTACAGCATTTTGCTCTTGTTAATAAAATCTGCCCTCAGTAGTAACTATTCTAATCTCCTGTGGTTTCAACAGAATATAACAGATCTGGAGAAAATAAAATCTCAATTTCAACCCATTCTAGCCGTCCTGTCCCACCTAAAGAGGCAGAAAGACTGATGAACACTTTTGAAGTTCACAATCTAGAGGCACAGGCTTAGCACTATTGATTTGCCTTGCAATGTTAAAAGTTGTTTAGCAAAAAGAAAATTAATATAGGTCAGAAAACCATATCTACAGAAAGAAAGAACATCAAAAAAGGAATTAGTAAAGGTAAAAGAAAAACTTTTGTATTTACTTTTCTTAATTGATTTAGCAAGTAATAGTTTGTTCAAAATAATACATATTCTGTTATTGTATGCTTATATGTAAGTGAAATGATTGACAGCAATGATACAAAGGAACAAGAGGAAGGAATTAGAATTATTTTATTATATATTCACCTAACCTGGGCAGCATTACAGAATTAGCAGTAAATGTAATAGCAAACTCTACATTAGACTCTACAAAAAGTAAAAAGGAAGTATAACTGATTTGCTAAGAAAGAACAAAAATTGGAATCATATAAAAAATTTAATTAAAACCACAAAAGGCAGAACAAGTATGGAAGACAAAAATAGAAATAATCAAAGAGGGCAGAATAGAAATGTAGTTATTAATCCAATTTTGTCAATAATCACTTTGGCAGTGTTAAATGCAACAATTTAAAAACAGATTGTAGATTTGAATTAAGATAAAAAATGCAAATCAAGATATATGCTGTCATCAAGAAACCCACTTTAAATAGATTAAAGTAAAGGGGTAAAAAATATATGTTACTAATACTAATGAAAATAATGCAGGAATGGCTCTATTAATTTCATGCAGCAGATGTAAGTACAAGACAGACTTTGGATGTTTGTAAATGATTTTTTTTTTTTTAAATGAGTCCTAGTGGGCAAATAGAGGGCTTGTGGTCACTTTTTAGTTTTATGCACTTTTTCTTTTTATTAATTCTTCTAATTTTCTTATTAAACTCAGGTTTTTCAAGATAAAACTCAGGTTTTAAAAAGGATAAATGCAGTATCAATTGAAAAGTATGGAGAATGAAAATGTTCATTGTGAATCTTTACTATTAGTCAGACATACCTTCATAATCATATAAATCCCCAAGACAGACTACAGAGATTGGATCAGATCTGGGTATAATGTGCTGAATTTTGGTTGCAGAAATAAAGGGTAAAATATTTGTCTCCATGGGGACAGATCCATTACTGTACTTTTCAAAATGTCAAGGTTACATTTGAAAAGTAGTTGCAATTTTCTCCCATTTTATAAAGATAATTCCCTGTTTGTGCTTCACACATAAAAATCTATGTCTTAATGAAAATCTGCCTTCACAGTATTAGAATAATAATCCCAACCTAACCTGGCTTAGAATCTCCAGATTTTAGGAAAGTGAATATATAACATTATCAATGACTTAGTAATATTTTATTATTGACCACCCCCTCAGTTTTGTAGAAAAACAGGTTATTTCAGAAATATTGAAGAAACTCTTTTGGAAATGTTAACCTTAGCAAAAGAAAAGCGTATCCCTTTACTAATAAGAAAACATGTCAGTGTTTCTTCTCTATATTAAATTTTTTTCTTTAAATACTGGTATCATGTGTAATAGGAGTAGATCTAAGCATTGCAATTATACCTTTAACATTATTACACCAGCAAATGTTATTGTGGCACAAATATTAAAAATATTAGTAGATATTTAGATATAGATATTAGATGATGTTATGAGATGGAATAGTAAATACAAAATATAATTGTCATAGAGAAATTTTCAAAATTATTTAATTTCTATTTATTTATTAGAAATCTTAATATAGCAAATATTTTTAAAAGTTTGTCTATTTAAGGAAATTCCAGTAGGTGATCAGTTGTAAGAGATTAATAATGCAATGCATTAAATTGAATTTCCCATCACCATACTAGGGATCAAGAAGATATATGGGCAAGATTTCAGTAATCTTTTAGATGTCAGTAAGTTATTTGCCTTTATATAGGGCAATTCTTTATAGTTCATAAAACGATACAGACCTGTATAAGAAAATAGACAATAAATATGGCATTTTCTTAAAGAAATTAAATAGTACCATTTATGAGAAACCCTTAAAATTTGAAATCTCATTAAGACATATTTTGATTGAAATAAAAATTATAATATGTATTTATAATAGAGCCTTGGAGTATTTATTTCAGTTTTAAAGATAAGCAGATTGGGTTGATAGAAATTACAGAATTATTTAGAATCACCCAACTAGTTAATGGTCAATATGAGCTCAATATGAGGCTTTTCTACCCCAACTCTTGTGCTGTTTTCACTACCTATGCTGAATCAACATGCAAATAGTCCCTCATTTGGACATCTCAGTAAATCTTATGTTTGTAAACTATTTACTAAATTTCTAATATATCTGAAATTCTACGTTATACAGCAGAGAGATAACAGTCATCTTAACTGAATGCAAGTAACCTTTCTTCTGCTTCTCTATATAATGTTTTTTTTTCTCTGACTCCTTTCAAGGCATTTTATTTATCAATTTGATATAATCAATTTGACTATATGTATCTATGGGTCATTATCTGACTTATGCTTGGGTTGCAGTGAGCTTCTTGAATCTAAATTTATGTCTTTTACCAAATTATAGAAGTTTTAAGCCAAATTTCTTCATTTATTTATTCTGTCAATTTTTTAATTCTTACAAATAATTCTTACAAATATTTATGTCTCTGCTATAAATTTAACTTTTTAAATAATAAATTATTATTTTAATTGTGGTAACATTAGCAATCTCTCCAACAGGTATAGCCTCCATAAGGTATCTGCCACCAAATCAACCTTATTTTGTCCCTTCATCTTTTTTCTCTCCTGGGACTACATTACGTATCTCTTAGGTCAATTTAGACTGCTACGCATGTTTGCAAGATTTATCTCTTACTCATCACAGTCTACCTTCAAATATCATTATAACACAATAAAAACTATAAGAACCTTGTCAGAATAAATGTCCTTTTATTCTATTGCATCCATCATATATTATTGTTATATTTTAGTTCATCCAATGTTATATTCAAGCAAATTATTATCACCTTTTATTTGACTAAACAAGAAACTTTGTAAGAAGGTTTAAAAAATTGGCAAAGTACTTTTTTTTATTCATCCATCCATTTACCTTTTCTATCTGTATTCATTTTCTCTGTAGATTTGAATGTCCATTTGGTATCATTTTTATTTTGTCTGAAAACTTCATAATTTCTTGCACTGCAATTAGTTATGCAAGAGAGGAAATCTCTCAGTTTTAGTTTTTCCTCTTGTCTGAAGACATTTTTTATTAGATGTGGGATATAGCTTTATTGAAGTGTAAAATTCATCAATTTAAACTGAGTCATGTGTCATATTTTGACACTTGAATACAATTGTGTGACCATCACCAAGACAAACAAAATTTCCAGAGACACAATTTCCTGCTAGTACTAAAACTACTAGCCCGGCAAAAATTAATTTGCTTTTTACCACTGAAGTTTTATCTTTCATGAAATGTTATGTGTATGGTATCATACAGTGTATGGCCATGTGCATGGGCTTCCTTGACTCAGCATAATGCTTTAAAATCCATTTGTGATTTTGTGTATATTGGTAAACCATTCTTTTCTTTCTTTATTCCCTCACTATTGAGAACTCTTCCATTGCATAGGTATGGCAATTTACTTTTAAATTATCCATTGGATTAACATTTCAGTTACTTTTTATTTTTTGGGTATTGAGTAAAATTCAAATAGAAGATGCTATTTAGACATGTTTCATGGTTCTTGGAATTGTTTATTCATATCAGGAACGTATATATAGCTTAAGCTACCATAATCTTTACTTTCCAATAGTGATATTATTTAATATTCTTGGTAATAATGTTTGAGTTCTACATTCTCACTATATTTATATTATAAGTCTTTTCAACTTTAATCATTCTAGAGATTATGTAATATCTGTTGATTTTAACCTGCATTTCTTTATTTTTTCTTTTTTTTAAATAATAAATTTTATTTTTATATTCCCCATACAATTGCAGCCCCCCATTCTGATCCCAATCCCTCCCCTCCCGCCCCCCACCCCCTCAAAAGTGTCTCTGTTTCATAGTTTTTTGTTGATTTTGATTTTCACTTTCTTATAGTTATTCGTTTTCCTGGTCCCTTATTTAAGTTTTCTAGATTCCTGCTGTGAGTGAGACCATCCGGTATTTTTCTTTTTCTTTTTGGCTTATTTCGCTGAGCATGATCCCTTCCAGCGCCATCCATGTTGCTGCAAATTGCATGTGTTTATCTTTTTTGAAAGCTGAGTAATATTCCATGGTGTATATGTACCACATCTTCTTGATCCAGTCGTCTATTTTTGGGCATTTGGGCTGTTTCCAAAGCTTAGCTATTGTAAATAGTGCTGCTATAAACATAGGGGTGCAGGTGCTCTTTGGAATTGATGTTTCTGTGTCCTTTGGGTAAATACCTAGGAGTGGAATTGCTGGATCATATGGAAGCTCTATGTTTAGTAGGTCCAGAAATCTCCACACAGCTCTCCATAGTGGCTGGACCAGTTTGCACTCCCACCAACAGTGCAGAAGAGTTCCTTTTTCTCCACACCCTCGCCAACATTTGTTGTTGCTAGTTTTTTTTAATATGTGCCATTCTCACTGGTGTAAGATGGTATCTCATGGTAGTTTTGATTTGCATTTCCCTGATGACAAGTGATGTTGAACATTTTTTCATATGCCTGTTGGCCATTTGCATTTCCTCTTCAGAGAAGTTTCTTTTTAGCTCTTCTGCCCATTTTTTGACTGGATTATTTTCTTTGTTGTTGTTGAGTCTCATCAGCTCTTTGCAGATTTTTGTGATCAGTCCTTTATCATTAGTGTTGGGTGCAAAAATGTTCTCCCAGTTGGTGGGGTTTCTCTTTGTTTTTGTTATTGTCTCTTTTGCTGTGCAAAAGCTCTTTAATTTGATGTAGTCCCAGCTGTTTATCTTTGCCTTCACTATCACTGCTTTGGGTGATGTGTCTGTAAAGATGTCTTTGATGTGCAAATCCCGTAGTGTTTCGCCTATATTTCCTTCTATGTATTTCATGGTTTCAGGTCTTATGTCTAGTTCTTTAATCCATTTTGAGTTGATTTTTGTGTATGGTGTTAGGTAGTGGTCAAGCTTCATTCTTTTGCATGTAGCGACCCAGTTTTCCTAGCACCATTTATTGAACAAACTTTCTTTGCTCCAATGCGTAGTCTTTGCTCCTTTGTCAAAGATTAGTTGACCATAAATCTGTGGGTTTATTTCTGGATTTCTATTCGATTCCATTGGTCTGTATGTCTGTTCTTGTTCCAATACCATGCAGTTTTGATGATTATGGCTTTGTAGTATAGTTTGAAGTCTGGGAGTGTGATGCCTCCATTCCCTTCTTTTTTTTTTTTTCAGGAGAGCTTTGGCTATTCGGGGTTTTTTGTGATTCCATATGAATTTCATCAATAATTGTTCTATTTCTTTGAAGAATGACATTGAAATTTTGATTGGAATAGCATTGAATCTGTATATTGCTTTTGGTAGGATGGCCATTTTAATAATGTTTATTCTTCCAATCCATGAGCAGGAGATGTCTTTCCATTTCTTTGTGTCTTCTTCTATTTCTTTTAACAGTGTTTTATAGTTTTCTTTGTATAGGTCCTTTACCTCTTTTGTTAGATTTATTCCCAAATATTTGATTTTTTTTTGTTTCAATAATAAAAGGGATGGTTTTTTTGATTTCTTCTTCTTCAGATTTATTGTTTGTGTATAGGAAGGCTACTGACTTTTGCGTGTTGATTTTATATCCTGCCATTTTACTGAACTGATTGATGAGTTGAATTAGTTTTTCTGTGGAGTTTTTGGGGTTCTCTATGTATATTATCATATCATCTGCAAATAGTGATAGTTTGACTTCTTTCCTATTTGGATTCCTTGGATGTCTTTCTCTTGTCTTATTGCTCTGGCTAGGACTTCCAGTATTATATTGAAAAGCAGTGGTGAGAGTGGACATCCTTGTCTTGTTCCAGATCTTAATGGAAATGCTTTCAGCTTTTCACCATTGAGAATGATACTGGCTGTTGGCTTCTCATAGATGGCCTTTATGATGTTGAGGTATGTTCCTTGTATCCCAAGAATTTCAAGGGCTTTTATCATGAATGGGTGTTGCACTTTGTCGAAAGCTTTCTCGGCATCTATTGATATTATCATATGGTTTTTATATTTCTTTTTGTTGATGTGTTGGATAACGTTGATTGATTTTCGGATGTTGAACCATCCCTGTGTCCCTGGAATGAATCCTACTTGGTCGTGGTGAATTATCTTATGGATACACTGTTGGATTCTGATAGCTAAAATTTTATTGAGGATTTTTGCATCCGTGTTCATTAGGGAGATTGGCCTGTCGTTTTCTTTTTTTGTGTTGTCCTTGTTCAGTTTTGGTATTAGTGTAATATTTGCTTCATAGAACGTGTTAGGTATTATACCTTCCTTCTCAATTTTTTGGAAGAGTTTGTGAAGGATAGACACTAATTCGTCTCTGAATGTTTGGTAGAATTCATTTGTAAATCCATCAGGTCCTGGGCTTTTGTGTTTGGGAAGGTTTTTGATTACCATTTCAATTTCGCTGCTTGTAATTGGTCTGTTTAGGTGTTCTATTTCTTCTTTATCAAGCTTTGGGTGATTGTAGAGTTGTAGGAATTTGTCCATCTCCTCTAGATTGTTGAACTTGTTTCCATATAACTGTTCATAGTAGTTACTGATTATTCTTTTGATTTCTGCTGTGTCCGTTGTGATTTCTCCTCTTTCATTTATGATCCTGTTTATTTGTGCTTTCTCCCTTTTTTCCTTTGTGAGCCTGGCTAGGGTTTTGTCTATTTTATTGATTTTTTTCAAAGAACCAGCTCTTGGATTCATTGATCTTTTGGATTGTTTTTTTTTTTAGTTTCAATTTCATTTATTTCTGCTTTGGTTTTTATTATTTCTTTTCTTCTACTGGTTTTGGGTTTTTTTTGTTGTTGTTCTTTTTCTAGATCTCTGAGTTTTGAGATTAGGTTGTTTCTTTGAGTTCTTTCTTGCTTTTTGATGTGAGCTTCTATTGCTATATATTTCCCTCTTATTACTGCTTTTGCTGCATCCCATACATTTAGGATATTGGTGTCCTCCTTGTATTTCAATTCAAAGAATTTTTTAAATTCTTCTTTGATCTCCTCCTTAGTCCAGTGGTCTTCCAGTAGTGTGGTTTTTAATCTCCATGAGGTAGGAGAGTACCTTGCCTTCTTTTTATGGTTTATTTCTAGTTTGATGCCTTCATGGTCAGAAAAGATGGTTGGTATGATTTCAATCTTGGTTATCTGTTGATGTTTGTCTTGTGCCCCAGTATGTGATCGATCCTCCATGTTTTTTTGGGGTTTAGTGTTCTATAGATGTCTGTTAAGCCCAATTGCTCTAGGTCCTTCTTTAGAGCTTTAGTTTCTTTACTTATTTTTTGTCTTGTTGATCTATCCATTGTTGATAGTGGTGTGTTGAAGTCTCCCACTACGTATGTGTTTTCTCTGATGTCTGTTTTCAGAGAGGACAACAGTTGTCTGATATTTTGGTGCTCTTTCGTTTGGTGAGTATATGTTAATGAGTGTTATTTCTTCTTGAAGTATTGTCCCCTTGATCATAATGTAGTGCCCATTGGGGTCTCTTTTTATTTTTTTGAGTTTGAAGTCTGTTTTATCTGATATAAGTATAGCTGTTCCTGCTTTCTTTTTTGGTCCATTTGCTTGTAGGATTGTTTTCCATCCTTTAACTTTGAGCCTATTTTTATCTTTTGTAGCTAAATGTGTTTCCTGGAGACAGCAAAAGTTTGGGTTTTGTTTCTTAATCCAGGCTGCAACTCTGTGTCTTTTTATTGAAGAGTTTAGTCCATTTACATTTAGAGTTAATATTGATATGTTAGCATCTGTATTTGCCATTGTGTTTGTCTTTCCTTTGATTTTATTTATTTATTCTTGAATAACTTTTTTTTTTTTGGTCTTCTTTCGTTGTTATTCATCCCTCTGAGGTTCTGGCTTTAGGATTCCTTGTAGTATTTTTTGGAGTGGGGGTTTAGTCGTAATGAAATTCCGGAGTTTCTGTTTGTCTGGGAAGGTCCTTATTCTTTCTTCATAGAGGAAGGAGAGCTTTGCGGGATAGAGTATTCTTGGTTGGCATCTGTTTTCTTGGAGTCTGTTGACTATGTCCCTCCACTCTCTCCTTGCCCGTAGTGTTTCTTCAGAGAAGTCTGATGTCAGCCTGATTGGTTTTCCTTTGAATGTTATCTGTTTCTTCCCTCTTGTCAGCTTCATTATTTTTTCCTTGTCCTGGATTCTTGGGAGCTTTACTATTATGTGTCTTGCTGTATTTTTCCTTTCATCGTGGAAGTTTGGTGTTCTTCTTGCTTCTTATATATCAATTTTCAGCTCCTTCTTCGCATTTGGGAAGTTCTCTTCAGTTATCTCCTGGAATATTTTCTCTGTTCCTACATCTCTCTCCTCTCCTTCTGGAATTCCTATAACTCTTATATTTCCTTTCCTCATGGAGTCAGATAGTTCCCGAAGTCTTTCTCGTTTTTTTTCCTTTGTAGTTCTCTTTCCTTTTCTGTTTTGGTTCTTTTTATTTCTGTGTCTTCGAGAGTACTTATTCGTTCTTCCATTTCATCTATTCTGCTTTCATTGCTTTTCCCAGAGTTCCTTACTTCCTCCATTAATTCTTTGATCTCCTGCATTTCTTTTACTTCCCTCTTTAGGGACTCAATTTCATTCTTCTGACCATTGTTTTCCCTCTTTAGGGACTCAATTTCCTTCTTCTGATCATTGTTTTCCTTTATGACTTCTGTCACTTTTTTAATCATGGCAATTTTAAATTCTCTTTCTGGAAGGCTCAGAAGTTCTTCCAAGTTACTGTCATTGCAATCTGGGGGGTGGTTTTCTTTTTGTGGTGTGCTTCTTTCCTGAGGAGTTGTTAGGTTGCGTGTGGTTCTTCTACTCCCTACTGTCTGTTTTCTAATTTGTCGTATGCATTGGGACACTGTGTGGCTTGAACTGGCCGGCATCTTGGGTGAACTTCTCTGCTCCCCTCTGGCTCTTCCAGGAGCCATCTCTGGCTTCTGGAGGAGCTTTCTGCTGGTGTTAGGCAGTCTTTACTGAAGAAATGTCCCTGTTCTAAAATGGGGAAGCGGGACGTAGTCCCTGCGCATCCGGTCTCAGGCACACTCTTCTGCATGCCCGGTCTGCCCTGGACGTGGGTGGCTGCTCCCTCTGTGGGCTCAGACTGCTGGTCGGAAGGGGCCTGGCATGGGCTAACTTCCCAGCTGGCCACTGGGTCCTCCAGAAGCCTTCTGCCCTTTTCAAGAATTCTTTTCTTAAGAAATTTCCCTGTTCTATGAGGTGTTAGTGACCTTTTTTTTCTGGTCGCTAGGTGGCACCAGAGATCTCTCCTATTGTCCTTGGGGGGCTGTTTTTCAACCCCCCCACCCCCGTGGGCCAGGGAACAGAGCGGAAATGTAGGGTAAACCTCAACGGCTTTGGGGTGCTGTGTCTGCCTTGTGCCCCACCATCGTGGAGAACCCACGCCCCGAATTTCGTGCCCCGGGTCTCAGTTCCAAAGCTCTCAGGTCCAGGACACGGGCTGTAGCCCAGTTCAGTGACGTGGGAATGGCGCCTTTTGCACCCCGCTCCCGTGCCTGGGCGCCTGGTTCCTGCTTACTCAGTGAGGGACTTTCACCTCAGTGAGGGCCTCCGCGCGTCTCCCCGCAAGCCTAGGTCACAGGCGCGGGGACCTGGGCAGCCGCGATCCCGATCCGCGTTTGCTTTTCAAGCGTGCCAAGCGCGCCGCTTTTCCGCGCAAGCTTACTGGCAGGCCCGGGGCTGTGTGCGGGTCTCCAGAGTCTTTGTTATTTTAACTTGCATTTCTTAATAACTAATATTGCTCCATATATTTTTATTTGCTCATTCATCATCTGCATGTCTTTATATCTTTCAAAATTCTCAGTTATTATTTTTTAAAATATTCTTTGTACCTCTCTTGTATTCTCATTACTCATGTTATACCTCTTGGGGTTGTCCCACAGTCCCTGGATAGCCCTTTGAAATTATTTTTTCTCTTTCATTTCACAACCACTATCCCTTACAACAACAGTGTAGATGGTTCCTTTTTCTTCAAATCCCCACAAATGTTTGTTGTTTCTGGTCTTTTTGATATGGGCCATTCCTATAGGTGTAAAATGTTATCTCATTGTAGTTTTGATTTGCATTTCCCTGATAAGTGATGATGAGTATATTTCCATGTGCCTATTGATTATCTATATGTCTCTTTGATGCTTTTTCTTTTTTGAATTTCTAGTCTCACTCTAGCCTTTCATAGTTCTTCCATTAACCTGTGGGTGGGGAGGATAATTTTTTTGTTGTTGATATTATTAACCCCTAAGGTAACTGTACCTTCCCTCTTTTCATTAAACTGAAATACAATTCTATACTTTCATTAAAACTTTGGAATCTATGCCATCAAACTAAAATTTCGCTGTGTTCTATTTGCAACACCTGCATCTCTTCTAGACATCTCTGATTTTGTCCTCTCCATCTCTGTGAATATTCCTGCTGTTATTGAGGGTTTGTTTTTCTTTTACTTATACCTCGCAAAATCTATGTCTTCAATAAAGCAATATTCATACTTATTTAATGTTCTCCTTATACTATCTTCTTAATGTCCAACTCTTAGTTTCTGCCCTTGATGCAATAGAAGCCCACCCTAAAAAGCTCTAATTGGTTATTTCTTCATCATTAGGTGAGCTATGTCATTTATCTGTGTCAGATGTCCTATCGCCAGGATGAAGAAGACCATACAAATTCCATGGTACCTGAAAAAAAGAAAAAAAATAGAATCCCCTTCTCAAAGACAACAATGCAAATTTCCCCACTTAGCCCATATAAGATTACAGAATCATCAGCCTATTGAAAATAATATTATCTGATTCCAGGCAATTCTAGAAGTCAGAAAGTCATAAAAAAAATCACAACCAAAACAACTGATTCCAAGATATTCCTATTGTAAGCTTCATCTACTTGATTGTAGGTATGTGACAGACAGGAACTACTTATTATTTTATTCTGCGCATTTCTTTCTTTGTTTCAGGAACTGAAAAGCATTCTGAAAGTCAAACTGCTAATGAAATTTCTCTGATTCATCATTAAATGCATTAGTACAAGATAGAAGTGAATGGAAGAACTGAGAGGGGATAGTTTTTTAGGAGGTCTGTCACTTGATTTCCTAACATGAGAGAAACTCCAGGAAAGTTTATTCACCAAACGTTTGCATTCTAATTTTAGCTCTCAAGCAATTCTGTGAGCAAATGTGAAACTAAGCACTTCCTTTGTGACTAACTTTATTTACATTTTTCATTTATAAAATAAGGAAACCTGTCAAATTCCCAGCAGCTACAGTGAGATTGTACTCATGATAAATTTTATTAAAGGATACATAAATTTATAAAATTTATATATGTGATAATTTCAGAGTGGCTAAAAGGTATACAAATATGAATATGCAATATTTTATACATATATATTATTTATACATACATATGAACTGGTTTCAGTAAAAACATCTGCAAGTGTATGAATGTATATAGAGAAGAATAAATTCTAAGAAGGAAAGCAAATTTGTTATAAATAAAATAGTTGCAAAGTTCAATAAAAGAATCTTCAAAGTAATAAAAATCATGAAATAAACAGAACAATTTATATGGCCAGGCAAATAAGATTGCCATCAAAGGTAGGAAAGCTATTAGTGCATAACTATGTCATAAATAAAAAGGAAGTTTCAGTACAGAAGTGCAGCTTAACTCAAATTTTGAAAGCAAAGGACATCATAAAATTCCATTTGCACATGAAAACAATTATATCATTGCAGCCCTTTTAATCTGAACATGTGCTCCACTGATTATTTGTGTTTTTATTTTTAGCAAAAGTGAGGTTTTTTAGGGTTTAAGTTCAGGCATAGGGATTTAGTGTTACCTTTTCCTAATCAGGGAAGCAAAAGTCTCATATTACTAATCTATCAAGACCTATTATTCTAATTTTTTAATAGATATTTTCCACACATAAGAGTTTAAAGTAGGTAGCATTTTGTCCTACATTTGTGTCTTTTTAAATTCTGTGTATATGTATTCCATTTGCATGATTCAGGATTCATGGTAATATGAAAAGTTATAAATACAACAGCAGGCTCACAATTTTTCTTGAGCCCATTAGAATGCTGAGTGTCAAGACTGCTAACTGGTACAAAAATCTCAGAAACACTGGAGGCTGAATGTAAACATAAGACTGAACTGGTGCCTTATCAAGGCAGAATACAACTGTACAACAAGGAGTGTTCAGTTGGGCTTATTTCAGTCAGTGCAGACTGACTGTGCACTGGCAGTACTGTGCAGCTCTGGAAACTGCAGTTAGGGGAGTCTATCAACAGAGAACTCACCAAAAATGTTTGTAGATTCCTAGGGAAGTCTCCTACATGATACAGAACAAGGAGAAGGAAACAGCAGCTTCTATGGGGTGCTCACAGCGATCAATTGAGACATTTTCTCTGTATTTTCCCTACAAAATTAAAAAAAAAAAAAAACAACTATCCTGTCGTTAGGGGAAGGTAGACACACGCTGTTGTTGATAGGGGGCTTGTGAAAGAACATTGCAGCTAAAAGAAGGGAACTGGAAAAAAAGAAAGCTTAAACCCCAGAACTCAGCACTCAAGAACTACCAAGCAAACCAGGCAGTAGGGAGTAGTGTCTAAATCAAAGTCTTAATCAGGATAGAGAAAATCTTGTCCCCAAACACACACCCCAGAATAAGACACTCAACTCACAAGTAATTTGCAAAAGACAGACATTCTCTAAGGCTCGGTATAAAGCCAAAAGATTAAGGTGGAGCAGGCATTGATACAAAAAGCCCTTGAAAACCCCTACACTAAATACAAGAATCATTAGAAATGAACGGGGACAAGATGGAATGGAAAGAAACATAACAGAATGGAATAGACCAGAACAAAATGTCATATCCAAGAACTATGGAATGATATCAGAGGTCACTGTATACATGTAACCAGAATATCAGAAAGAAAAGAAGATAAGAGCTAAAGAAACATTTGCAGAAATAATGCCTGAGGACCTTATAAAGATAAAGTGCAGAACCAGGAAACTTAGAGAACATCAGCAGAATAAATACTCTAAACACCACACATACATATATCATATTCAAAATACAGAAAACCAAAAAAAGTAAACATTAAGGGACTTGGGGAGCACTTTTCATACAGAAGAACAAGGACAAAAATATAACAGGGGTCTCCCTGGTGGCATAGGTGTTAAATCTCAGCGCTATCATTGCAGCCTAAGTTCAATTCCTGGCCATGACGCTAACCCACGTGGCATAGCAGACTTCTCCTGTCTCTCCCGCTGCTCCCCTTAGTGGTATATTTCAGTAGATCGGCCTGTTCTACACCCTAATGTTTCTGGTGAATCCTCTCACCCCCTGCACCTCTGGCCTACACCCCAGTTCTTCTATGCATAAATAAATAAATCTTAAAAAAACAGATTTCTCATTAAAAATATGCAAGCAAGAAGAGAAAGGAATAAAATTTATAAAATTTTGAAAGAAAAACACTGCATTCATGAATTCCATAGTCATTGAGATTACCACTCAAAAGTAAAAAAGAAATACCTTCTAAGATAAAAGAGATTCCCAGTCAGCATACTTGCCTTGTAAGAAATGTTAAAAGATCTTCAAGCAGAAGGAAAATTATATAGATCAGACACTTGAATTTGCCTAGAGAAAAGACAACATCAGAAAAAGTGTAAACAAAGGTAAAATAAATTATTTCATTGTATTCTTAATTGATCTAAAAGAATTCTATTGTCTATATTTAACAACAATGTAACATTATGGATGTTAACAGCATATGGTTAAGTGAAACAAATAACAGCAGTCTAACAAGAGAAAGGAGGTGAAGATTTGAGATACTAAATTATAATATATTTACACTACATATAAATCAGTGTATTATCATTTGAAGATAAACTTGGATACTTTTAAAATATATACTGTAAACAGTGGGAAAGGTACTAATTTTTTTAACAATTTATTTTTATTTATATAGACATACAACTGAGGTGTAGGCCAGAGGTGCAGGGAGTGAGAAGGTTCACCAGAGACAGAGTGGGGAGAACAGGTGGATCTACTGAAATACACTGCTGAGGGAAGCAGCCGGCAAGGCAGGAGAGGTCTGCTGCGCCATGTGGGTTAGCTCTCTGGCTGGCAATAGAACTCATGCTGCAGTGGTTGCCAGTAGCTTCATAGCACTGAGACTTTAACCCCTTCACCACCAGGGAGACCTGAAAGTACTAAATTTTTTAAAAGGAAAAGAAATTTAAATGATGACTAAAGTAAAAGCAAAAATTAAATCATATAAGTATCTGTGAGTCCTTACTAATATAAATAAGTGACTAAATAAGTAAGATTATGAGAAGGGACAATTACTCCTAACAAAAGAACTTAAATTAATAAAGGTAGGATAAATGAGCAGAATAGAACACCATGGTTAACACTTGCTGAGGTCAAGTGAATGCTAAAATTGGTTCGTCTATATAAGAAGAAACAGATATAAGAAGAAACAGATATTTACATAGTCTCCTTTCAGATTTTCTTCCCTAATATTTACAATGGGAAATATAGCTTTGCAATGGAGAAATATTTGGACACCATGTTATTTTACTGATCAGGATTAACATCACTAGTAATGTGACTCCTTATATGAAGCTATAAGAAAATAACATAATCTATGGTATTTTTCTCCAAAATGCATAGTCTTAAGTTGATTTTGAGAAAATATAAAACAAACCCAAACTGAGTTGCATTGTTCAAAATATATATCCAGGGCCTCCCCTGGTGGCACAGGCGGTTGAGTGCCACACTGTGAAGTTGTCCGCACCCTCTGCGGCACCGGTTCGATCCTGGTCAGCCGGCAAGGGTCCCACATGGTTGTGCAGACCTCTCCTGTTGCACCAGCTGCTCCCCTCAGTAGTGTATTTCGTCAGTCTGTCTGTTCTGTTCCCCACTCTGTCTCTGGTGAACCCTCTCACCCTCCCGCGAATCTGGTCTTTACCCCGGTTCTTGTATAAATAAGTAAATCTTTAAAAAATATATATATTTATATATATATCCATATCCAAATATAACAGTGTCAGGTAAGCAAATTGGGCCAATAATTTTATCATGTTGCTTAATAGAAACTTGGTCATCTGATATCAAAAAATTAATTAATCTTATTTCTTGTTCTCTTTATATCTGTTACTAATTTCTTAATTTTATATTTATTTAGTAACTGCAGCCTGAATGTATAAAGTGCATAACATTGCATAATTTAGAATCCACAACTCAAAACAAGCAAAATTAAACTCAAGTATTAAAAGTTTAGATAGTGGTTGCCTCTGGTGGTAATTGGTTGAGTGAATTAGAGAGATTTTGGGATGCTGATAACCATGTGCCTCTTGGGCTGAGTGTTGATTAGGGATTATATCTGTGTATGAAGACTTTTTCTAAGTATATCTTAGAATTAAATGAAAATATTTCATGGTTTAAGCCTGTACGAGGTGGTTTAACTGAACGCAAGTCATATCGTTACCTTTACTAAGGAATCAGAAAGGTGTCTCATTCTTCTCTGTAGCTACATGTTGAGATAAGAACATATCCAGATGTGTAAAAACGTTATTTTTATACTGTCAAGTAGTAAAGTTCAATCTCAGTTGATACTAGGATAGCATAAGAATATGGGATATGAACTTGACATAGGAAAGTCATGTAAAGTCATGTTGGCTTCCATCAATCTTAGTAAGTGCAGTCAGGTTCATGGTTCAGCCTTTTATAGCTCCTGGAAAATACACTTTGAACATGAACTTGGGCAAGGAATTTTTCGCCCAGATCGAGAACCTCAGTTCCAACTTTCCTAAGTGTAATGAGTAGCCAATTTTCTCTGAGTTTGGAAGTTTTCTCAATGTGTTATATAGTGTATTAGTCAAGTTACTCAAGAGAAACAGAACTCATAGGAAATATGGATATATATAATTGAAAATTATCTATCTAGATATAGCTCTCTATGTATGTGTATAATATGTATCTGCTGCCTAATTATTGCTATATCCATGTATTATCTATCATTATCATCTAGCATCTATGAGATAGAGAGAGATTTATTACAGGAATTGACTCACACAATTATGAAGGCTGAGAAGTCACAAGATCAGCTGTATAACCACATAAGTCAGTGGTATAATTCAAGCCAAGGTCAAAGTTCTGAGAACCAGAAGGTTGGACCAACAGGAGTGCTAATGTCCAAAGGAGAAGAAGATGGATATAGCAGCTTAAGCAAAGAAAACAATTAACCCTTCTCTGCTTTTCCACCTATTCAGACACTGAGCAGGTTGGACAATAAATGCATTGGTGAAGATGGATCTTCTTAGTATCCAATTCAAATGCCTATCTCTTCCGAAAAACACCCTTACAGACACACTTAGAAATAATACATAAGCTCTCTGAGTATCCCAATCAAGTTGACTTATAAAACTAACCATCACACCCAGGCTAGAATTCTAGGCCTTTATTTTTGCAGAAGTAGCAAACCTCTCCCTCCCTCATAGTCAATACCACAAGCTCCCTTACTGTGTGTGTTTCTTGGCCAGTCTACCCTCTCTCCAAAGCCTCATAATTCTCTCCTCATGCTTGCCACCAGCAAAAGACTCTATTGACACAGATCTTTTTTTAAATAAAAATGCCAGAAGCGAACATGTCTTCAAGGGACACTACACATAGCAATCCAACATCTCATAAAAGAAATTTAAAAAAAAAAAGATTTTTAGAGAAAATGTAAAAGGAAACATATAATTCAAGGGAAAAATAAATATTTCAACAAACTACCCTGCCATACATTTTCCAAAGAGTCAAACTCTAGTTTCAAGTATTACCCAAGACCCCTAAATAGGCATAGAACTTAGTGGCTTTTGTGGTTCCTTACTATAAAGATTAAAATAGTTCATTTATCAGGACATATCTGAAAGATTGTACTTTTTGTGATCAGAAAGAATACTTTGATATATTACCTTTTTGAGGAAAAGCTGTGACTAAAACCTTAAAAGCCATCATATAGTAACAATATTTATCTTCAATGGAGACTGGAGGGAATATGTTTTATGTGCAAAATTAGGGGTTGCCCTTAGCTTGGTTAAACAATAATTGAAGTAAAACACATAAGGTAAAAAGCAGTTATACTTAAGAAATAAGTATGTATGTTTTTCTAGAGACTGCAAATAAATGTAAAGTCTTCCTTTTTCACAAGACTTTACTAAATTTCCATTTATTACTTTAGACATGTTAGAAGCTAAATTTCTTTCAAAAACATTTTAAATCATTATAGTAATCTAAGTTATAAATAGTTTAGTGAATTCTGTAATTATTTAATAGCATTTAAAGTTATATCGAGGGCTGGTTTTCAGCATATGTATTTTTTCAGTATTGAAAAATACAATAAAATTCATAATTAGTTTCAGAAATGCTAAAAAAAGAACTATTAGATTTTCTGATGGGGAAATCAGATACTCAAGGTTCTCCTTTATATTTCCTCCTCCCAATTTTGTTTGTTTTTCTCCAGGTTTTTTTTTTTTTTTTTTTTAAGTGGTTAGAGAAGCAGGGAGAGCAGGCATAGTGGAGAGGGCGTAAAGAAGTGTGCGCTGCAAAGGGGGAGACTTCATTGTACAGAATGGTCATTAACTGTGATGCAAACGCCAATGTTTCCATGGAAACCTCTGTCCACTACAGAATATACTAGAGCAATTTTTGAACCATTTGTCCATTTGATTAATTATGTCTTTGTGCCGAAGGCAGCTTGGCTTGATTGTCTCATCATGTATTAGAGAAGCTACTGCTCTAACAAATGGGCCTATTGTTTTGGGCCTATTCATCCTGGTGCATCCCTGCGAGCTGATAGACATTTCAACAAAATGACTGTCCCTTAATGAGCTACAGCCTGTCAGAATTGTTTAGAGCTTCATGCAAGGCACAGACCATGGTCATGACAGCCTAAGTTATTATGACAATGAGTGGGATGTCTATGAAAGAGTCTATATAAATAAAATGACCCTCGTTTTGATATTACATAGTTGCTTTTTAATTATCAAACTTATCTATGTTAGAATCATAAAACACTCCTGAATTTTGTTTCAACAATAGCATAGTTTCCTGACAAACTGAGCGAACATGACCACAAAATCAAAAAGAGTAAAACATTTTTTGTAATTTGATTGTATTATTCTTGGTTTCTAATTATCTGAAAAATGTTATTAATGCAATTATTGGAAATGGCTAATGAAAGAAAATGAACATTTTTTGTTATATTCTGAGGCTATCCATGTTGAGTTTTTTCACACTCTAAAATGAGTACAAGCTAATTTTGCTGGAATAAACAAATTCCTTACAAAAAGTAAAGCAAAACAAAACAAAAACAATTTTTTAAAAACCTGAAGGGACCCATAATCTTAAAGACAAACATATTTTAGTAAATGGGACATATAATTTTTGCTAGTACCCCATTACATATGAGATAGTGGAATAACAACCACCCGCCTACTCTGGTTTGACAGTACATACTTGTTGATTTCCTCTGAAGCCTTCGGAGTATTTTACCTCAAAGCCAAGCATCTTTCACTTAAGTAATTTTCAGTCTACACTAAATTGTAATAATTCTGCTGAGAAGAGAGCTTATTGACAATTTTAATTTCTTATTTACTGACAACAAGGGCATATTCTCCTGTAGAACAGATGAGCGTACTTTCTAAGAGGGATGGTGTACCCAGAATAGCCAGAGGCAACACACATGAAACATCACCTTTGCCAAAAGTTAATTATGGCATTTCAGAAAGCTTCCTACATGTTTTTAAATTGCAGTTACAGTTTTGCCTCTCTAGTTCTTCTGTTCATGGAACAGTCATGGGCAATTGTATATATAACCTATGTTTTAACTATTTCCCCATACAGAAGCAATGATTAAGTGGTCCCTAAAATTCACAGATGGGAATCACCACTCTGTAACTACTAACAGTTACACTTAATCAGTTAATAACTGAGGATTAAACTTAATTCAGATTAATTTGTATTAGTTTAGAGTTCCAAATCAATTGCTTTCATATTAATTTACATGTTGTCTAGACATGACATCATGTAGATTCTTTGTGTGGTTCAACTACTAATTACAGACTTTAAGGGTAACAGATGCAAACTTTTTGTTTAAAGCTCTAAACATAAATCAAGGCTAGAATGGTGGTCCAGTTTGTTTCAGGGTAGGATTTTTTTTCAACAGCACAAAACTGCATAATTGATTTAAAATCTAGAATGGAAATAATCTAACCTGCTTAACATGGAAATAGCTTCTGATAAAGATAAAAAGGGTAGGTTTCATAATTGTTGAGATAAATTGTAGAAAAAGAAGAAAATTATTAAAAATAAACTAAAAATCTCCAAAAGTCAAAATTATCAGAGACACTATTAAGGTGAGTCTTAGAGATTTTAGATTACATTTATATGTATTCCATTCAGTGTCTGAAATTTACATAATAGAGTATCTTTTGTGGAAACATTCTAATAATTCATTTATTTCTAATAACTTTTGAACTTCTCAGAATTTTATGGTCTTAATTTCCAGAGAACAGTCGGGAGTTGTGGTTAAAAACTAACCCAACTAAAATAAATAGGATAACATTTGCTTCATTTCTTACTGCTCTCAGATATCCAAAAATAAAATTGGTGGCCTAGGTTTAGGTTGAAAAAACATTATTTAATATTTACTAATTTATAAATTTTCCTCAAAAAATAGAATCTACGCAACCCTTAAATCTCAGGTTTCCTTATTTGGTATATATTTGGATTTTGTGATAAATGAATCCAGTAAATTTAATCATTATTTTCATTTTTAATTTCCCTGAATTGACTTAGGAAATATGCTTTCACATTTTTAGAATGTATGTTAAAGAGGCATGGTTTCTTTAAATCAAGGTTATATTTTATGCATTTTATAGCCCCATTTTTTAATGGGATATCTATGTATCACTACAAAATAGTATACTTACATGCACATAAGAAAGTCATTGCAGAAAAAGACTCTGTTATGTCAAAGTGATTCATGTATTCTCTCTTTGGGTATGAATAGGAAGGATGAAATGCCAGTGCAACACTACCTTTCTTACAAGTATCTCATATTACACTTAAAATATTGTACTTCTACTCTGCTAAGTAATTCTATAGTTTCCTATAATCTATATGGAAATTGCCCCTACCATGAAAATGCTGGGAATTTTTATCATAATTAAAATACCTTTAACTATTAAAAAGTATTAATAACATAAGCATATATTTATTTATAAAGCATTACTTTATAAATAATGCCTGTGAAACCCACTCTTGCCTTTTCTCCTAAATAACCTTAAATGAGCTTTCATGAAGCTTCATTTTCAAAATATAATTTCAAAATATTTAAATAATTTTAAACAAATCTTTAAATAAAGAATAATTATAAATACAGTACAAGCGATATCCTTCACCAAGATTTCACCAAGATCCTTTAAATGTTATCATTTGCGATTAAATTATTAGTTCTATCTCACTTCATTTATAAATGTACATTCATCACGGTATAGTTCAAAATAGCTTTTTAATAACTTTTTTAAGACTCCAAGAAGACGTTAGTTAAAAATGTGTATCGTCCTCTTATTGCTTTGAATGTTATCTAACACTAACATAATTTTTTCTTATTTACCTTGGATAATTAATGTAGCATAATAAAAAATTTTGTTCCCCGGATGGGGCTTTCACTCAGTCAATATGTATACAAATTACAATGAGGTTTTATAAATGTGATTACCAAGTATATTCAAATCGCACTAGGGATCTAAATTGCTGCTGAATGTAAATGTGCAATAAGAGAAAAATAGATATTCTAGATTTGGACAGAACTGTTTTATATAAAAATGCTACGTATGTGTTATAAGAAGTTTTGCTTTTTAACACATTATACCTTTGACCCAGAATAATGTTGAGCTGGAAGAAAGAATACCAGTTACACTTTCAGGTACACAACTTCAAGAGAATGTCACATGACTTCAGTAAAAAATAAATAAAAAGAGAACTGAATCAGGTTGTCTGAGACATTTCCTTAAGTTCCTTTTCTTTTTATAACTTTGTATTTTTCCCAGCAGCATTTAGAAGGATATGTAGAGATAATCCACAATTAGATAAAACTTACATCACATCAGAAACAAATGTGGGGGCCTCCCTGGTGGCGCAGCGGTTGAGCGCTGGGTTGCGAAGCTGTCCGCAGCCTCTGCAGCGCTGGTTCGCTCATCGGCTGCTCCCCGGCCACCGGAGGAGGGTCCCACAGGGCGCGCAGACCTCTCCTGCCGCCCGCTGCTCCCCTCAGCAGTGTACTTCGGTCCTTCTGCCTGCTCTGCTCCCTGCTCTGGCTCTGGTGAATTCTCTCATCCTCCTGTGCTTCTGACCGTACGCAGTGCTTGTATACATAAAAATAAATAAATAAATAAAAGAAACAAATGTGGATTCAAAAAGATGCTGAAGTTGCAAAAGACAGCACAACATTGCAATATACTTTTTGTTGGATAGTCTTTCAATTCTTAGAGTGTTGCCTTTGGATGTATCTGTAACCTAACTGACTCCATCGTCATTTCATTTTTTTTTTATTTCCCCTCTGTACCCATCACTCTAATCTGCTTCCTTTAGTTTTCTTAAACCAGGGATCTTACCTTGAGGCTTAAAACTGGGATCACCTTAAATAATAATAGAGGATGAATCTATATAATTTCTTCTTATAACTTCAAAACATCATATCACTACATATCCCGACTAGAATATAGTTGAAGTTCTAGCAACAAAACAGATGAAGATATTGAAAACTTTGAAAATCCTTTTCTTTTATTAGCATGTTTATACCATGATCTCATGAAACCTACTGGAATAAGATCAATAATGACAATAAAGGGTTCAGTATAGAACACATTTTAGATTCCTTATGATTTCTATGTGGACAATCATATCAACTGGAAGTAGGGTCACTGTTATTTCTTCCCTTTTTTTTCAATTCTTTTTTAAGATTTATTTATTTATTTATATAAGCGCTGGGTACAGTCAGAAGCACGGGAGGGTGAGAGAATTCACCAGAGCCAGAGCGGGGAGCAGAGCAGGCAGAAGGACCAAAGTACACTGCTGAGGGGAGCAGCAGGCGGCAGGAGAGGTCTGCGTGCCATGTGGGACCCTCCTCCGGTGGCCGGGGAGCAGCCCGGGATCGAACCGGCGCTGCAGAGGCCGCGGGCAGCTTTGCAACCCAGCGCTCAACCGCTGCGCCACCGGGGAGGCCCTATTTCTTCCTTTTCTATTCTTATTTCTTTCATTTCCATTTCTTGCTTTATTGCACCCACTAGACTGAAAGCAGGTATCTTTGCCTTGCTCCTTTCCTCATTTCTTCTTAGGAGGAAAGTATTCAGTCTTTTACCAATAAATGTAATGATAACTGTATAGAGGAATTTTCCCTCTGCCCTTTTCTGAAAGCTGCTGTCATGAGTAGGTTTTGAATTTTGTCATTTTATTTAATCAATGATAAGATCATGGAATTTTTTTCTTTTTTAACCTGTTATGATGGTGGATTGATTGATTTTTAAATACTGAACTAGATAGTTATGCCAGGATACTTGGTCATGGGGTATAATATTTCTATATTTTACTTTATTCTACTTGTTAATATTTTAAGGATCTTTAATCTATATGTAGTTTTATTTTTTACCCCTTTCTTTTTTGGGAGGGTTGTACTAACTTTATATAATGAATATGGATGTGTTTCCTCCTCTTTCATTTTCTATAATACACTATGTAGAGTTGGTGTTAATTCATCTTTATTCGTGAAACTTTTCAGTGAGCCATCTGGGCCTTCAAATGTCTTTTCAGGGGTTTTTAAAATTACAAATTTAATTTTCTAATAGTTATAGAGCTTTAAATTTATCTATTGTATATCTAGTGGATTGTAGTTTTTTTTGTTTTCTGAGCAATCGGTTCATTTTGGGCAAGCTGTCATATTTATGTGAACAGAATATGCCCTTATTGTTTTGAAGACTATAGCATCTTTCATACGGTCCCATGTCATTTCTGATATTGTGTTATAGTTTTTTGTCAGTGTTAAAGATTTGTCAATTTTACTGAACTTTATAAAAATCTAGCTCATAGTTTTATTGAGTTTCTCAAATTTTCCTTTTTTCAATTTATTTGATATCTTCTCTTTTTTCATTTCCTGCTTTAGTTTTCAATAGGTTGATTTAGCTCTTCTTATATTCTTGATTTAGATGTTTAGATTATGGTATTGAGATTTTTGTTCTTTTCAGAAGTATCTACTCAATGCTATAAATTTCCCTCTGAATTCTATTTTGGCTGTGATCCTTTTGATACATTGTATTTTCATTCAATTTGTTGCATGTTTTATTTCCTTTAGAACTTCCTTTTTGACTCCTGAACTATTTAAAAGTGTGCAGTTTGTTTTTTGAATATTTAGAGGGTTTCTTATTATTTTTCTGTTACTGATTTCATTTCTACTTTGATTCTACACTATGTGATTTCAAGTTTCAGTATACATCAAGTTTTGTTTTAAGGCAAACTTTGGTCTATCTTAGTATATGTTCCTTGGACATTTGAAAAGAAGGTATATTCTGTTTTGGGGTGGAATGTTCTCAAAATGACGATTAGATCCTGTTGATTAATGGACTCTTCAAGTTCTTCTAAACAATTGCTGATTTTCTTTCAAATTGTATTTGAAAGGGGCTATTGTAGTCTCCAAATTAAAATGTGAATTTATTCATTTTTCCTTTCAGTTTTTTCAGTTTGTGATTCATAAATTTTAAAGGTTAGAGACAATTTAGTACATTCACAGTAATGATGGTGATATCATCTAGTGGAGTGTATTGACCTTTTTTCATTATATAATGTCCCTTTCCATCTCTGATAATTTCCTTTACCCTGAAGTCTAGTTTTCTGTTATTAAGGTAGTCATTTTTGCTTTCCTTTGATAAGGAAACCCTAGATACTAACCACTGTTATTCTGTTTCTGAGATCTTTGAACATCTAGTCAGCTTCTCTCTATCTTTCAGATCTTCATATGTTTGTTTTATATTGTTCTTAGTGGTAAGAATAAAATATGTCTATTCCATTTACCAAAAATTGGAAGATCTGGGGAAAATTTAAAGGATATGAGCCTAACAACATAAGGTGTTGAATTTTTAAATAATCTGACATAGAAAAATTGATCCTTATTAGCTTCACTTGAATATCTCTTAAATTCTGGTCAATTATTTGTCAGCTCCAAAAAGGTGAGTATTGTTCTTTGTAGATATTTAATGATTGCTCATTTTATAAATTCTTTGACCTAGTCAAATAATCTGAAATCTTAGTGACTTAAATTAAAACTTCTCTTTCTCTTACAAAATTGTCTTCAGTTCATCTATAGTTCTAGTTAGGAGTGTGTCAGATTCAGGCTTTCTGATTTGGAACTGTGGGTCTGCTGCTTATATTACCTTATTCCAGAATCAAGACTTAAAGGTCAACCAATTTCAGTACATATTATTCTTTCTCTCTTTTTTTTTTTTTTTTTGGTGGGACCCTCGCCGGAGGCGGGGGAATGAACCGGAGCCACAGAGGCTGCGGGCAGCCCCACAGCCCAGCGCTCAACCGCTACCGCACCAGGGGAGGCCCAGTACATACTATTCTTGCAGAGAAAGCATAAAAGTGCAAAACTTACATACATATGTAATGACTGTCAAAGTTTCTGCTCAGAATTGTACATCTTCCCTTTTGCTGGTATTTTATTGACCAAAGAAAGTACACATGGCCAAAACTAAAATTGACTGGGTGGAGAAGTATATTTTTCATAGGAGACAGGCACATTTCATGGCAATGGGTACTGATATATAATCTCTTTACAAAGAAGAGTGAATGAATATGAAATTTTTATACTACAATAATCAGAAAATTCTCAGACTCTAGGTTAAATGGGAAGAGACCCAATTTGATTTGATATATATTCTAAATATAGAATGCTTGACAATATATTTTCTATTAATGATGCAAGCCACATCTAGGCAAAAATGAGTTCTATTATACTACATTGTGTAATATTTCATATATGCTTTAAAATATAATACGTTTTGGGCCTCCCCTGGTGGCGCAGGCGGTTGAGTGCCGCGCTGTGAAGCTGTCCACAGCCTGTGCAGCGCGGGTTTGATCCCGGCTGGCCGACGAGAATCCCACATGGTGCGGCTGACCTCTCCTGTTTCGCCCACTGCTCCCCTCAGCAGTATCTTCGGTAGTCTGCATGTTCTGCTCCCTGCTGTCTCTGGTGAATCCTCTCACCCTCCTGTGCATCTGCCCTGTACCCCATTCTTGTATGCATGAATGAATACATCTTTAAAAAAATAAAATAAAATATAGTAAGTTTTTACTTTAAAATGATGCATCAAGTAGATTATCTGAAATGTGTTATCAACTAATAATTTGTAAAATAAATATCATAAAAGTTATCTCAGTTCAGTACTCTTCAGCCTACTAGTGTTTTACTTTGAATTCCAAAATCTCTATTGGAATGTAGGTATGTCTATGGTGACAGAGATAGCACTAGACTTATTTCTATATCCCTTTGTTTCATGAAATCATATATTAAGGCCAGATAGAGAATAATTCATAAAATGATAGGAAGGGAGAAAAGGATTTTTTTAGGCAGCTGGAGTGAGAAGAAAATTTAGAAAGAAAATGTTCTGTACTGGAAACTATTTTAAGTAAAGAAACTGGGGCAAAATTTTACATAGCTTCTTCTTTCTAAATGAGAGAATTGATTCTTATCCCCACAAATTCAATAGTGAGCTCACACGAGTTCTACATAGAGATGTCAGCATAAAGAAGTCATACAGTGTAGTGAGGTATAAATAAGCCTTTGTTTAGTTATGTATCTATTTGCTGATAATTGTATATGTGTTATACTAGTTACCTTTACTGACACACAACCAACGTACATAAAATTAACTAAACATTGCTTAATCTTGTCTGTATTACTGGCCCTATATATAATAACTGAGAAGAAAATATGAAGATAATCAATCGGATCTTACCATTTCTCATAAAAGACTTCCATTTTGGACATTTTATTTGAAAACCCATTGTGGTTGTCAGACACTATTTTCTACTTTCTAGTACCTAGTTTTGTGAGAAAGACCTTTCTTATGTAGAGTTGAAATTTGCATTTCTCTAATTTCTGAATGATTATAATAATGAATCATAATATTTTTTGTTTTCTATCCTCTAGCAACAACAAAATACCTAGCAGGTAATAATAAATTGGCCAAAGTAGAGCCTTAAAAAGTTAATGAATTCATATAATGTTTCACTAATCTAACAGAGAAGATTAGACAAATGTCTGAACAGCTAAAATGTGAGTGAATATGTTGTTTCTAAACTGGAAGTCTGCAAGCATGCATCACACTTCTGGCAGGAAAAATCATATGCTACTTGAGGAGGGTGAAATATATGGCAACCAAGCAACAGTAATCTTTCAAGGTATATTTGAAAGAGGCTTTAAAGTTAAGGTAGAATTCTATCAGGTAAATGTGGGAGATAAGTAAGTCTGTTGATTATAGTGAAAGATACTAATGTAAGTGCAGTTACACTAGAAGAGGGAGGAGATAGGATTCAAAAGGAACACTCGGTCTTTGTGTTAGTCTGCTCTGGATATCATAGCAGAATACCACAAATTGGGTGGTTGAAACAATACCAATTATTTTCTATCAGTTCTGGAGACTAGAAATTCAGGATCAAGCTTGCCATTTGATTGGATTTTGATGAGGCCTCTTTCTGGCCTCTTCACCATGGCTTCTGTCTTATTTCTAAATGAGAGAATTGATTCTTATCCCCACAAATTCAAATGACTTTTCCCTCTTATGTACACAGAAGGAAGGAGAGCCCTGGTGTCTCTTTCTTTTTTTCAATTAGGACACTAGTCCTTTAGATTAGAACCCCAAACTTATGATTCAAATTATCCTTAATTGCCCCCTTAAAGATTCTATCTCTAAATACAATCACATTGCACTTAGGACTTCAACATACAAATTTGGAGGACACTGTTCAATCGCCAAAGTGAAAACAGCATGCAGACAGAGAATATAGGACTTAAATCAGTTAGATTTAGAAAGTTATTGTCACAAAATCCTGGATTAGGTGAGCAACATCTAGAGATTTCATGTAGTTGTCCTTAAAACCAGTAGAATTTCTTCGTTGTCTTCCTTTAGTTTCTGGATCTAAAGATGTCATACCCCAGTTAATTCTCAAAAGTAATAGTTATGCAAATATCTATAAAGTTTCATTTGAAACCAAGGAGGAAATAAATCCTGAAGAAATCTTTATTTGTAAAAACATATAAATAAACTGTGTTTATTTAAACTAGAACACTCATAACAGTGAAAAATTGGATTTCTCCCCAATACAAAACTGAACCCTAGTTCTGTGTCTGCATAAAATTAGTCCTTGTAAAATACTTGAACCTAAATATCCCATGTGAACTAGACATATGTTTTATTTCATAATTCCTGTGACAATATGGATATCAATCAAGAAGAGAAATCTGAGTTTTTGCCTTTGTTGACTGAATATAATTTTAGTTTGTTTCTTTCAGTGCTTTATGAATTATTAAAAGCTTTTGTCATTTTATTCATTTTTGGCTAGGAAAATCTGGACATGATTTATAGAGATTTAAAATAAGGCAATATGAAGTGGAAATCTAAAAACACAATCTCATTAATTCACAACCTAAAACTTCTTGCCACCAAAAGCAGAAAAATATTTTGGGACTTCTGCCTCTTAATTTCCAATATTGCACAGACAATCTGAATCAATCTTATAATTAATAATAATTCTGGATTTATTTTTGTCAAATCAGTGCTTGTGCCCCTTGACTACTATTCATTTGGGTTTGTTTTCTATTGCAGTTGACACACATTTTTTAGTCTTGCCTACCAAAGTTTATAAAAAAAAAAAAAAGTAAAAAATTCATGCCAGCCATGGCAACAACAACAAAAAAAATAACTAAACAGAATTTTCTCTGATTTATAGCTTATATTGAATGTTGAAGTGTAGCAAAGTATATTTTTGTATGTGATAAAAATTCAAGGTAAGGATCTACATTATATTAGCAAGCATCAGATTTATTTGACTCTCAGGTAAGGTGACAACATAATGTGTGCTAACCTGGGTTTGTCACTTTTCATTGGCTCCCAAAAGTCAATATTACAATGAATAGGAAAGAGTTCTTATTTGAATGGAAATGGATAACAAGTTTATTCTGAAAATTTATAGTTGTAATTTGTATTAATCTTCCAAATAATAAACAAGAACATTTGGTGAGAAGATGCGCATTAGATATCTAGGGGAGACTGTATTTTTAAAAGTTAAGCCATCTCTCTGTTCTATGTTTTTATACCTTTAATTTGTTTACATAACAAGGAAAGGCTGATGATAATTCCTTATCAGGTGAAACAGAATGTGAACATAAGTACAACTCTGTTATAATAAAAAAGAGAGATGAGAATTTGCTTAGAAGTGACATGAGTTTTTGTTTTGTTTTGTTTTCTTGCCTTGGGGAATGATTCATGGACAGAGGAGATAGATTACGGAAACATTGGCATACCAGAAAATTAAAGAAGGAGCAGAAGAGAAATGGCACTGTTTTCTCATCTCAGTCCTTATGTCCAGTGGCCTCATCTGATTGCAATTTTCTGCTCTTTATAAATTTATAAATGACAAGGGCCTCCCTGGTGACACAGGGGTTAAAGTCTTGGTGCTGTCAATCTATTGCCAACCACTGTGGCATGAGTTCAATCCCCAGCCAGGGAGCTAACCCACATGGTGCAGCAGACCTCTCCTGACTCGCCCGCTGCTCCCCTCAGCAGTGTATTTCAGAATATCTGCCTGTTCTGCTCCCCACTCTGTCTCTAGTGAATCCTCTCACCACCATACTTCTGGCCTATACCCCAGTTCTTGTATGCATAAATAAAAATAAATCTTAAAAAAATTATAAATGGCAAAAATAAGGGTGAGAGAGGTGAATGACTTTTATTAAGGTCATGAGGTTTCCACATAGAGGAGGTATTTTTCACTACATCTTGCCAAGCAATATTAATCTGAATGCTAACACATGTATAGCGAAAGTATTTATTTTCATGGAGATGTTTCCATGATGAAATATTTTAACTTTTAAAAATGTGCTACTTACAAATACAATTTAATAAGGGTATGTCCTTGTTAAAACTCGAAAGTCACAATTATACAAATATACAAATTATATTTTATATTGTGTACAAATTATACAAAGACCAAGCAATATCACTTTTGTTATTTTACCCAAGAAACATAAAACCATCAACTTAAAAAAATAATGCTCTACAATGTTTATTGCAGCATTATTTACAATAACTGGATCACAGAAATGACCTAAGTGCCCACTGGTTCTAGAAGTTAGAATTAACAAGATGAGGTATATCTACACTATGATATGCTATCTAGCCATTAGGAAAGATAAAATTTTGTCATCTCTAGCAAAATGGAAGGAGTTCAAGGGAATTATGTGTAGTAAAGAATGACAAAGACATACATCGTATATCTTCATAACAGATGCAAAGTATTTATAAAATCTAGCAGACACTAATAAGCTAAATGAAACTTCTAAGTTTTAGAGAAAGGAGATATATAGAATAGTGGTGGGGAAAAATTGAAATTTTAAAGATATACTACTTGCTTTGTTCCATGTTCCTAGAACTTCAGATTTTAACTGAATGTATACACAGGTTGTTAATACAGCATACAAAGCAACTCCATGTCTGCATCATACCAGTGAATCTCATAATAAATTTGAAACAAAGATAGGGCATCTATTAATATAATGATAAAAAAATACCTAAGAGAGTTCAAATGACTTGACCAATATATAGTGCAAGTATCTGAAATAGACAAAAAACACTGTTTTCAATATTTAAATATCATGTTATTTTATGGTACATACTGTTGTATATTTTCATTCGATAACTCAGTATATTATAAAATTCTCTTTCCAATATTTGCATTCTGAGAAAAAAAATGTTCCATAGTGCAGAACTGCCATTCATTTTTATTTAGATATTTTAAGTTTTATATAATTCTAAATAATTAAAAATGTGTATTTGGAGTTCTGTAGTGCAAAGTGGTGGGTTTGTTGCTGGCAGTGACTGGCATATTCAGCACTGTCACTTTCATAGATCTTTCACATTCTCACTTGGCATGACCTTTTAAAAAATATTTCAAATTGTTCCTAACGCAGTTCTTGGTATAACTATGTGTATTGCTAGGAAATACTATGAATTCAAATGGAACAACAGTGTATATTGAAATTCATCAGTATTTTTTAGATTCTAGTGTTACAATATAATCTATCACTTGTAAATATAACTTAACAAGATGTATCTATGGAAACTCATAGAAATAGAAAAAATAATAATTATTCAAATTTACCTATGAAACTATAATATGACATTATATTATGCTATAATGATATATAATCATATGAGGTATATATGTATCATATTAAGTAAATGTGTCTACAGAAAACAATGTGTATTTTTAATAGAATGAGATCACTTTTCTAAGATATTTCAGTGATTATTTGGTTATTATTTCACTTATACAATATTTGCCATAGGTGCTAAATTCAGAAATGTATATCTTTGTAATCTTTGAAGTATAATCCCTGTAATCCTTGAAGTGGAAAATAATAACAAAGGCAAAAGTAGAAACAGGGTCTATTTTAAGCAGAAATCAGAATTTCAAAAAGAAAGGTAGAATCAAGGGGGGTATGGGGAGTACTTCTGGAATAGAATCCAAAGGATTCTAAAATCATTGTTGGTTTGGATAGTTAATTCCCATCATATAAAGACCATCAGGAACACATCTGTGATCGTAAAAACCAGCTATTACTTGCTGCAGCAAAAGAGACCACACACCTTGACTATTTGCAAAAGGAAGATGGTGAAGCTTGGGAAAGGGTGCTTATATCATGTTGGAGTCATTAGATGACCTTGGGAATGTTTGGTCAGCTTGTATAACCTAGGGAGTTGCTGGAACTGTCACACGTCTTTATCTTTAGGATTTCTGCTGAGAATCTGTGTTGATCAGTTTATGTGTGGTTTGATCTAAACCACATGGGTGTAAATAAACTAGTGCTAAGAGAATGAGCATTTAGAATTTGTGTGATAAACAATTTTTTCTGGCACCCATAAATATATATTGTGTGATTCAGGAATATATAAGTGGTGGTTTCTCCTTTAATTCTCATTCTTCTACCGCTACTAAACCAGCAAAAATTTCCCTTTTCCTACACTGACAAAACGAATATCTGAAAGTAAGTCATGTAAACTTCCTTGAGTCAATGCTTTCTTTAAAAAAGATCTTGGAGTTGATATTCAATAAATTTCTTATATTTTAAATTTGAAATACTGAAGCCCAGGGGGCTAACTCTTAAGCATAAAAGAGATGCTTAATTTTATGTCAACTAAACTTTACCACCATCATCTCAAATTTCACATTAGAAAAAATATATAAATGTGATTTTTAGTAGAAAAAAATAGAAAATATCAGGTTCTTGTTTCCTTAATACTAACTAAAAAATGTGAACATAATTGCAATATAAAATCATGGTAGCTTTCAAACGTGAATTTGTTATTAACTGTACTCTTTCTTGTAAAATTGGAAAAATACTGATTATGATGGAGCTATTGACTCAAATGACTATTTTTCACCCTTGTTAGTGATCACAGTGCAGTAGAAAACATACAAGCCCATTGTTTGATGGGTTTCTTGGTCTGCTCAGACTACCATAGCCAAAATACCATAGATAGAGGAGCTGAAATGACAGAAATTCAGGCACTATTCTTTTTTGGGGGAGAGCTGTGTTGTTAGCTTATGGCCAGCTTCTCTCCTGAGTTCCTCAAAGGGGAGTGAGAAAAAGAGAGATTGATTTATATCCTCTCAAAATGGAGCTGTTACATTATCTGAAATAGGATGAAAGCCAGGAAACAGTTTCCAACCAATAATTAGTTATTTGGGCCTTCCTGGTGGCACAAGGGCTTAAGCACTCACTAGGAAGCAATCCGCAGCCTCTGCAGCACGAGTTCGATCCCCAGCCAGTCAGGGTACAACCCACATGGCGAGGCAGACTTCTCCTGTCTTGCCCACTGCTCCCCGCAGCAGTGTATTTCAGGCAATCTGCCTGTTCTGTTCCCCACTCTGTCTCTGGTGGATCTTCTCACCCCCTGCATCTCTGGCCTGTGCCCCAGCTCTTGTATGCATAAATAAATAAATCTTTTAAAAAAACAGTTATTTGATAATGAGTGATTGAAAATCATTCCTCTTTTTACAATGGCCCAATCCCTATTCTATTAGGGCCTTACCTTTATGATCTTATTTTACCTCTATCATCTTCTCATAGGTCCATCCTCCAAAAGCAGGACTTCAAGATACAAATTTGGTGAGAGACAATTCAATCAATTACTAATGAATCCCAAATAAATAATCTGTCTTCAACAAACAAAATATTCTGTATAAAAAATGGGAAAGTTTTGTTACTTTTATTTTATGAAAAAAAAAATCAGTAAAATAGAGGGCATTCCATTGTTTTCTCAATGCAACTCTTCTCCTTTCCATTGAAAAGAGGTCCCCAATGTTGAGAGTAAGAAATTCCTTGAAGTGGGCTGGTAAAATTTGTATCTTTTCTGTGTCATTTCCACCTCTGACCTCTTTAGAGATTATCTTGGTAGGATCTCTGGTAGGGTTGACTTTGAGTGATGTGACCTTCAGCACTTACTTAAACTTGGATGTAAGAAGGATTAGCTTCCAGCAGTTTAAAGTGTATCAAGCAAGCTAGCAAGGGAAAATATATACAATTCAACCTTAAAAAGCAACTTTACGCAAATTTTCCACTTTTTCTTTATGACTTCACTGTCAATTTAAAATGAAAATATTTCTCATTCATTCACTATCAATTAGCTAATTATTGATTAGAAAGCGTTTCCTGGCTTTCATCCTACTTCAAATAATGTAAAGGCTTCATTTTGAGAAGTTATGAATGGCTGGCTTAATTTTTAAAACTGTGATTTCATTTTTAACTCCACATTTTTTAACTTATTTTTAGTTAGATTTGAAAAAAATCCAGTTGATTATTTCTATTTGCAGCTGTATTTAAAATAAAGCAAATTAGGGGCCTCCCCGGTGGCGCAACGGTTGAGCGCTGGGTTGCAAAGCTGCCTGCAGCCTCTGCAGCACCGGTTCGATCCCCGGCTGCTCCCCAGCCACTGAAGGAGGGTCCCACATGGCGCGCAGACCTCTCCTGCCGCCCGCTCCTCCCCTCCGTAGTGTACTTTGGTCCTTCTGCCTGCTCTGCTCCCCGCTCTGGCTCTGGTGAGTTCTCTCACCCTCCCACGCTTCTGACTGTACCCAGTGCTTGTATAAATAATAAATAAATAAATCTTTAAAAAAATTATAAAATAAAATAAAATAAAATAATGCAAGTTATGATGTCGTTTTTATTAATTTGATTTTTAGTTAGTTTTCACATCATAACTGGGTATCATTTAAGTACTAACGTATTTTCATTCCACTTGTTGCAAAATAAGTTATAAAACTTAATTTCCACTGTTATATAGAGCAGTTTTTTACCTACCTAATTTTTTTATTCCTTCCTTGTAAGTGTAATTAGACATACTTTTAGCATGAACACCTTTTTTCTCATCTTTCTTCCTTTTTTTGCTGATACAGCAGCACATCCCCATCCTAATCCCTCTTAAATAGCCCAGTATTAGCAACTTAGCCTCTGTCCGATGTATTTTTCTTCATATTTTAATAATCATATTTGAGCCATAAAATATATATGTGTATAAACCCACATATTCATGCATGCATATAGAAATTTGGCTGTTTTCTACCTTTTTTATTTTGTTTATCATTTTCCTGAACAACTCTGTAATGTATATCTTTATATATAAGTTCTTACAAATTAGTACATTTGCTGCTACAGAATAACTTTCCAGAAAAGGAATAGCTTTTATTAAAGCCTATAATGTCAGTTTCTCATTTTGCTGATTAGTAGTATACTGAGACCTCTAGAACAGAAGAATTTTAATCAAGGTTAAACCACATTTTAATTTAACCACCAATTTAACATGGCATCCTTTTACTTATATATACATTAGCATTAAGTTTTTAAAGCCTTTTAAAATTTCCTAGGTTAGATCAATATTGTATTTATTTCTGTTTCCCTGATAGCAGTGAGATATCCCTTTCTAAATTTCCCCTTTCCAAAGTATTTGTCACTTGAATTTATTCTTGGTATTTTGTGTAGTCATTTCTTTTTTTCATCTTTATACAATTTTTCCTGTCTTTTTGTCAACTTGAAAGAATTTTTTGTGTAATACTGAAGTGAACTCATTGTCTGTTATTGCCATGTCATTGATTCCAGATATGTCACATGTCTATTAATCATTTTTTGCCATACAAATGGTTTACATCTGACTTTGTAAACTCCCAAGTTACCAGAGAATCTAGGTTTCTAGTACTGTACTTTAGCTAACTAGATATCCTTGCAGTACTTCATGAAAAGAATTCACGTTTTAAATTCAACTGGTACTAATTTTTGTAAATATTGTAAAATAGGAATACTTTTTAATTTCTTCCATGTTCATGTGTTGCTTCTCAACACTGTGTAATAATAGTTCTTTCTCCGTTGAATGCATCTACCACAGTTGTATTAACTTTGTTATTTTGATAAGATATTCAATATGCTATAACACAAAAAAAATGCAATACTTAAAACAGCAAAAAGCAGAGGGGACCCAACGGACTATAGCAGAAAATTATTAGGGTTTGAGGGTAGACATGGTTATGATCACATACATTTGTAGGGGTGTGAATCTACACCCCTAAAACATAACAATGTGTAAACCAACATTACCTAAATAAACATGATTTTAAAATCATATTTTACTAGTATTTGTTTGTTTTACTAGTTTTACTAGTATTTGTTTGTTTTACTAGTATTTGTTTTAAATTGCTTGAATTAATGCAAATTAGTAAATATGAAGATAGGATTCATGAATTCTTTTTCCGTGCTATTTGACATAGCAAGAATTTGATATATGTATGGAAAACATGTAGTAGTGTTTCAACTATGTCAATATTTCAGCCTTTGTCAATTATTAAATCATTTTCACAAGCATTTAAACTGAATTGGTTATATATATACACACATGAGCATACATATGTTCATATATGTGCATGATATACACATACCACATTGATATAATTGTGTGTGTCTGTGTATGTGTGTGTAAAGTGCTTCCATGTCTTCCAAGGCTAGACACAAATGTGATTTGGGATATTTTAGGGCTTTGTGCAATGTGCTTATTTATTATTTCTTTCGGTATAGGAAGATGTTACTAAAGATGTTGTATGACTTGTCCAAAATCACTGCACCAAAAAATAGTACAGTCAAGATTCAAACACAGATTTTCTAATTACAAATTGCATGTGCTTTCTGCTGTCCCTCATTTGTATATGACTTCGTTTGATTTACTAATCTGAGTTAAGGTAATAATGCTCAGTAATCAATCAATGCATACTTTTCCAAAGTTCAAATAACTTGACTGAACATTTAATGGGTAATTTGGGTACAGAAATAAGTGTCCTTTATGTTCGTTTATATCTGTGTGAGAGAGAGACAGGAGAAACAGAGTAAAATGTTTAATTTTAGGAAATACTTTTAAGATATTACCTTTACCAAAAAAGTCACATTTCAAAAAGAAGTCAAATAGAATTAATGTAGAAATATTTCAAGTGTTACAGGAGAATAAGAAACTAGAATAAAAAGTGAAGGTTAGAATTGCTACTTATGGAAGGAAATCCTTTACCAGGGCTGCCTAAATGTCACTGCTACAGGTAAATTGGATGTGAGATATTCCCTCACATTTATGATTCTAAATAGCTAAATATAAGATACTACATTTCTTTTATACAGAATAACATGCTCTCTTCTATGGCAAAGTAGTATGAAATGTATATTTTATTAGAATTCTCAAATATAACAGAAAAAAATATAGGGTGCCCACATAAATTTAAGTTTCAAATAAACAACAAATATTATTTTTAATAAATATGTGCTTCTCAATATTTGGGATATACATATTACAATTATTAATCATTGTTTATCTGTATTCAAATTTAACTAGGTATCTTGTTCTTTAGCTGCAGCTCTCATTTTTATTTATCTAGTGCTGCAGCCAATTCAGTGCTCATATTGATGTTCAAAACAATAGCAGCCACTAACAGTTATGTGGGGTCATTAAATTTCATAAACTTAATTTTTAATGGTCAGATACACATAACAGAAAATTTTACATCATAACCATTTCTGAGTATGCACTTCAGTGGTATCTTTGCATAATGAAAAATTTAAATTCCATACCCATTGAAAAACAACTCATTCTCACCTCCCTCTAGTCCTTGGCAACCACCATTCTAGTTTCTGTTTCCACAACTAAGGTACCTCATTTAAATGGAACTATACAGTATTTTTATATGCATTTTTTCACTGGCTTATTTCTTAAGCTTCATCCATGTTATAGCAAGTGCCAGAATTTTGTTCTCTATAAAACTGAATACTACTGAATACTACTCCTTTTTCTTTCTTTTTTTTATTTTTTTGTTATCCATTCCTCTGTCAGTGGACTCTTGAGTTTGCTTCCACCTTTTGGCTGTGAATAATGCTGTGCCTTAATGCTGGTGCTTTAGTCCCTTAAGGTTGTTATAGTAAAAATGCCATAGACTTAAAAACAATAGAAATTTATTTCTCATGATTCTGGAGGCTGGAACTTTGAAGTTATAATGCTAGAATGGTCAAGTGAGGTCATTCTTCTGAAATGCAGGTTTTTCATTGTGTCCTCACATGATAGAAGGAATCAGGGAATCCTCTGGTATCTCTTTGTAAGAGCACTGATACCACTCGCAACCTAATCAATTTACTGGGTTCCACCTCCCAAAACTATTACTTTAGGCTTTAGAATTCTAACATAGATATCGAAGGACACAACCATTGAGATTACATGTGAATATATAGTTTTTCTAAAATTGTTTGTTGAAATGGTTTCCCTTTCTGCATTGAATTATCTGCCACTTTGTCAAATAAATAAGGGTTTATTTATGGGTTCTCTATTCTAGTCCATTGATCTGTAAGTCTATCTATGATCTGTAAGTCTATCTATAGGCCTGTACCAGACTCTTGTTTACTGTAGCTTTGTAGTATTGAAATAGCTCCAACTTTGTTCTTTTCAAGATTGTGAATTTTAGGGTGGATATTTTTATTTCTGCCCAATAAGTCATTGAGATTTTGATCAGAGAACACATAAGTCTATTTTTTGATGGGTAGGTATTTTATTTTTTATTTTCCAGTGTAACTCCTAAATTTTAGTGCCACCTCTAATTTTATTAGCTTGGATATCATTTCTTTATGGGAGGCAGGATGTTAAAGACTTTACAGACAGTAAAAAGTAGCACTTATGAGAGGGAGGGTGAAGGGAAAAGTAAATGACCTAGCCCATAAGCACAAAACTTACAAAAATATGGACACACATATGTATTAGTCTGCTCAGGCTGCAATAACAAAATGTGACAGGGCTTCCAGCAGCCCATCTGCTAGCAATTAATACTTATAGAAAGTATCACAGACCAGAAGGCTTAAACAACAGAAATATATTTCCTCACACATCTATAGAGTTTGGCTTAAAGATTGAAGCACCTTCAGGTCTGGTTTCAAGTGAGAACTCTCTTCCTATTTGCAGATAACAACCTTCTAACTTTGTCCTCACATGGACTCTTTTCTGTATTTGAGAAGAAAGGAGATGTCTGGATCTTTCCTTTTTTTTTTTTTTAAGGACACCAGTCCTATCAGATTAGAGCCCTACTTAACTTTTTAAATGACCTCATTTAACCTTGGCTACATGTTTGAAAGCCCTATGCCAAAATGTAGTAGATTGGATTTAGGTCTTCAAAAAATGAATGGGGAAAGAGTGTCACACAATTCAGTATATAATAACATGGATTAGAAAATAAGAACTAAGAGAGACATCAGTAATAATGACAGCCTCTTGTTTAAATGACCACCCTGCTGATTTTGACGGAATTGGCAATACAGAAATGCAGCGGATTTTCTGAGCCTAATATTCATATAGTTTATCTGGAGTCCAAATTGTGCAAACTTGGCTGTTATGAATGAAAACACTAGCTTCACTCACTGAGTGGTATTTTAAACATTACACATAATACATTCTTTATGTTTTGAAAACAAACAGGCAAGATGGGAACATTTTTATAACCAGATAGTGAGCTGGCATTTGAAAAAAAAAGTAAATTCTAAGTCAATAGCTGAGACTATAGTAATAATTTTCTTTTCCCTTAATTAAAAATAAAACACTTTCAAAGCTTCCTGAAAATACAACACACTATATCATTATTGATTTTGTAGTGAAAAAAGTGGTAGGTATATGAATCACTTAGATGCCAGAATAATGATATATTTTTAAATAAATCTTGTTCTTGCCCCCCATGCAATGTCTTAACTTCCAAAAAAAACTAATGCAAAAACTTAAAACAATTAGGAGAACAACTTGTATTTTAGACTGACAATACATATGAATGAAATATCAAATGCTTGTTTAAAAACAATTCGACATTTTTGGACCTCCCCTGGTGGTGCAGTGGTTGAGCGCTGGGCTGCAGCCTCTGCAGTGCTGGTTCGTTCCCTGGCCGCTGGCGAGGGTCCCACAAAAAAAAAAAAAAAAAAAATCGACATTTTTATTTTATAAAATGTAAGAATGAGCTTTATTACTAAACTGGAGAAAAATGATTGTCTTCAAAAATTATATCAAATACCTCAGCTACTTCAGAAAATGACACTAAAAATGAGAACACCACACATTTTCAAACAGTGTCTAAAACTACCATTTTCTTCACCAAGATTATGAATTAAAAATACTTCTTTAAAAAAAAGATTTATTTATTTATGCATACAAGAACTGGGGTAGAGGCCAGAGATGTGGGGGTGGGGGGTGAGATGATTCACCAGAGACAGAGTAGGGAACAGAACAGGCAGACTGACTGAAATACACAGCTGAGGGGAGCATGGGGGCGAGTCAGGAGAGGTCTGCTGCACCGTATGGGTCTCTTTCCTGGCTGGGGATTAAACTTGTGCTTCAGTGGCTTCCTCAATTCCCTAGAGATTGGGGGGTTGAGGAGGATTGTTTTGGTTTGATTTTTGTCCATTCTTTGTTTTGTTTATTCATATGTCACACATGGGTGAAATCATTTAGTATTTGTCTTTCTCCTGATTTGCTTAACATGATCTCATCCAGTTCCAACCATGTAGTCTCAAATGGTGGAAATTCATTTTTAATAGCTGGGTAGTATTCCATTGTGTATATATACCAAGTCTTCTTTATCTTCTCACTTGTTTTGGGCCCTTCAGTGGTTTTTATATTCTGGCTATTGTAAATATTGCTGTAATGAACACTGGAGTGTCTATATCCCTTAAAATTAGTATTGTATTATTCCTAGAGTTGGGATTGCTGGATCATGAAGTAAATCTATTTTTAATATTTTGAGAAACCTCCATAATGTTTTCCATAAGGAGTAGACCAGCCTACATTCCCATCAGTAATGTACAGTGGTTCCTGTTTCTTCATACCCTTGCCAACGCTTGTTGTTTTTGATCTTTTTTGTCATAGGCCATTCTCATTGGTGTTGATATGTATTTCCCTGATAGTGATGAAAAACATCTTTTCATGTACCTGTTAGCCTGAATATCTTCTTTAGAGAAGTGTACATTTGTATCTTCTTCCTATTTTTTATTAATTGTATATCTCCTGTTGTTAAGTTGTATAAGTTGATTCAACTCATGTATATACACTATATATATATATGCTCACCATATACAATCAATTAATGTCTTTTACACCCTTAAAAATGGAAAGATAGAAATGATATAATGATATCAGTGGATGCAGAAAAAGTACTAAGCAAGATAGAACACTGAATGGCACTAAAAGGAATGTACCTCAGGATTATAAAAACCATGTATGAAAAACCCACAGCAAACATTAATGGTGAGAAACTGAGTGCTTTTTCTCTAAAAGCAAGACAAGGAAGTTCTCTTTCACCACTACTATTCAACATAATTTTGGAAGTTCTAGCTAGAGCAATTAGGCCAATAAAAGATATGAAAGTAATCTAAATTTGAAAATGAATGCAATCTGATAGTATATAATGATATTGTATATTTCTAAAAATCTTCACATTATGAAACAAAAAAGACATAGAGAGAGTGCTTCTTTCAAATGAAGACAATGCTTTAGAGTCTAGAGAAATTCAAGCTTATAGTGATTACAAGTAGAAATTTCATTTTGATATTTTGTAAATATGCAAAGCTTAGAACTGCATAGCAAAAATAATTTAAGTGTAAAAATGGAAAAAATAACATTGAAATTCACTATGCTAACCCTGAGAAATATGTAAATTATGGCATATTAAATAAGTTGCTTGACCATCTTTATCATAATTGGCAGCAATATATTTGTAGATAATGTTTACTCTTCCTAGGATTCCTTTTAATTTAAGGAAGTTGTAGAGTAATCTTGATTCTAGTGTTAGTTTATGTAATGCCATATAAAATTATAGTAGGAAAATAAAGCAAAATACAAAAGAAACCTTGCATCAAAGATTCACAACCACTGAAAGTTAGTAAAAGTAACTGTCAGACCAAGCAATTTCATGTCAGTGTTTTCTATGCAATCATAGTTTTTCTAAATATAAGTGGCTAAACATAAAGTCAAAATATCATTTTATCAATAACATTCTTCAGAATGTGTATTAACAGAATTTCTGATTGATGTCATAAATAACATGTGGGGATTATGCTTCCATCTTTGTTATGGATTGAATTGAATTCCCCATAAATAATACATTGAAATCTCAACCCCCAGAACCTCAGAATGTGACCTTATTTGGAAACAGGGTAATTGTAGATGCACTTAGTTAAAATGAAATCACAGGGCCTCCCCTGGTGGCACAGGCGGTTGAGTTCAGTGCTGTGAAGCTGTCCACAGCCTCTGCAGCGCCGCTTTGATTCCTGCTGGCTGGCCAGGATCCCACATGGTGCTGTAGACCTCTCCTGCCTCGCCTGCTGCTCCCCTCAGCAGTGTATTTCAGCTGTCTGTCTGTTCTGTTCCTTGCTCTGTCTCTGGTGAATCCTCTCACCCTCCCACGCATCTGACCTGTACCCCAGTTCTTGTATAAATACATTAAAATAAATAAATAAATAAATCTTTGGGGAAAAAAATGAAATCACCTTTGACTGGAGTAGGTCCCTAATTCAATATGATTGTTGTCCTTATAAAAAGGGAAATTTTGGATACAGCGGTATCTACAGATGTAGAATGCCATTGGAGTCACACTGCCATACACCAAGACACTGCCACAAACAAGGAGAGGCTGTTAATAGGTTTGTCCCTAATATCTTCAAAGAGAGGATGACCCTGCCAGCAGCTTGAGTTCAAACTTCCAGGCTCCTCCAGTACTATGAGACGAAATAGTTCTGCAGTTTAGCCCATTTAGTACTTTTTTTTATAGCAGCCCTAATATAAACCAGAATAAAATAAAACCTTAAATAAATAGGTAGGGAATTAGAAAAATATATCAATTTTTTAAACATCGAAAAATAGGCAACACAGGCCTTAGAACCCTAGATAAGGGAAACAAGCAAACTAACATACTAATCCCTAGGGTTGAACGGACTTTTCTCCTGGAGAAATATTCTGGAAAATGAGAGTATGGAGAAAATCCCCAGGAGAGGACAGAAGTCTGACTGGTTTGAAGAAATAGAGATCAGCTTCAGGAAGATTTTGGTGACCAAGGTTCAGGGTTGGAGAATGAAGGAAGTTATATGGAAAATGAGATCCAAAAATATGCACTTGAGTCCTCTCCATTCTTTGCAAAACATTAAACAGTGAGCGTGTATGATATAGTTCAATAGAGTTTAACAAATAATAACTGGAACTGTGATCTGAATATTTCCCAGGCTCTCACAGGACAAGTAGGCATTTGACTTGCAACCAGCCAAAGTGAAAAGTTCTATTTAATGAATAAAATATTCAGTAAAGACCCATTACATATTAGTGGTACAAAGTTGTCACTAGAATAAAGGTTATTCTTCAACTTCCAGAAACAAGTTTGAAAGAAATCCTAGAAAGAGTAAAAATTATCTACAAATATCTTGCTGTCTATGCCACAGTCAATAACAGAAATAAAATAGCATCATAGAAATTACTCAATCCAAAGGAATGAAGTTAAAATGGAAAGAAACAGATGGGATAAATAGAAAAAGCTACCAAGAGAGTAGGCTTAAACTCAAACATTTCAATAATTACATTAAAACAATTTAACATCTTATTTAAATAAAAATCCAATGTCTGTGAGAAATAAACTTTGGAAAGATTCAGAAGATATGCAGATTATGTTAAAAGGAAAATGAAAAGGCGGTAGTGTGCAAGCACTAATCATAAAAAGATTAATTTGATTTATAGTTGCTTGTTGATTTTGATTTTTACTTTATTATAATTAGTTTTGTTCCAGGTCCCTTATTTAGGTTTTCTAAATTCCTGCTATGAGTGAGACCATCCAGTATTTTTCCTTTTTCTTTCTGGCTTATTTCGCTGAGCATGATCCCTTCCAGCTCCATCCATGTTGCTGCAAATTGCATGAGTTTATCTTTTTGATTGCTGAGTAATATTCCATTGTGCATATATACCACATCTTCTTGGTCCGGTCATCTCTAAGGGGGGTGGGGGGAGGAGGGAGTAGGATCAAAACAAGGGGGATGGGAATTGTATGGGGACTATAACCAAGATGAAAATGCATACATTGTGCAAAAATGAAAAATGATGTAAAAAATGTATGAAATAAAAAAATTATACAGGAAAGATTAATTCTATATATATTGATAGTTGGTAGATAAAGACAATTTAATTACCTGAGAGTAAGAACAATTCATAGTGATAAAAGAATCAATTTCTAAAGTACACATGACAATCTTAAAGGTGCCTGCATCTGAGTCTCACATACATAAAGCAAAAATATCATGAAAAGAGAAATTGAAATATCCACAATTACATCTTGAGAATACAACACTCATCTCTCAATAATTAATAGAATAAACATAGAAAAACTGGAAGTAAATAGACTGAAAATCCATTCAGCCTATTTGACCTAATTGTCATTCATTGAACACAATGCCCGACAACAGTAGAATACACAATGTAAAGGAGATAGTCATAGAGACAAAACATATGTAGGATCATAAAAGAAATCTCAATAAACTTCACAAAATGGCTCATATAGAGTATTTTATTTGAGTGAAAGGGAGTCTGGAACCCCCAAATATAAAAGTACTTGGAAAAATATTAAGTATTTCATAATTATAAAACATAATTCTAAAGGATTTGTCAAAAATTATAAAGGAAATTAGAAAATATTTTAACTGGATAAAAAATACAATATGAAAATTTGTGGTTTCTGTAGGATGATATGGAAATGGTTGGGTAGTGTATTCTACAAAGCATCTCATCCATTTAAATAACTATTAAGCTAGCAAAATAGACAAGTTCAATTTTTTTTTGAATTCTGTGATCTTCTCAAAAGCTTATGCGCCAGAGAACCTGAAACTATAAAATTCCTAGGAGGAAACAGAAGAAAAATATTGAAAATTATTTTCTGGATATAACACACGAATCATTGATAATAAAATCAACAAGAGGGATATATCTTTATATAGAAAAGGAAATAATATATAATGATATATATTGATGCTTGATAGTATATTTATACATAATATATTATTTGCTACACATAATAATATATAATTATACATAATATTATATGTATAGTATACTTATACATAATATAGTATACTTATACATAATATAGTATTTACTATACATAATTATGTATAACAAAGGAAATAATAAATTGAGTGAAAGGCAGAGATAACCTATGAATAAAAAATATTTGCAAAGCAAGTATCTAATAAAGGATCACTTTTAAATGGGATAAGGTCTTGAATAGTCATTAAGGAAGATATACACATAGCCACTGGTATATGAAACATGCTGAATATCATGAATCATCAAGGAACTTCAAATCAAAATCACAATAAACTATTACCTCAGATATGTTTCAATTATTATTATCAGAGAGAGAGAGAGAGAGAGAGAGAGAGAGAGAGAGAATGTGTTGAAAAGAATGTGGAGAAATTGAAACCCTTGCATACTATTGGTGGGAATGCAAAATGATATAGTCAGGATCTCCCTGGTGGCACAAGGCATTAAGCACCACACTATGAAGCAATCTGCAGCCTCTGCAGCACAGGTTGGATCCCTGGCCCGCCAGGGAGCAACCCACATGGCACAGCAGACCTCTCCTGACTCGCCCGTTGTTCCCCTCAGTAGTGTGCTTTGGTTAAATCTGCCTGTTCTGTTCCCCACTCTGTCTCTGTTGAATCCTCTCACCCCCTGCATCTCTGGCCCATACCCCAGCTCTTTTATGCATACATAAATAAATCTTAAAAAAAAAGATACAGTCAGTGTGGAAAAAACGAATGAGGATTCCTTATGTAATTAAGATAGAACTACTCTATGATCGAGCAAGTTCATCTCTGAGTACTTTTTCAAAAAACTTTAAAACATAATTTTTTTTTTAAGATTGATTTATTTATGCATACAAGAACTGGGGTATGAGCCAGAGGTGTGGGGGTGAGAGGATTCACCAGAGACAGAGTGGGGAACAGAATAGGCAGACTGACCAAGATACACTGCAGAGTGGAGTTGCGGTCGAGACAGGAGAGGTCTGCTGTGCAATGTGGGTAGCTCCCTGGCAAGTCAGGGATTGAACTCGTGCTGCAGAGGCTGCAGATAGCTTCACAATGCTGTGCTTAACCCCTTGCACCACCAGGGAGGCCCTAAAACATAATTTTGAATATTCATTGCACCACTGTTCACATTAGCCAAGATGTAGAAATAATCTAAATATCCAGCAAGGGATGAATAAATAAAGATAATGTATGTAAGCATCAGCTGAATAGGATTACATATTGGCTCTTATATTGACTATCATTCTATTTAGTAACTGTTACTCTTTATTCTGTTTATAAACTATCTGAATGCTAGGATTCACAAAACACCAGATGTTTTCATCTATTGTTACTATACTATTGTATAGTACATCTATTGTACAGTACATCTATTGTACATCTATTGTTACTATTACTGAGAATTCTATAGCGGTTACTCTAACATGTGACTGTAAAATGATTATAAATTTTCCGCTCTGAGTTACAGTAAAATTTATATGTGAAATGAGAAAAATATAAAAGATTTTAATTTCTGTTTTGATTTTCTTTATTTTTCTTCTTATTTTCCTGATGGGTTAAGGAGTGCCCTCATTATTCATCAGCAAAAACAGAACAAAACATTTGAAGCCCATGCTTATGCTCTATGAAAGTTAGATATTACTTACATTTCAAATTTTTAAGAAAAATAAAGAAATGCATTACTAATGAAAAGAATCCCCTTTTTTATTTAATGTGGGGAACAAAGGGTACACAATACCATTATCTGAATATATTTTTCTTGATTTATTTAAGAAAATTTGACATTTTTATTTCACACTAAAGTTTATAAACTATTATTTAGTTTTGTTTTGTTTTTAAGTAACAAATATTTAAAGAGTAGATTGACATCAGAAGTAATTCTCTGGCAAGAGGAGTCTCCTCCACAGGATCAGGTATTCATCAACTCTGGGACCCTGAATAGGAGAGATTGCAGCATGCCTTGGGGAGGAAAAAGGCCAAATAAATTTACAAAATAAACTAAAAGGATGAGTGGAGGAATTAAGGAATTACTAAAATAACTGTTTTCTTTTTATTACTATGGGTGAGGGGAGTTTCAGGCTATGTCATAAGTTTTCAAATTGATGCTTAAGTTATAATGGCCAGGTACATGGAAAATTGAAAGCAGAATTCTAGAATATTGTCCAAAGGAAAAATCCTTTATCCAGAGTTTCAGTAACTGTTAGTAACAGAAGGGAGCAAGAGTGTGTCATTATCAGTACATTCTGTTTAAAATATCATACTACATTCTCTTATGTCATCCAATTCCATACCTACAGGTAAAAATTTTAGTAACATCTCAGGAATGCTGTTTTGGGGAAGATGTCACCTTAGATGAATTACAGCTACAACATTTAATAGCCTAGACTAATATACATTAATGCATTAGTAAAGTAATTTATAATTTTTGATCTCTTAAGGATTTGATCTAAGTGAGTCAGCCTTTTCCAGATTTTGAGACATTAGTCAGCTTTGAGACATTGATAAGACTGAGGGGTCTTATGAGTGACTATGAAACGTTTTGGCTATTACATCTCCTTGTTTTCCATTTCTTATCTAACTTTGCTTTACTCAACCATCTTTAGAAAATTTAACAGTATGTGACCTAAAAGATTTTTAGCTGAGGTTCAGAACTTAACAAATATATGACATTTTCCAACCATAGGTTAGCTTGTTATACTTAACAAAGAGGGAAAAATTATGACTGGTTCTAAAAAGTATAAGTGCATTTCCAAGGAAACTAGAAATTGGATGAGTAATTCCTGCTGGTTAACTAGAGAAATCATTTTTATGTCTTTAGGATGTATATATTATTTTCTCAACTGTCCAGAAAAATATATGATTTAAAGGTGTTTATTTAGCATTTATTTCTTTGATGAACTCACTGGGGGGCCAGGGATCCAATTTTTGAGATAAAAATAATCTGTCGAAAAAGGTCTTTTTGTACGAGACCTTTAGTACAATGCTTCAACAAAACATAGATTTATTTTTTAATAGCTGAGTTATATACTCTTGGAAAAGGAATGTATGGTGAGTGGAAATGCTGACACAACTTTAGCTCCTGTATAGCAGTGTGAACTCACAGCTATAATAATTAAGCAATTAGGCATGACAGAGAGTGTGAGTTTCCTGAGATAATCACACCCCTGGGGCACTGCAAGTCATGATCCAAAGATAAGTGTTTTTAATCTCCCTAGGGTGTGATTATCAGATGATAACCACACCCTCTGGAGAAGACTTATGACTCATAAAGAAATCTTTTCTATAAGAGAAAAAAGATTATGCTGCTGTATGCATGTGAAATTGGCCAGGGAGATTGCTATGTGTTTGCCACAAATTAATTAAGAATTGCAAAATGCACAACACCCTAATGGTATAAGGCATCCAGTTTTCTCATTATTATTGAAAAATAGAGATGAAAGAAACATTGTCCACTTCTCAACTTCAGAAAGAAATAATTAATTGATTAAGTGCATCAATGATCATATTGCCAAGCCTTTTCATTGACTAGATCTTAAGTATATCCTAAGACAGCATCTCTCGCCATGTAAATTACCCACTTTGAAGTAAACTGGTCATTGTAGAATAATGAACATCTTTATATAAAAGTATTTTACATCTTAGTTTACATTTGTCATTCATCATCATTCATCAGTCTTTCATATATGTTATTCCAATACTTAATAAACAATTGCAAAGCAGCTATGCTGAAAAAAAGACCCAGATTCTTATTATGAAATATAAACACATAATACAATTAGGAAATTGTCATGGTGGTGACTAAAGTGTGCTAAAATCAAACAACGCAGTGAGTAATCCCAGCTGAGGAAGAATAGTCTTATCAGAAAGCTGGGGAAGAATAAGTCTTACCAGAGGAGAAAATATTTGATCTGGATAATAATTTAGTAGCTTCTACTCGGCTGAGCATTTACTGTGTTAAACATTGTACTGAGCATTGTACTTTCATGATCTCATTTTAATTTAAGGTAGATGGTGTTTGTCTTGTGTTACAGATTCAGGAACTAATACTCAGAGTGGTTATGTACTAAACTTAAGTTCAGGCAGCTAGTTGAAGATGTTCTAGAGCAAAAAAAAAAATGGATTGCCTCCAGAACATGTACTCTTAACCGATAGGTCCTATTGCAAAATATAGTTTGGACTGCATCTTTGTTCATTTCAGAGTCCCAATGAGACAAAACATTCCAGAAGGGGACATTAACAAAGTAAAATGGGGAGTCTCAGAAGAGCGCAGGGTATTTCTCCATCATTCTCTGCAGCTAGTATCTATGATACATAGGTGGAGAGAAATAGCAAGAGAGGCTGGAAAATTCAAGTTTGCATAAATTTGATCTAGGTCTCAGAGGAGCTTCAGTGCTTGGCTAAGCAATTTGCAAGATTGTCCTGAACGAATCTGCCTCATTGATTTCAAGGTCAGCATCCTGGTCAAAGGCAGTAAGGATTTCTTCTCTCACTTTTATCTACCAACATAAGAAATGTTTTTTAGGAATCCATATATTTATGTCAGTCAATATAAAAGATTTGATTCAGACAGGTCCTATATTTACCCTCTATTAAAATAATTTCTAATTATAGTCTGCAAAGCCCATGTTGGCATTTTCAAAATCTCTAAAAAAGGTAGAGACAGTGAGGGAAAAAAAACCTATTCTGATTTGAATGCTAAACATAAGTTGCATTGTACATTCAGGATGTGGAAATTTCTGCTCTAGAACCTAATTATGTGTAATGAAAACCCTGTGACAACTAGACTTGTAGCTATACTGAGGACTGCAGAAAAACACATAGAAAGAATATGTGTATAAATAGCAAAGACTTGTATTTGCAGAGTCAAGAGTCTGAGAGATATAAAGCTGTATAACACAAGGGAGGTGCCCCTGAGAAGTTTGTGAAATGGTTGGGAAACAAAATGTAAACAGCTTTGTGGCAAAGTACCAAAATAAATGACAGTTATATATTATTAACTGTTCCCTAAAGTTTAGAGGGAAAAACCTTGGTCTACTGGTCTTGGGCTAGTAGAAATTTAAAAGTAAACAGTGAAGTCTTTTATTTGATGCTTAAATTCACCTTCACTTACCATAACTTAGATATCACTGCATTTTGAGTGAGTCAGGCATACTTTAAATCTGCTTCAGTATGTTACCTGTGTGATATTTAACCCATTTTTTTTTTGACTCCTGAAATTCACTGTACATTTTACAAACTATTGTCAATATTTCCCAAGTTAAAAAGTGTCTGAGAATATGTGAAATGATGTGTATAAAATTTAGCTTAGTGGTCTTCATTGAGTCATAAGTATTATAATCCTGATCATAATGGCAGCTACAGGAGTTACTGTGCTCGACAAGAGAGATTTAAGGAGAGTGATACATAATCACTACTATGAATTTGGTAGTGGTTTCAAAATATTTCTTGTTCCTGGGTGCTTCGCTATTTTTTGTTGTTCTATGTATTTTTGCAGTAAATAATCCCTTTATTAATTGCTTAATGAAATAATTTGGACGGTATCTTCAGAATTCCTGGTGGGACTCTGACGAAATACTGCTTAATCTGGGTTAATGTAATGGGCACCCCAACTCCATAACCAACTGTATTGGTCTCCCAAACCTCACTAAGTGGCTCATAGCCCTCTTCCTTTTACCCTAATTGAATTGTATGCTGTCATTATTGTAGTGGGCTTCCTCCCAATAAAACTATGATCATATGTGATTGGCTTAAGTTGGAAGTGAAATCTCTCCATTCCAGTGGAAGTTAGCACTTTTGAAATCTGAACCTCATCTTGACACTCTCAACTGCTGTTAAGACACAAATATATTTTGTTTTGTTTTATTTTAAAATCAGTACATAATAGGAGA